>NW_022900928.1:16898736-16949747 GCF_012274545.1 Fukomys damarensis
AAAAAAAAAACCCCTCTGGGGTCTTTGGGGCCTTCCTGTTCTGTTGTCGCACAGGCCGGGGGCTCCCGCGCAGGCCGGGAGCTCGCGCGCACGCCCTGACAATATGTTTTTTACTGTAATAAACTTTATTTAACCAACCACCATCATTTTTGATCAGCCCTTGTGTAACCACATTCTTCATTCATTCATTCATTCATTTGTAGTACTGGGGATTGAATCCAGGGCCTCTGTACTGAACTACATACCCAGCCCATTTTTTTTGTTTTGTTTTGTGTTTTGAGACAGTGTCTCACTATGTAGTTGAGACTGACCTGGAACTCACTATGTAGCCCAGGCTGGTCTCGAACTCAGCGATCCTCCTGCCTCAGCCTCGTGAGTGCTGGGATTACAGGTGTGAGCCACCACGCCTGGCCCAAGCCCATTTTTATTAATTCATTTTTAAATTTTTGAGACAAGGTCTCACTAAGCTGCAAAGTTGCCCAGGCCAGACTTCACCTTACACTTTTTTTTTTTTTTTTTTTGGTACCAGGGATCAAACTCTAGACTTTACCTTACGATCTTCCTGCCTCAGCCTCCCAGTATGCTGGGATTGCACATGTGCATCACTATGTCTGGCCAACCCCTCTCTCAGAGTCACCCATCCTGAGTAGTCACAGGGAAAACCAGGCCTCTCCGCAGCAGCATCTCTGCCCATGAGGAGGTCTTACCTCCTTCTTCAGGGAGAAAGGAACCAACCCTTCAGTAGCTCTTCTAGTGAATGTGGCCATTAGTCCTTGAAGTTTTTACAATTAAATACAAATGTAGAATTCAATTTCTTAATCACACATCACATTTCAGGGGCTCAAAAACTACATGCAGTCAATGGCTACCATATTGGGCCATACAAATATAGAACATTTCTATCATCACAGAAAATTGTGCGGGACAGTTCTTAACAGCTAAAACTTAGATATAGCACAAGTGCCCATCAGTTGGAGACTGGATAAGAAAAGGGCTAAAGGTATAGGGGAAGTGGGAAGGGTAGGGGAAAGGAAATAAGGAACAAGAAATAATATGAGAAAAGGAAAAAATGGAAACAAAGTCTTTGTAAATAGGGGAGGGTGGGGGGGGTGAAGGGAGGACAGTGTTATGGGGAAAAATGATAACCAAGATCTGTCATGTAAAAGTACAAGATCCCAATGATGAATGTAACTGTACTGTATACTTAAAAGTACCAATAAACTCAATAAAATTTAAAAAAGAAAGAAAGAAAACTGTGCTAGACAGCAATGCCAGAGAACCAAAGCCATCCAAGGTCCCTGAGGAGTCGCAGGTCATGGAGGAAGATAAGACAAAGGGCTGCAGTGTAGCTGCCTTTCTGTGGATGGGAGAAATTTACCTACCCTGTTAAGAACCCAACTCACCTGTGGGGAGAGGTCCTGAGCACATTCTCGCCTCTGCAGGCCTGTGAGCCTTCTCAGGATTCTGCCTCTGCCCTACCATCTCTCTTTACATAATCACCATTGGTCTCAAAACCAGGATGTTCATTTCCTGCTGCCCTGGACTCACTGAGCCCGGGCCTCACCTCCATCTCTTACCCTTCTCTCTGTGTCTTACATCTTGCATCTCTACTCTTAGGTGAGTTTCTATCTCTTTCGTCATAGTATGGGATTTTTCTCTTTTAAAAAAACAACTCCTGGGCCAGGGATTTAGTTCAGTGGTTCTCCTGCCTGCCTTGCAAGCGCAAGGACCTGAGTTCAATCCCTGGACACACACACACACAAAACAACAAAAACCCTCCTCTCCCAACTTCTCCATAGATATATGGAGAAGTGTTCTGAAATCTATGCCACTTTATCCCGTTAGAGAACTCATTTCACCAGTTATTCTCTTTCATCTTGCATCTTTCCTTCCCCACCAGCCCTGTCTCTTCAGGCTCAAGTATAGCAACTTCCCTAACAGTGTTAAGAACTTTAATGTCCCTCCAAAGACCTCATCCTATCTTTCCCTTCTTTTTCCTGCCAGTCGGCTCTGGGGAGCTGTGTACCCAAAAATATATATAAATAAATAAAAAATCTACAGGCTCGACATACTCATTTCCCCTGTAGGAACTGGCTCTCTTTTAACTGTGCTGTCGAGTATGAGGGAAAGAATCATAAGCACACACTGACCTCCACACGGGTTTACTGTGTTTGCTGAGATGCAAGCTGATGATGTCAATAAATGTAGTCCCTTGTTTTAAGCCCCTAGTGGACTGCCCTCAGTCTGGAAACATTAATTCTCTCTGGAAGAATGCAAACTCAATCCAGGCCTCCAAGAATTCTCTCAGATAAAATTCCAATAAAAATAAGTAACTCACTGTAAAAACAAAATCAGAAAACACATTAAATAGTAAGGTCTTCTCTGTAAGAACTACCAGAAAAAAATAAAGAAGGCAGGTCCTTCACAGCTATGGATGCTACAATATAAGGCATGGATTTTGAAGTAACTAAGCTTAACAGGTGCTATGGACTGAATTGTGTGTCCCACCCAAATTCATATGTTAGAGCTTTAACTCCCATTGTGACTATATCTGCAGTCATGAATTTTAAGATTAAACAAAGTCCTAAGGACAGTGTCCTGATAAAAACATATATACAAACTGTCATGGGCCAAATGTGCTATAGTTCAGATTTGATGCATCCCACAAGGCCCTATATGTTAGATGCTTGGTCCCAGTTTATCCTTGGCCCTAGTGGGAGGAAAGTAGTAGAACCTTTGGGAGGTAAGGCCTACTGGGAAGTCTTCAGATCATTGGGGGTGTGTCCCTGAAAGTGGTAGTGGGAAAACCACCTTTTGCTCTTCTTTCTTCTTCCTCTTCCTCTTCCCCTTCTACTTTTTGTTTATTTGTTTTGGCCTAGAGTGGTTTGTTGTGCTGCACTGCACATTTCTGCATTTTTCTGCTTCACTGCAGAAAAACAATGGCCCAAAAGCAATGGGGCCAAATAGCCATGGACTGAAACCTCCAAAACTGTGAGCCACAATAAAATTTTTCCCCTGGGCAGTAAGAGGGAATGAACATATGGGCACTCGACCACATACACAGCTACTTTTATTTTTTTTCTTTTGAGACCCAGTCCTGCTAAGTTGCCCAGGCTCAACTCTATCTTGCTTTCTTCCTCCCTCAGCCTCCTGAGTATCAGGGTTTACAGATGTGTGCCACTCTACTTAGCAAATCTTTCCTCTTTATAAGCTGGTCATTATATGACTAACACAGAAAGTGATCATGTACCCTAAAATTTTTATGTTGAAGCCCTAACCTCCTATGTGACTCTGTCTGAAGATTGATCCCATAATAAATTAATCAAGGTTGAATTAGGTCATAAGGTCTACAGCCATACCACCCTGAATGCACTTGATCTCGTCTGAATTAAGGTCATAAGACTGGGTCCTACATTGATCAGATTGTCCTTAAAAGAGGAGATGCCAGACAACTCTCTGGCTCTCTGCCACACAAGGACACAGTGAGGAGATTGCATCTCTGAGCTGGAACAAGTTCTCACTGGGAGCACAACCATATGGGAATCTGGGTCTCGGACTTCCTGCCACCAGATTGAGAGAAAAGAAGTTTCTGTTCTTTAAACTACCTGGCCTGTGATATTTTGCAGTGGAAGACTGAACTGACTAATTAATATAACATGACAAGCTTAAAATATGCACATGGACTAACCAAGCAGAACTGAAGAGTCCAAATAGAAAATTTAATAATTGAATCCAGGCACATGCCAATAATCCCGGCACTCTGGAGACTGAGGCAGAAGAGCTTGAGTTTTTTTTCTTTTATTGAGTTTATTGGTTCATTTTAGGTATACAGTACAGTTATATTTATTATTGAGATCTTGTACCTTTACATGACAGGTGGTCTTGATTCTCATTTTTTCCCCTTGTCCCTGCTCTCTCTTCACTCCCTCCTCACCTCCCCATTTACAAACACTTTATTTCCATCCTTTCATTTTCTCATATTTTTTCCCTTATTACCTTTCCCCTACCCTTCCCGCCTTCCCTACACCTTTAGCCCTTTTCTTCCCATTTCACAATGTCAGATATCTCATTAGGATCTTATGTACTATTACAGTTTATTTATACTGGAGAAACTATTTGGTATTTACACATGTGTGACTTACTCATTTCACTTAGGAGTATATCTTCAATATGTATCCATTTTCCTATAAATGAGTCTAATTTCTCATTCTTTATAGCTGAGTAGTATTTCATTTTATAGAAAAACCACATCTTCTTTATCCAATCTCCAACTAATGGGCAAATGGGCTGTTTCTAAGTTTTAGCTATTACAAACTGTGCCGCTATAAACATGGGTGTGCATATATCACTGTGGTATGATTCTTTTAATTCTTTTGGAAAGATACCCAGAAGAGGGATGGCTGGGTCAAATGGAACCTCTAGTCTCAGCAGGAAGAGCTTGAGTCTAAAGCCAGTCTAGATTATGCAGCAAGATCCTATCTCAAGAAAAAATTTTTTGAAAAAAATTAGATTACACTACTGAAAATAGAATCAATGAACTGGATTACAGATTGAACAAATTTATGTGAAACACAAAAGGGATGGAAAACATGGAAGGGAGGTTATGAGATACAGAGGATATAATGAGAAGGTATAATGTGTGTCCAGTTATATTTCTAGAATAATGGACTGGGAAAATTGAAACCTTAGATAAATTGCTGGTGGTGATGTAAAATGGTGTGACCACTTTAGAAAACAGTTTGACAGTTCCTTGAATGTTAGATATACAGTTATAAGATGACCTGGAAATTCCACCTGTTAGTATCTATACAAGAAAATGAAACCATAACCCCCCATACAGAAAATAACAACAGCACATTCACAATAGCTAATGTAACTCAGATAAATAAAATATAATATGTCCATATAATAAAAGATTTTTTGTTAATTAAAATAAATTATATCTGGATTCATGGTAAAACATAAATGAATCTAATGGAAGAAGCCAGTCACAAAAGATCACCTCTTATAGGATTCTATTTAGACACAATTTCCAGGGTAACCAAATCTATGAAATGTTCACAACAGGCAAATGTGTAGCAAAAGAAAGGAGACTGGCTGTTTCCTTGGGCAAGGTAAGAGAAGACAGGGTGTGGGGAATGTCTGTTACCAGATGCCAGCATTCTTTTTCGGGTGATAGAAGTGTTGTGAACCTAGCTTTTATGTATCAGTTAAAAATAAAATTATATAAGACAAAATTTAATTTCAGTGATTTTGTCCAACCCAAATATACTAAACACCTAACCACTGAACTTTGTAAATTATACATCAATGAAACTTTTAAAAAATAATAGAGAAAATAGGGAGGAGTCAATATTCAAACTCATAAAGGATGATAATTTTCCAGAACTGTTAAAAACATACTTTTTTTTTTCAGTACTGGGGATTGAATCCAGGGCCTTTACACTGAGCTATGTTCCCAGCCTTTTTAATATTTTAAAATTTTGAGACAGGGTCTTGCTAAGCCGCTAAGGTGCCTAGGGTTGTGATTCTCCTGCCTCAGCCTCCCTCCCAGGGTGCTAGGATCACAGGTGTGTACCACCACACCTAGTGTGTGTGGGAGGAACAAAAGAGGAAAAAATAAAAAGAGCATGTTTAAAAGTAGGAATTCCAGTGATCCCAAACAGGGTAAGTAGAAATAAAACTAAAATCTAGGCACATCATCAGGTCACCGAAGAACAGAAAGAAAAAGCAAAGACTTTAAAAGCACCCAGAAACAAAAGTGATCGCCTATAAACGCACGTTGACACTGTTTGACTTCTCAACAGCAAAGAGGGTAACTAGGAGGCAGTGGGAGAACGTCTTCCATGTGCTGAGAGACAACAACCACAATTTTAAACCACGTGAACCCACACAGACACTTGCATATATTTCCAGCATGGTTTAAAAACGAAAAGTCTGAGACAGGCACTAATGAGAGATCATACCAGTCACAGACCTTCACTAAAGGTTTTTTTTCTTTTTTTTTTTTTTTGGTACTGGGGATTGAACTCAGGTCCTTGCACTTGTGAGGCAGGTGGCAGAACCACGGAGCTAAATCCCCAGCCCCATTCACTAAAGGGAATTGTCATGGATGTACTTGGGCCAGAAGGAAAATAAGTCCATAAGGAAATGACAGAACGATGAACAAAGACATGTGCAAGTGTGCCTCTGACTCTAAAGAAGCATCATGCAAGAACTCTGTAAACCATGTCCATCCAACTTATGGAGGAACCATGGATAGAATTAAAATTCTGTAGCAGGTGGAGAACGTGCACTTGTCGGAGTGCAGACTCCTAACCGCAACACAGCCTTCCAGATTGGGCTGGAATTTGATCGGATCCCCTCTAACCTTCTGCCTTTAATTCCTACATTCCAGATCCCCACCCTTTCCCAGGGCTGGAAGAGGCCCATGAGGGACTGACAAGGCCTGTTCGGTCAGTTTTTCTTTAAATACTAGAAAGTTTGAACAGGTCCATGCAAGGATCAGGTTCTTAAAACCCTCCTCATTCCAACAGTAGAGCTTTGACTTCTTCAAGTGTTTTTCTTCTCCTTTTTCTTATTAAAAAAAATCATTAATCATATTAAAATTTAGAAAATTGAGAAAAGCATGAAGAAGAAAATTCCACCATCACAGAATGACCACTCAATAATTGAAAACATTTAAACTGTCCATAAAGCACAACAAATACATAACTGCAACAAAGAACTGGGTTACCACTACTCAAAACAGAGAATTGCTAGTTTTTTGTCATATTTACCTCTAGACAGTTGCTTATACTTTCAGAACCTTCTAGAAAGTACGAATGGCCAGGGATTTAGCTCAGTGGTGCCTCCACCTGCCTTGCAAGCACAAGGTCTGGAGTTCGATACCTGGTACAAGAAGAAAGAAAGAAAGTATGGATGAAGGTCAACATTTTTTATGACTAATTTTTCTACACTAAAATCAGGTCCATTAAAGTATTTTCTACCTTCTTATACTGACAAATATATTTGCATCACAAAAAATTATAAAGCCATTATTTCTAAGTGTAAAAAATTAAAGCCTGGACATAGTGGCAAAGCCCTGTCATCCCAGTACTCTGGAAGGCTGAGGTGGGAGAATCACAAGTTTGAATCCATGCCAGGCGACTTAGCAACTTAGTGAGACCTTGTCTCAAAATAAATAAAAACGGCTGGAGATGCAGCTCAGAAGGAAGGCTCTGCATTTATTCTCCAGTACCCTGCTCCAAAAGAGAAGAAAAGAAATAATATAGATAGCAAGATGACTAAACTTTAATTATATAAGTATGTGTGAGAGTTTTGTTGATGGATTTGTGATAGCGGATTAATCAACTAAATTATGGATGATTGCATGTTTTCCACATTATTTGTCTTTGCCTCCATTTTATTTTATTTACTTATTCATTTTTGTGGTATTGGGGATTGAACTCAGGACCTTGTGCTTGTGAGGCAGGCAGGGTGCCACTGTGATAAATCCCTGCCTTTGCCTCCATTTTAGTAAAATCACTAATAACACTGTTACCACTCAGGTTTTCAAACACTTTGTGCTTCAGGTTGAATCTAAGTATCCTCCAAAGCTCCAAGTGGGAAAGGCATGGTCCCTGCCTTGGTGCTGAGTGGGGGTGGGATTTGGGGTGAAGCCTGCAGAGGCCTCCAGGGGAGAGCACGCTGAGACCCCAGCCTCTTCCTTTTTCTGCTTCTCTCCCCCACCATGGAATGAGCCATTTTTCTCCGCTCCCCAACTGCACCCCCATGATATGCTGCCTTGCCACAGGCCTAAAAGCAGCAGGACCAACCTGTCATGGGCTGGAAGCTCTGAAACCGTGAGCTGAAATAAATCTTTTTTCTTCATAAGTTGATTATCTCAGGTATTTGTCATAGTGATGGAAAACAGACTAAAACGTTTATTGATCGTAATGCCAATCCCACTTTGGATGACTTTCCTTCAGTCCCTGTGGTTCTCAGGTAATTTTGTTGTTGTTGTTGATTTCAGTTCAGATAAGTTTCATCTAAGACAACAACATGTGGAATTGTCACTGAAATTCGTAAAACAATACTGAACTGCAGAAATAAAACAGCAGATTTGTATAATTTGTTCGTAGTAACATGGTTATGTGAGAAGTCATTATCACAAAATTTAATATTTTAAATTCATCATATTAGTCACTATTACTACTTTTAGATGATCCTCCTGTCTAATACCATCTCGTGTTCATACAATCATGCAAAGAATTATTGCCATGCATCGAGCATTTTGGCTCTGGTAGCAATATGAACCCCAAGGGAAAGAGTTGCACAAGTGTTTTTTAAATACACTTATTTTTTGTGTGCTTATGATTTTCTGAGAACATTTAAAGTTCAGGGTTGAGGAGAGACAATGATTTCCTTAGTCTGAGGCTGTGCGGTCTTCTAAATAAAGGAAACAAAAGATAACGACCAAATCAGAACTCTCTTTGACCTGTCCTTCCAATGTTATTCTCCTGCCCATGGCCTCTGAAGCCACCATAATCATGCATGTGGTGTGTAGAGTTCCAGCTAGTATATTACATCTTATATAATACATTATGTTTTATATTATTATATAATATTTGTATTACTTTTGCAGTATTTGTATTATTTTGGGTGGATTATAACTGATATTGCATTTTCAACCTCAGTTTCCACTTGCTCATTCCAAATACAGAGGGGGAAAAAATGTATTTTTGCATATTGGTCTTATATCCTATGGCCTTGCTGAGTTCATTTATTAATTTTAAGAAGTTTCATTGTTGTTGTTTTCCAGTGCTGGGAAGTGAATCCAGAGTCTCATGAATGCTAGGCAGGCATTTTACCAGTGAACCACACACCCACCCAGTGTTATTTTAAAGTCTTTGGGATTTTTAGATAGATAATAATGTCATCTGAAAATTGGGGCAATTTTATTTTTTCCTGTCCAGTTTTTATGTCTTTTGTTTTCTTTTATTGTCTTATAGTGCTGGCTAGCTCTTCTAGGACTATTTTTTTCAGAAAGTGGTGAATGTTTTTGTATCATTCTGGGGTTAGGAGGAGAGCTCTGAGTCTTTCACCACTAAGAATGATGTTAATAGTATGAATTTTTTGTGGATACTTCATCAAAATGAGGAAGGTCCCCTCTATTCTAGTTTGCCGTGGCTTTTAATCACAAGCAGGAAATGAATTTTATCCTGTTTTCTTTTACATCAATTGATGATGATATGGTTTCTCTTCTTTGACCTGTTACATGGTAGATTACATTGATTTTTTAATATTGAATCCATTTATTTATGTCTTAACTTTACTCAGCAATAATTTATATTTTTCAACATAAAGATCATAAATATCTTTTCATGAAACTTTCACCAAATACTACTATGTATTTGATATTTTTGTCTGTAAATGGAATTATCTCTTTAATTTCATTTTTAAATGTTTATTATTAATATACAGAAATGAATTTGTTTACATATTAACTTGGTATTCAGAAACTTGCTAAATTCATTTAATATTTCTAGTAGTTTTTATACAAATTATTTCTTCTCTCCTATGTACTCAATATTACTTCTGTAAATAAGAACAGTTGTAGTTCTTTCTTCTTTTCTGTTCTTTATTTTTGTTTTTCTCATTTTATTACACTGGGTAGGTGCTCTAGTACAAAATAGTAAGAGTGGCAACTGTGGATGTTTTTGTAATTTTGAAAATGTGAGAAATTATTTAGTATTTTACTTTGGGGTAAGATCTGGGATACACATTTTTGTGAGGGGTGTATGTGTGTTTACATGTGCAAAATTCAGAATATGTTTAAAAATATTCTTTAGCCCTACATAATTTGACTCTGTAAGCTTAAAGTTTAAGGATAACTATAACCAACAGAAAACAAGTAAAATAACCTTTTTTTGGACCAGGGATCAAACTCAGGATCTTGTGCCTAAGTGGTGCGGTGCCACTGAGCTAAATCCCTGGCCCTAAAATAATCTCTTTTGTTTTCTTTTTGGTACCAGGGATTGAACTCTGGACCTTGTGCCTGCAAGGCAGGTAATGGAACCATTGAGCTAAATCCCCGGCCCTCAAAATAATCTACTTTTGATTATAATTGAGAATATAGGAAATGTTTGAACAAATTTAAATTTTTAAAGTGTTTTAAACTGAGGTAAATTTACATATAGAAAAATATAGATCATATAAATTTTGATATTCTCATATATTTAGAACTCAAATAAAAATATAAAACTTTTCAGGCTGAGGCTGTAGTTCAGTGGTGAAACACTTGCCTGTGTGTAAGGCCCTATATTTTCTCTATTCTCCTGCACTTCTCACACCCCTTAGATGTTCATTATTTAGATTTCTGTCACTTTTTAGTTTTTTCTATTTTAAAATACTAATACTTGAAATCATAGAGCATGAACTCTTTTTTTGATACTGGGGATTGAACTCGGGTCGTTGTGCTTGCAAGGCAGGCCACCAAACCGCTGAGCTAAATCCCTGGCCCTAATCTTTTTTTTGAGCATGAATTCTTTTGGCTAATTTTCTCAGCAAAAAAAAAATTTTTTTTATCATAACATAAATTTTTACTTATTCTCCTATTTGGTGAACATTTACATCGTTTCTAGTTTCTGGCTATTATAAATGAAGCTGCCATAACTATTTCTATAGAAATCCCTTTGGGAATCTAAAGTTTTGTTGGGTTAACATCTAGGATGGGAACTGTTGAGTCATAGATTAAGTCTGTGCGTAACTTTATAAAAGACTTTAAAACAGTTTATTACAGGAATAGTGCTGTTTTCTATTACCACTAGGGATATATGAGCACCAAATGTCTGATAGCCTCCACAGTATTTGGTGTTCATCTATTTAAATTTTAGCTTTTTCTGGTAATAACTTTTCCATCAGATTAACTTCCTTAATCTGAAGGGATTAAATGATGGGTCATCATTTGTGGAAGTTAAACTTACTTTTTCTGCATCTATTGAGACACTTGTAGAAATCTCATTGTGTAATCACTATCACCCCAAACCTTTCCTCATTCCTTTTTAGAATTCGTCACTATTGCTTTTACAATCCCCAGCAACCTCTCAAATGTTTTCCGTCTGTGTAATTGTGTCATTTGTGTACATTTTATATAAATGGAATCATACATGATGTGTCCTTTCTGACATGTCAGGAAATTGTGCCTGCCGGTAACCATGTAAGTAAACCATCTTGGACGTTGATTGTCTTGTCACCCTCCAGACTTTCGACGTCTACAGCCCCACCTGACATCTTTACTGCAACCTCCCAAGAGAGTGTGAGAACAAATGCTCCGTTTGTGAGTAACTATCCAATGTTCGGTCCATGGAAATCATGAGATAATAAATACTTTTTGTTTAAACCATTAGAATTGGGAAATTTATTATGCAGCAATAGGTAAAAATACACTTGCATTGCTGGAATAAGCCCACTTGGTCTTTATATATTATGCTTTTTACATATCTCTGGATGCAGTTTGCCCTTATTTTATAAAGAATTCCTGTGCTTAGATTCATAAGAGCTAGTGACCCATAATTTTCCTTTCTTATAAGGTCATCTTGAAGCTTTTGTTTTTGGTACTGGGGTTGAACTCAGGACCTTGCACTTGTAGGGTAGCTGCTGTGCCACTGAGCTACATCCCCAGCCATTTTAATAATCTTTTCAAAGAACCAAAGAACCACCTTAGGCTTTGTTAAATTTTTCCATTATGTGTTTGCTTATTGTTTTATTGATGCCTATTCTTATCTATCATAATTTACTTGGATTGATTTCTTGTTCTTTTTCATGCTTCATAAGTAAAAAGATGTATTAATTTATTTTCAATCTTTTTCCCTAATGCATAGACTTAACATTGTAAACATCTCTCTAGCCACTGCTTTATCTTCTTCTAAAACATTCTTATAAAAAAATATATATATATATTTATTCACTTCAAGATACTTTCTAATACTCATTGTGATTATTTGTCTTATCCATGGACTATTCAAAAATGAGTGCTTAATTTCAAAATCTCTAGGGATTTTCTACTATTATTTTTTTGTATACTGGGGTTTGAACCCAAAGCCTATTCATTGGGCTAAATTTTGAATCTGGGTCTTACTAAATAGCTAAGTTTCCCAGGTTGGAAATTTTAATTAGTCTCTTTCAGGAGATGAGAGAACAAGCAGATAAAACTTTGCTAGTTCTTATATCTTGGAAAAGTGTCTGCCAAATGCCCAAGTGCAAAAGGCTTGGCCACCAGCCTCTGGCACCATTGGGCAGTGGTGGATCCTTTAGGAGGTATGGCCTAGTGGAAGATAGAGAGGTCACTGGGAGTGTGCCCTTGGAAGGGAGGTTGGGACCCTGACTCCTCCTCTCTCTTAGCTTCCTGTCTGCCGTGAGGTGAGCAGGCCTCCTTTGCCAAGTGTTCCTTTCATGACAGACTGTAGCCACAGGAAAGGCAAGAAGCTCAAAATCAACCATGGACTGAAACTTCTGAATCTTTATGTCGAAATAAACCTTCTAATGCTAAATGATTAAACTTTATATTGTACCCTATTTTTCTTATCTATGAAATTTCCCCTTCTATAAAATTTGTAGCCATTTTTTGGAGACAAATTCTTATTATGCAGTTTGGACTGGTCGTGAGCTCACTACGTAGTTCAGGCTGATCTCGAACTCATGATGATCCTTCCGCCGCTGTCTCCTGAGTGCTGGGATCATAGGAATGTGCCACCCTGCCTGCCTATAACCATTTTTCTACTCCAGGTTTCATGTTGCGTGCTTTCATTTCTTTTTCAGTACTTGGGATTAGGCTTTGCACTGAGCTGTGTCTCCAGCCCTTTAAAAAATATTTTATTTTGATACAGAGGGTCACTCAGTTGCTAAGGAGCCTGGGTTCCAGTCGTGCTCTTCCTTCTCAGATTCCCAGAATGCTCAGGTCACAGTTGTGCGTCTCTATGCCTGGCTTATTTCAATTTCTCATTCATTTAAACCCATCAGTTCAATTTTTAATTTCAGCCATGCTTATTTTTTCATTTCTAGAATTTACATTTGACTTTTCTTTATGATTTCTGGTTCTCTGTTAAAATTATCATGTTAATCATATTTAGAATGGCTGCCTTTAGGCCAGAAAATAACATTCAAAAATTAATAGCTTTTCTAGACACCAATAATGAATAAGCTGAGAAAGCATGAAAACAGTTCCATTCACAATATGAGAACAGGGCTGGGGATTTAGCCCAGTGGTTCTGCCACCTGCCTCCCAAGTATAAGGACCAGAGTTCAATCCCTGGTACCGAGAAAAACAAACACAATATGAAAACAGTTCCATTCACAGTAGCTTCAAATAAATAAATAAATAAATACTTATGAGTCAACATAAACAAGGAATTATAAGCCTTCTACAATGCAAATTACAGAGCACTGAAGAAAGAAACTAAGGAAGACACTAGAAGATGGGAAGAAAATCTCCCATGTTCATGAATTGGCAGGATTGATATTGCTAAAATGGTCATTTAATGAAAAACATCTCCCCAGTACCAAAAAAAAAGAAAAGAAAATCAATCTATAGAGTTAATTCAACTACCGTCCAAATTCAAATAAATTGTTCTCAGAGATAGAAAAAAAATCTCAAAATTCATATGGAAACAGGAAAGATCAAGAACAGTCAAAACAATCCTATGTAAAAAGAGGAAGACTGGAGGTGTTACAATGACCCGATTTTAAGTTATACTTAAAAAAGAAACAGTTGTAAACAGCACAATACTGGCATAAAAATAGACATATAGACCATAATAGAATAGACTAGACAAGACAGAAACAAACCCAGGCAACAAAAACCATCTGATTCTTGACAAAGGAGCCAAAAGTATACTTTGGAGAAGAGTCTTTAACAAATGGGGATGGGTATCCATATGTAGAACATTGATACTAGATTCTTACCTCTCATCCTATACAAAAATTGATTTGAAAGGGATCCAGGACCTGCATTTAAGTCTTGAAACTTTAGAAACTGCTAAAAGAAAATAGAAGAAACACTTTAAGCCATGCATACAGGCAGGAAATAATAGCAAGAATCAACAAATGAGACTATATCAAATGAAAGAGTTTCTGCAACAGAGTGAGAGACAGCCTAGAGAATACGAAAGTCCTTGCCAGCTACTCTTCCAGCAGAGGGTTAATATCTAGAATATATAAAGAACTCAAAAAACATAACACTGCCAAATCAAACAGCCAAGTCAATAAATAGGAAAATGAATCCAACACAGCTCACAAGAAAAATAAATACATGGGGGCTGGGGATTTAGCTCTGGTTTCTGGCGTCTGCCTTGCAAGTGCAAGGACCGGAGTTCAATTCCCAGTACCAAATAAATAAATAAATAAATAAATAAACAAATACACGGCTAATAAATATATGAAAAAATGTTCAACATCTTTAGGCATTAGGGAAATGCAAATCAAAACTACACCCTCGTCAGAACAGCTATTGTCAAGAACACAAAAAACAGTAAATCCTGGCAAAGGTGTGTCAGGGCCACACTGCACACTGTACAGTGGCTAAGAATGTAAATTAGCATAGCCATTATGGAAATCAGTATAGTGGTTCCTCTAGAAACTAAAAATAAAGCTGTCATTTTTAGAAACTAAAAATAAAGCTATGCCACTCCTTGAAATACAGTAGAAGGAATCAAAGTTAGCACATTAGAGGGACAGTTGAATATCCATTTTTCTTGTGGCACAATTCATAATAGTCAAGATACGGAATAGGCATAAGTAACCCCCATCAGATAAAGGTATAAAAACGTGGCATATATACACTACATTTTGTCATGTATAAGCAAATGTTTGGAAATGGAGATCATTGTGTTAAGCAAAGAAGCCAGACTCAGAAAGATGAGTATGACCGGTTCTCCCTAATACGTAAAACCTAGAAAAAAAAAATGACATGAAAGTAGATGGGAGACTATGATTAGGTAAGTGGAAGGTAATAAGGAGGATTGGGAGGAAGATAAGGGACAGAATGGGGAGGACAGATATGATCAAAATGTATTACGAGCATTAAAACTCAGTATTTTGCCAGGTGTGGTGGCACATGCCTGCAATCTCAGCCCTCAGGAGGCTGAGGCAGGAGAGTTGCTTGAACTACATAGTGAAACCTGTCTCAAAAAAACAAAAACAAAAGCACCCCCCCAATATTTTATAAAATTAAGAGGCCTTAATAAAAAAACCAAAAATTTTAAATACCTATCTGATAAATACAATATGCATAAATTTTTCTAGGTAGCAGGTATTAGAAAGAAGATCTCAACTTCTACATCACTGCCATTGCCTAACTGGTATCTACATTCAAAAAATATCATTTAATATGAAACAAAAGTACAGGCAACAAATATAAAATGAGACAAATAGTGTATATTATAATTAAAAACTTTTGTACATCAAAGGGTATCATCAACAGAATGCCAATCTCTATGATAATATAAAGTCTATATAAAGAACTTCAATGACTCAAAAAACATACACATACACACAACACAATCATTTGGAGAGATGGAATAGTTATTTCTCCAAAAACTTACATAAATCCTCAACAAGCACATGAAATGATCTGCAACAGTATGGATCCTAAGTAAACCGCAAATCAGTTTAGGGATGAAACTCAGAGGCACTGCACCTGCCTGGCAAGTACAAGGTTCGATCCTTGATACCAAGAAAAAAAAAAGACAAATTAAAAACGCCAATGAAATTGCATCTCACCCCCATTCATGGCTGGGGTAAATTGATAGGCATTATAAAGTGAAATTATCCATGCATTCTTGAATAAACAAGTATGATATGCTCTTTTAAGATACAATTATATTAACTTTGTTTTGATGTTTTATTTAAGATTTTTAATTGTAGGTTTGGGGGATTTATCTATAATTTTCTTTTCCTGTATTATCCTTTCCTAGTTTTGTTATCAATGCCTTTTTTTTTCATTGAGTTTATTGGTGCATTTTAGGTATACAGTACAGTTACATTCATCATTGGGATCTTGTACCTTTACATGACAGATCTGGGTTCTCATTTTTTCCCCATACCTCTGCCTTCCCTTCACCCATGCCACCCTCCCCTATTTACAAAGACTTGGTTTCCATTTTTTCCTTTTCTCATCTTTTTTCTTGTTGGTATTAATGTCTTATTAGATACAGAAGTAACTGAGCATCTTACTGTCTTTTTCTTTTCTTTCGAAAGTTTATGTAAGAGAAGATCATTGCTCTTTTTTTTTTAAAGATCTGGTGAGCTTCATAATACTGATCCTTGTTCTTTTTTTGAGGGGAGGACATTTGACTATTAATTCAAGTAGTTGCTGGCTTATTCAGGTATTTTTTAAGTTAATTTTGATAATATAGTTTCATAGATTGTTAATTTCATTTAAACTTAATTGACAGTTTTGTTCACTATATTCTGCTACACCTTTTAAAAATTCTGTACTATTGGGCTGGGGATTTAGTTCAGTGGTTCCACTGCCTGCCTCACAAGCAGAAGTTCCTGAGTTTGACCCCTGATACCCCCCAAAATCTGAACTGTTAATATTCCGTTGTTTTCTGTTTTCCAATTGTTGTTGACAGACTATGAATTTATTGCTGTTCTGTGTAAGTTATGTCTTTTCTTATTGGCTGCCTTTTAAATTTTTTTCTTTCTTTAGTGTTTTCTCTTTTATAATATATAATTTATAATTTTATTTTTACTATTTCCCTCATTAAGTTTATATAATATGAAGAACGATATTATCAGTTATGGAAAATTCAATTTCACTAAATACCACTTTCTTGCATCCTGTATATTCCTTGTTCTAGAATTATACACTGAAGATATTGGAGCATCTCATTGTATCCTCTAGCTTTACCCTCCCATCAATATTTTCATTACTCTATTTCTTGTAATAATCTTTAGATTTGTCTTCTAATGTAGTAACTCTTTTCCTTTGATGGTAATTACTATGATCTTTGGGCAGTCTACTCTATTTTGTCTTTAATTTTAGGAGCTCTGTTGTTTATTTTGTTCTGTTTTTGTTTGTTTGTTTTTCCTTCCCCTGGTGCCGGGGATCAAACTCAGGACCTTGTACTTGCAAGGCAGGCACAGCACCACTGAGTTAAATCCTGGCCATTATTGTGTTTTGTTTTTGAGACAGGATCCTGTTATGTACTTCAGGCTGGCCTTAAATTCACTGTGCAGCCCAGGTTGGTCTCAAACTCATGGCAGTCCTCCTGCCTCAGCCTCCCAAGTGCTGAGACTGCAGGCACGTGCCACCACGCCTGACAACTGTTTCTGATAAGAATTTCCTGTGCTGCCTTGAAGATTCTTTTTTCTGCATGTAGTATCATAACTATGACATATTTGGACCACTTGTGTTTAGCCTTCCTAGACTTCATCGAACTTCTTGAAGGCATAGATTTCTGCTTGTCATCAACTTTCAAGAAGTTTTCACCATTGAGTTCTTGATTATTCTTTCTGTTCTTTTCTCTCCTTTCAGATACTCCCTTTACATGTACTTAATGATGTTTCACATTTAGCACTCTGTCTTCCCGCTTCATTTTCTGTGCTTTTTAGATTGCATAATATCTATGGATGTACCCTCAAATTGGCTGACTCTTATCAGCTCAAATCTATTGCTGAGCTGGGCGTGGTGGTGCACATCTCCCAGTGCTTGGGAGGCTGAGGCAGGAAGATCACCATGAGTTCAAGGCCAGCCTGGGCTACATGAGTTCAAAACCAGCCTAAACTACATACCAAGACTGTCTAAAAACCAGACCAAAACAGAAAAACTACTGATGAACTCCTCTAGTGAATTCCTTTTTCTGGTTACTTTTCAATGACAGGTTTTCCATAGTTTCTTTTAAATAATTTCTACTTTATATTGATTTTCTCTATTTGCTGAGACATCACCACACCTTTCTTTAATTTTGGAAGCCTGGTTTTCCTTAGTTGCTTGGACATATTTGTAATAACTACTTTGAAGTCTTTTTCTGCTTATTTCCACCATCTGGGCCCCTTGAACAGTAATTTTTATTACCTGCTTTCTTTCCTGCATATGGGTTACATTTTTATATTTCTTTCCACATTGCCTGTTTTAGTGAATAGTGGACATTTTAGATATCATTGTAGCAACTTGGGTACTTACTGTTCACTTCCTATTTGATTGTAGTATAGGCTCAAGTTTTCCCCCTGCTCAAGTTTTACCCTGATGATCTAGGGATTGCTTCTTGATTGGTTTAGGCACTTTTAAAGTCATCATTATTGGGCCAGGGATTTAGCTCAGTGGTTCCACCGCCTGCCTTTCCAAGCACATATAGACCCAGGTTTGAACCTCAGTACAAAAAAAAAAAAAAGAGATAAAGTCATCGTTATCATCATTTATATTATAATTTTTTTGAGAAAGGTCTCCCTATGTAATTCAAAGTGGACTTGAACTCACTATGTAGCCCAGGCTGAGCTCAAACTCGTGGCAATCCTCCTGCCTCAGCCTGGAATTTCAGGTTTAAAGGTTGTTATTAATATAGTTGGATTAATAGCTACTATATACTTTGCAATTTTTAGTTTTTGCCTTTGTTTTGTGTTCCTATTTTTGTCTTCCATTATTTTTTGAGGGAGGGAGATTGAGACAGGGTTTTACTATGTAGTTATGTAGCCCTGGCTGCTCTTGAAGTCACAATCCTTCTGCTTTAACCTCTTGAGTGCTGGAAATGCAGGTATGTATCACCAAGTTCAAGCCCCTTTGTATTTTTTTCTGGTACCAGGGGTTGAACTCAGGACCTCGCACCTGCCAGGCAAGCACAGTGCCGCTGAGCTACTTCCTGGCCATGTAGTTTTGTTTTTGGGACAGGGTCTTGCCTGGGCCTGACTTTATAGTTCTAATTGAGCAGGTCCTCAGCCGTGTGCTGCCTTCTAATAAGCCAATCAAAGGTCTATTTCACGGACTGGGGATTTAGCTTAGTGGTTCTATCGCCTGTTTCACCTAGAGCAAGCTCCTAAGTTCTAATCCCCAGTACCAATAAAAAAAAAAAGGCAAACTTTATATTACAATGTTTATATCTAGAGATTCCCTTTTGGTTATTTCTTGGAGTTTCTTGCTCTCTACATTGTCCATCTGTCACTACTCGCTGTCTGTCCACTTTAGTCCGTAGCATATTAATAATTACTGTTTTGACCTCCCTTCCTGATAATTCCAATATCCTTTTCATCTCTGGGTCTGGTTCTAGTGCCTGCTGTTTCTTCACACTGTTCTTTGCCTTTAGTGTGTCTCCTTGCTTTTCTCACTTGCCAGGCATGAGGCACCAGCACACACACACAGACCTTCAGGGACGCCTTTGTCAGGTGTGGGGAGGGAGCCACCCTGTAGGTGATGATGACTTCCTGGTCTCGCAGTGGCCCTGAGCCTTCAGGCTGTGAGCCCCACACTGGGGGGGACAGCCTTGGGGGTCAGGTTGAGGACGGTGGGCTGGAGATGTGTCTGCCCCTTGTCCCGTGGAATGCCGGGAGGGGCTGGACCCAAGTATTTTACTTCCTTCACATGGAAAGCTGGAACAAGTGGGGCTGGGTATTTTCCTTTCCCTAGGTCAATTGGTGCTGATAAAACTCCAGCTGGTTGGGCTCTAGTTAAATGATTTCTCCCGAGGGCAGAACTTGTTAAGAAGAATGGAATGCACGAGTGTATTTCAAGACGGTTCCTTTCCCCCATCTCTCTGCCAGAAGCACAATAGGATTTTTCTTTAATAGTCATCGTGAGAACCTACCAGAACTCCAGGAGGTAAAACTCACAAAGCGTGGAGCCCCGATGACTGGCCCCCTCGAATTTTCATCCCACTGCTTGCCCACCCCGAGCCTGCAAAGTCTTGTCCATTGAAGTTTCCTTCCTCTGCCAGCGGTAAGTTGTGATTCTCCACGTTTACCTGCTGGTCTCCTGGGAGGCAGTTTGGGAGGCAGAGGTTCATGGTGATCCCACTTTTCTAGAGCTAAGAACTGTTGCACTTTCAGCTCGTGCCACCTTGTAGTACAGTTAGGATGGCGCAGTGCCAGACGGGAAACTGCCAGTTGGATTTTTACCTTTCGCTGTTGGATAGGTGGGTGGTTTGCAGTCACAGTCTAGCAAGCTTACATTTTTGCCCCTATATTCAACCAGGGACACGTAACCGAAGTCTGCTCTCTGCTTGCTCCGGGGGTGGTGCAGTTCCACGCACGCAGACTGCCCGGGGTAGTGGGAATTTATTTTTAAGCTCAGCTTCTTAGGAGTTGCCTCTGGGGTAGACTAGCTTGTTGGCTCACTGAGTGTGTGGTCAGATGCGTGGCTTAAGCTTCTTGTTAGGGTGAACCTTCACCTTGTGTGGACCGGCCATGCCAGGCTTGAGGAATGCTTTCAAGTCCACCCCCACATCTGACTGCTGGGGAGGGGGTGCAGCCCAGAATGTGTGCACCGCCTCCCTGACCCCAGCACTGGCTCTGATCCTGGGAGGTGTCTTTTTGGCTGTTTCTTGCTCTGAATCTGTTAAGCTTCTGCCTGCTCTGCTACGGTGAACCCTCGACTTTCGAACTCAATTTGTTCTCAAGGGCTGGTTGTAACTCAAGTGGGTCAGTGAAGGCTCAGGCTCCTCTATGCAACCTGCAAAATCTCTCCTGTATCCAGGCAGACCTCAGGGTCCTTACTGAGACACTGGCCCAGGATTTCTCAGTTAACCCCACCCAGGAGAGGCTGTTGGTAACATTCCTTCCAGAACTGCTTAAGAGTTAAATATATGTCTGAGACCATCTGAAAGCAGAAGCCGCTGACATTCAGGTTGTATCTCAAGACCTGTAACTCAAGTTAAAACTAAAATTCCAGTCATAACCCAAGTTGTTTAAGGTCCACTGTATTTTGTTCCATAACAGAGTGAACGGCCTCCTCTTGGTGTTCCCTGAGGCACCTGCATGGTTTTGAGCATTCTCAGGCATGGAGTTCTCCCATCTTTTTCAAATAGCTGGCCCCTTTGGGCAGTACCATGGAGCCCTTACTTCTGGGCCCTGCTTGCCCCAGGATTGGAACCTTGGTGCCACTGCACCAGAATTGGAGGTGGACACCCACAGTTAGCAGCTCCTGTTGTATGAGGGGAAGAAGGTTAGGTTAGGAAGGTGGACATCTCTTGTTTTCCTGCCTTGACCTTCCTGGAACGGAAACTGTGCCCTGCGGGCATATGGAGTAGTTGGTGGAGGCAGCTGGGTTGCTAGTATTTGTGGCCTGCCATGCCCGCATGAGTTGCTGTCCTCCAAATGGGTGTTGGATGGAGGAGCGCCAACCCTCTCCTGGTCCTGTGGCTGAATCTGACTAATGGAGCTGCTGCAGTCTAAGCTGGTAGCAGTGGAGAGAGTAGCGTGGTAGTCCTCATAGCCTGCACCTTCTGGATTAAACTCACAAGCTCCAACTGGGAGCCAGAGGGAGAAGGATCTCATTTTCTTGATTACTTCTTGACAGTTATTTCCACCTGGAGAGGAGAACCGTGGAGGTGGGGGTGAATAAAAGTGGTTAATGGCTTGTGGAGATCGAATAGATTTTCTGGAGCCAATGTTTCTTCGTTTGCTGTCCTTCAGACAATTTCTGGAGACTTTAAATCATTGTTTTCTTTCTTCTTTAATCATTGTTTTCTTAAAATAATGTTCAGCATTGCAGTTCACTGGGCCTGAGGACACTGAGTCCTTTGCCATTTTGGGAGTCCTGCCTCTACGATAATTTTTTGAAAATGGAAATCCAATGTAATGATTTTTCTGCTCTGAAGCTTTTCTTCCTTTCGAACATAAAGCCATTCAATGATTTTCCCATTGCTTTTAGAGTAGCATCTAAGAGTCTTAATCTGGCCAACCTATATAATCTAGCCTATCTCTCTTGCTTCCTTCTGAACTAATTTCTTTGTTATGTTCCCATGGCCATGAAAGGTCTCTACTAGTTCCTCTGACATGCCACACTCTTCTGCCCTCACCCCTTTTTCTGTGCTTGGAAAGCTGTTTCATCCTTTATCCTCAATAACAGTCTTGGCTCTATTTGTCCTTAGCCCTCCAAATGGGCAGACTGCCCTTCAGCGTAAAAATAGAGTTGGTAGTTTACTTGTGTCAAGGACTTTAAGGCGAGTGAGTCAGTAGAAAAATGAAATGTGATTACAAAAATGAGCCTAACTCTTCCAGTGGCACCATTCTAGGATCAGAACTACAGCTCCAGGAAGCTACTCCTGAAGGCCTTTACTATTTTTCAAGGCAAAATGGATGGCTTGGCCTGTTAGGGAAGAGGTCAGGAGTTCCAGGGGGAAAAGATAGTGATTAACATATCGAGATTTCCCCCTTCTTTATCTTATTTGTAAGTGATCTTCTCCACAGAAAAGTAGCCTGCTAAATTTCTTAGCTCCATGAGAAACTTCTGCAGTAGTATAATCAGACACTCTTATCTTATTCAATATCCTGACTGGCTTTGTTTAGGAAGTGTGGTCCCTATGAGGGGTGTGGGTTTGGAGGGTCCAGCCTCCCAGCCATTGTCTAGGGAAAGTGGGGCCTTTGCTGAGGGGTCCTGGTGTGCCTTGGCCCACAGTGGCCAAGTTACCTAGGAGTGTGGGGAATAGGCTGTTTGCTCCTCTGATTAATACCCCAAGGTCAGGCCATGACCCATGTTCTGAGTGAAAAAAGCAGGTGGGGCCGCTGGGGTGTCACATGTTGCATCAGCAGGCAAAGAGACCCTGAGAGAATGTCCAGAGCAGGACTGAATGGAAAAGTCAGAAAGGGCAGGCCACGAGGGCTCTGTGACACAGAGGTGGCACTGAATGGGAAAGGAGGCCTGCAGTGTAAGTAGCATCACATGAACCCTCTTTGGGCCTCAGGCTTTTATCAAAGGGCCCTCTGAGCCCTGGAGAATGGTCTCCTCTTAGGAGCCATTTCCTCTCAGCTGGTAGGTGAGGCCCTGGCCTCTACCACCCTTGCATTCTGATTGTCCTCCTGGCCTGCCCTGCTGTTCAGGCTTGGTGAGTATGGGCCAAGAAGTTGCATGTGTAATGAGATTCGCACCCACATTTTCCACACCCCACCTGGGGACACAAAGGCTGGCAAAGCATGAGTATGTTTCTGGGATTATGACCAGAGCATGTGTAATCAGAGCTGCTCCAGAAATCTAGAATCTACTGTGGCCAAAGTTTCAGCAAAAGGACCCCAGTGTCTTTGGGCTGCTCAAGCCTAGCAGCTTTTTTCTTATGTTATGGTCCAAGCTGGGATCATTTTAGGTGACAGGCGGGTGACAGTGGGAGTCGGTAATGATGACAGACTTCATAGGAACCTCTACCATCCTGCCTTGGTGTGACCTCAGATTTCTTAGGGTTTTTGATGAATGCGCTTCATAAACAATTTTGACAAGATGGGACCTGTTCTGGTCTTTGGGTTAGCAGCATCTTTTTAAAATATGATAATATTCACTCTGGTGAAAGGGAGAGAGATGGATACTACAAGTATAGCTAGGAGAACGCTCTGACACTGAGCTACAACCCAAGCCCCTCATTGATGAAACTTTCATGTTCAGGAGGTTGCCAGTTTGTACAGGAGGCTCAGAATTAGATTTCAGGCAGCTCCGATATATTCTGTACCATAATGCACTTTGGCCGACTAATTCCCCTTATAGTAATTTCCATTCAGAAAATGATCAGCTATATAGACAAAGACATGTGATGTTTATCTCAGTATTGTTACGATGAGAGTATGGAAACTCAGTGTCTAATAAAGATGCTTAAATAAGTCCTGTTGAACTCATAGGTGGAATACTATGCCTCCATAAAAAGGCACATATTGTATTTAGAGAAAGTACACAGACAGCTCACTGAAAATAAAATACTGATCTGAAATACATGAAACAGGTGCTGATCTTGAATCAAGAGAAGCCCATTAAAAGAGCATGAGGTGCCATAGTTACTAGCAAAAGACTCAGGGGCTCAATAACCTTTGTTAAGGGAGAGAGAAACTTGGAATCATCCATTGTAAGATAACATACTGTTAAATTAAGCAGTTTAAAACAACAACAAACACTTGTTCTCTCTCAGGCTGCCATGGGTCAGGAGTTCTGGAGCAGCCCAGCTCCGTCCTTGCGGATGGAGTTTCTCCCAGGTTGTCTGCCCTAAAGGTTCAGCCGGCTGCTCACCTAGTGGGCTGGCAAGGTGACCTGGCCGATGGAAGTTCTCAGTCTCTCCTGGAGGCCTCCCCGGGGGTCATGGATGACATGTGTTATCGGGTGCCTAGCTTTCTCCTGAGAGATGCAGGAGACAGATGGCAGTCCCGATACTTTTTTTTTTAAATTGAGTTTATTGGTACATTTTAGGTATACGGTACAATTGCATTCATTATTAGGATCTTGTACCTTTACATGACAGACCTTGGTTCTCATTTTTTCCCCTTGTCCCTACCCTCCCTTCACCCCCTCCTCCCCTCCCTATTTACAAACACTTTATTTCCATTTTTTCATTTTGGCGTATTTTTTTCTTTTCCCTTATTACCTTTCCCCTACCCTTTTCTTCCCTACACCTTTAGGCCTTTTCTTCCTATTTCACATGGTCACTTATCTCATTAGGATCTTATGTACTATTATAGTTTTTCACACCACAGAAACTATTCAGTATTTACACATGTGTGACTTATTCATTTCACTTAGGAGTATATCCTCAATATGTACCTGTTTTCCTATGAATGAATCTAATTTCTCATTCTTTATGACTGAGTAGTATTCCATTTTATAGAAAAACCATATCTTCTTTATCCAGTTTCCAATTGATGGGTAAATGGGCTGTTTCCAAGTTTTAGCTATTACAAACTGTGCTGCTGTAAACATGGGTGCGCATATATCACTGTGGTATGGTTCCTTTAATTCTTTTGGAAAAATACCCAACAGAGGGATGGCTGGGTCAAATGGAACCTCTAGTCCCAGCTCTTTGAGGTATCTCCATATTGATTTCCATAGTGGTTGCACCAGTCTGCACTCGCACCAACAATGGAGAAGGGTTCCTTTCTCCCCACAACCCCGCCAACATTTGTTATTGATTGATTTCTTGGTAGCAGTCATTCTTTGTGGGGTGAGGTGGAATCTCAGTGTTGTTTTCATCTGCATCTCTCAAATGACCAATGATATGGAACATTTTTTCATATATTTACTTGCTGCTTTTACTTCTTTGTCTGAGAAATGTCTGTTCATTTCGGATGCCCATTTTTGAATCGGGTCTTTATATTTGGGGATGGTGATTGTTTTGAGTTCTTTATATATTCTAGATAATAGTCCTTTGTCTGAGGAGCAGCTGGTAAAAAATTTTTCCCACATTGTAGGTGGTCTCAGCCCGTTGGTGGTTTCTTTTGCAGTGCAGAAGCTTTTTAATAAGATGAGATCCCAATTGTTGATTCTTTCTGCTAGTTCCCATGCTACTGAGGATTTGTTCATAAAGTCTTTTCCTATGCCACTGTCTTCCAGAGTTCTGCCTAACTTACCTTCCAGCAAGTTTAGTGTTTCTGTTTTAATATGTAGATCTTTAATCCGCTTGGATTTTACTTTAGTGCATGGTGAAAGATAAGGGTCCAGTTTTAATCTTTGGCAGGTTGAGATGGAGTTTTTCCAACATCATTTATTAAAGAGGCTATCTTTCCTCCAGTGGGGACTGTCAGCGCCTTTGTCAAAGATGAGGTAGCTGAGTACATCTGGAGTTGTTTTTGTGTCTTCCAGTCTGTTCCACTGATCCTCAGGTCTGTTTCTTTGCCAATACCATGCTGTTTTTATCACAGTGGCTTTGTAGTATAGTTTTAAATTGGGAATTGTTATAGCCGCTGCCATGTGTCTGTTGCCTAGGATGGCTTTTGCTATTCTAGGTCTCTTAATGGTTCCAAATGAATTTTTGGATTCTTTTTTCTAGTTCTGTGAAATATAGTGTTGGAATTTCAGTTGGCATTGCATTGAATCTGTATAGCAGTTTTGGTAGTATGGCCATTTTCACTATGTTGATTCTTCCTACTCAGGAGGAGGGGATATCTTTACATTTCCTTGTATCCTCTTCAATCTATCTTTTCAGAGTGCTGTAGTTTTCAGTGTAGAGGTCTTTTGCTTCTTTTGTTAGATTGACTCCTAGATACTTCATTTTTTTGGATGCTATTGTGAAAGGAATTGTTTCCCTAATTTCTCAGTGAGTCTGTTATTTGTGTACAAGAAGGCTATTTATTTTTGGGTGTTGACCTTGTAGCCAGCTACTCTGCTAAAAGTGTCAATTAAGTCTAGAAGTCTTTTGGTGGAGTTTTTTTTGGGCTTCAATGTAGAGTATCATATTGTCAGCAAATAATGACAGCTTAACTTCTTCCTTTCCTATCTTTAGTGCTTTAATTTCTTTCTCTTGTCTAATTGCTATGGCTAATGTTTCCAGAACTATAGCGAAGAGGAGTGGTGATAGTGGGCATCCTTGTCTTGTTCCTGATTTTAATGTGAAGGCTTTCAGTTTTTGGCCATTTAATATGATGTTGGCTGTTGGTTTTTCATAGAGAGCCTTTATTGAGTTGAGATACAGACCATCTATTCCAATTTTTTGCAGGGTTTTTAATCATGAATGGGTGTTGAATTTTGTCAAATGCTTTTTCTGAATCTATCGAGAGGATTATGTGGTTTTTGTCCTTGACTCTGTTAATATAGTGTATTACATTTATTGATTTACGTATGTTGAACCATCCTTGCATCCCTGGAATAAATCTGACTTGGTCAGGATGTATGATCTTCTTGATGATCCTCTGTATTCTGTTTGCTGGTATCTTATTAAGGATTTTGCATCTATATTCATTAAGGAGATTGGCCTGTAGTTGTCTTTTTTAGTTGTGTCTTTCCCTGGTTTGGGAATCAAAGTGATACTTGCTTCCAGGAATGAGTTTGGAAGTATTTCTTCCATTTCAATTTCATTGAAAAGTTTGAAGAGTAATGGCAGTAGTTCTTCTCTAAATGTCTTATAAAATTCAGCTGTGAATCCAAGTCCTGAAACTTTTTATGATTTAGCCTCAGAAGTTACAAAACACCATCGCCACTGCACTCTGAGGGTCATGCAGACCAGCCCCGATTCAGTGCTGGAGGGGAGGAGTTAGGGACATAGACCAGCTGAAGATTGTCAGGGCAACCTTGGGACTGCTAGAGAATGAGATCATTCACTTAGCTCTGGTACTGTTGGGGAACTATCTCCTAAATATATTAGAGTGTTTGTGTGTGTAAATTTTATATTCTATCTCAGAAAGGACATAAAAATTTCACACTACTGGTCCCTTTGGGAAAGAGGGATGATGGGAAAACAGTAGATTTTGTAGCATCTTCCATATAAACTATATAGTCACCATCAAATAGAAATCATTTTTGTGCTTTATTGTTCCTCCCTCCTCTCCACTTTTTTTTTGTACCAGGGATAGAACTCATGACCTTGTGCTTGTGAAGCAGGTACAGTGCCACTGAGCTAAATCCCTAACCCTATGTTATTTTCATATTTTTCAAATTTTGTACTGTGGAGACATAGCACCTAGTCAATTTGATTAGAAAATAAAAACTGATTTCAAAAACAAGAAAGAAAGACACAGAGGCCTGCATGGTGGTGTGTGCCTGTAGTCCCAGTTACTTCGAAGGTGAAAGAATCGTTTGAGTGCAGGAGTTCCAGGGTCAGGCTGGGCAACATAGTGAGACCCTATCTCAGAAAAAGGGAGAACAAGAAAGGAGTAAGAAAAAAGGAAAATAGTAGTAGATTTTAAAATTATTTGAAAAATGCTTATGGTATAAAAATAAACATAGTAAGCCATTTATGAGTTTACAGCACTACCTATGGAAGAAATACCACACATAATAAAATGGCACTGAATAATAAAATGTTTGCCTTACTATGTTTATCTTGCAGGTTTTCTATAAATTTTATATTTCCATAATCAAATAAAACCATATAACTAATTATGGTTAATAAGATCAAAGGAAATTTTCTTTTCTTTTTTGGGGGAGGGGGTTTGACACAGGGTCTCACTATGTAGATGAGACTGACCTGGAACTCACTATGTAGCCCAGGCTGGTCTCGAACTCACAGCGATCCTCCTGCCTCAGCCTCCCGACTGCTGGGATTAGGAAATTTTCTTTTCTACTCTCTTTTTCAGAATACTTTTGTTGCCTTTTTGTATCTTGATTTGGAGCTTGGGTCTCAATATATAACCCAGGCTCATCTTGAACTCCTGGGCTCAAGGGATTCATTCCCCCTGCTTTGGCCCCCTCCTATAAGCCTATAAATTTATAAGCCTTTCCTGCCCTCCTTGTTCATTTTTTCTTACTGTTAAACATTAAAAAAAAAAAAATTTAAACTGTGATCCAGAATTCTGGATTGGTGTTTTCACGGCTATGTGTGGGGCTTCTGTGCAGCGCCCTGTGGGAGTGAGGGGCTGTTTCCCTGGGGTCTCTGGTCAGGCTGGCTCAGCCTTCTCTCTCTGCCCACCAACTGGCCTTAGAGAGCAGATAGCGTGCTGTGGCTGCCTAGTGCCGGCCAGCACTCTTCCCAGCCAGAGACCTCAGCCTGTTGATCAGCCACATCTGCTGTTGCAGGAGTGAACTTGAGGTTGAGAAGTAGAGTGGGTTTTTGGAGACATCAACCAAGGAAAAGAGGAAGAGAGCTCCGCACAGAGCAGGTCTGGCTGAAAACACTAGGACACCAGTGTTCTGGCCTGCCTGAAATCCATCCTCACTTGAGTTGCCTCACTTGGTTTCCTAAGCACCTCCCATGTTGAAAGTCTTCACCTCCTGTCTCTCCAGGGCTGTCTACCATTCCTGGTGGAACCTGAGTCTTAAAGCCGTGAATTTCCTAGCACAGGATGCTAGGGTGTTGGGATAGCTGTTTTCCTTTCAAAAAGTAGTCTTGAATTTAATAGTGTAAAAGGCAAAGGAAGGACAATTCCTGGATCCTGAGCTGAGATGTTGCCACGTACTGCTGAGATATCTGTCATGTTCTGTGTGTCAGTTAGGGTTCACTAGAGGAACAGATTCGCGAAGTAGCCTTACAGTGACTGCCTGCAGTGTCAGGGGTGGAAGAATACAAAGTGGCTGCCTGTGTGCTGAGAAACTGAAAGGCCTGGAGCTCACTGCAGTCTGGTGTGAGTCTGGGGGAAAGCCTGAGATGGAAGACGGAAGAGTCTGATGGAAGCCTGAAGGAATTGGAGAAAAATATTCAAGGTGATGGCAAAGACTGAAGCGCCTCCAAACAAGCAAAGGGGAAGATTACTACTTCTTTCTCCTTTTATTCCATCTGGAATACAAACCTATTGGGTGGAGCCACCCACATCAGGGGTGGGTCTTTCCTCCTCAGTTTGTTGTCTACATGTTAATTGCCCACAGCCATACCCAGAACTGGGCTCCACTAACCACGAAGTGTTTCTTAATCCTTTCAAGTTGACATCACATGCTGTTGTTATCTAGGCTGTACATTAAGTATACATCTAGGACAGCATCATTGATAAAGGAGACATTAATTTGCATACTTATCTCACATTTGCATATTTATCATATTCATCACAGGAGGTATTGCAAGTTGAACACAATTAGTATATTATGATTTTTAGACATATAGAAGTGTCTTAAAGGGGCATCCTTTTCTAGTTGGCTATATGGGTCAGTAACACATGTAAGTAAATGCAGAATTTGGCACAGGGGTGACATCTTGCCCTTGTCCACAGACCCAGCCCAGTCTGCTATGGAACTTGTGGCAGTGAGCAAAGGTGACTGGATAGTACTGGACAGACCATCCTAGAAGGACATCCAGAGATGTTGAGCGGAAGGCGGAAGGATCATTTAGAAGGTACGTAAAGTACAGAAGGTACACAATGGTACAGAGCGAGCATTGTGAAGGTACATAAGGGGCACTGTCCAGTCAAGCCTCACACTTGGACTTTGAGCTTCTCCAGGTATGAGAACAGCGCACCGATGTGTGTGGATTTCAAAGCAGCCATTGAGACCTAAAAGCGTTATTAAACAGAAATTGTCTCCTGACGTGGCCGGCTTCGGTGCCTTGGTCGCTGTGGTGCTAATCCTGACTCCCAGCCCCACATGCTCTTTCCCAGTTTGAACAGCAGGGCTGCTGAGATGGCCACATCTGACTGCTCACACCTTTGGCCCTGTGCGTGTGTGAGTAGAAGCATACATGCAAATTTACTCTTGTGGATCATGAAGGCACACTGGTGTCCCTCTAAAATTCCTATTGAAATATTGATATAACTTACTTTTGGCTATGTTCACGTTCCAGGTGGGAAAAGGCAATTTGCTGTCATGAGACATAGAGTTGAAGTGTGTCTGTAGGCTTGAGCTACCATGTTTGGGGAATGCGTTTTTATTTTGTTTGTTTTGAAGTCTAGTGGTGCAACCCAGGGGGCCTTGTCCACATGAGGCAAGTGCTATACCCTCAGCCACTTTGTAGAAATTTTAGTAATGAGGGGCCTCAAGTCTGGGAATGGCCCCCATCGTCTACCATGTAGGACCTCTTTTTCTCTTTCATCCTTTTCTGTTCTCTTTACTTGGTCAGCTAAGCTCATTGGGCAGAAAGAGTAAGAAATTCCTGAAATCTCTGGGGTCTCTGAGTGCTATCATATCCCCTTTAAGGAGAGATGTTAGATCCCTTTTGTCATTATGTCCCTTTCAGGGCCCACTCCTTAATTTCCTACATGAGCAAGCCAGACCCTCTTGCTAAACTCCAAATTTGTACCTGGCTGGCCGTGGAATACCTAAGAAAAGACCCATCAAACTCAGCACATCCCCAAAGTGAACACATCAGTCACCTTTCCCACTCACCACTGCTTTCTCCTTCTCCAGCTACTGTCTTGGTATGGTGACCATGAAAACCTGTCTAGCAGAACTCCAACTACAGAGTACAAGTAACCAAAGACCCAGCTTTTGTGCCCTGAATTCCATCACTGAGTTTGCCCCGTGACCATGTTTCTCATGGGCTGCTCCCAGGAGCGTGTAAGCCTTACAAAGCGTATCAGGACAGGTGGGTTCCTAGAGACATGGACTTCAGCTCAAGGACTCCCTGAAGGCCTCATAGCACTGTGTTGCGCAAGTGTTGGGGCCTCCTATACTTGTGGTTTCTCTAAGGTTTTCGCAAATCCTTCCTTGTTTGCACATTTAATACCATCTTGGCATTTTCCTCAAGGACTCAGACTGATAAATGCAGTCTTGTGAATGGAGTAGTAGTACTATTGGCCCTTTGCATCTTGGGATGCTTGGCATTTCATTCTTACAGGGACAGATACCTGTTCTAAGATGACTTTGTCCTTCCTGCTTTTGTCTGGCATGGTAAGTGGTGTGGCTCACTCTTGCTGGGGACACACACACAGCATTCTATTGAACTGCAGAGGACTGAGATCCTCTTTCATCAAAACACAATGCTAAGGGCTGGGGATTTAGCTCAGTGGTTCTGCTGCCTGCTTTGCAAGTGCAAGGTCCCGAGTTCGATTAAAACAAACAAACAATCCACAATGCTCTTAGGAGCTTTAAAAATCAAGTCCATAGAACAGGAAAAGATATTTGCAATCCATAAACTTAATATGGTATTTGTACAGATTATAAGAATATTTGTTCAGAACTCAGACTAGCACAAATATTCTTAGTGAAATACTGATAAAAATCAAAAGTTGTTTAAACAAATTCATTATATTCAGACATAGAAAAACGTGTCTTGAGAAAGAACAAGTGGAGTATTACTGGCCTTTTTCCATCTTCTTAAGGAAGATTATTACTTGTCATATAGGAAATTGATTGCTACTATACTCTTAGCCCCTTTTAAAATTTTATTTTGAAACAGGATCTCACTAAGTTGCCCAGGGTGGCTTTGAGCTTACAATTCTTTGGTCTCTGTCTCTTTAGTAACTAGGATAATGGAATGAACCACCATGTTTAATCTCAATGTGGATTCTTTATTAGTATCTGTTTGTGATACATAATAATTACATTTGTTTTGGAGGATTGGCACATATACATTCTTACAAGGCAGATAACCCAATTTAAAAAATGAGCAAAGGATGGAGGATTTAGCTCAGTGGTGCTGCCATCTTCCTAGCTAGCACAAGGACCTGAATTAGATCCCCCATACCAAAAAAAGCCAGGCAAGATAGTGCATACCTGTAATCCTGACACGCTAGGAGGCTGAGGCAGGACTATCACAAATTTGAGCCCAGCCTGGGCAATTTAGTGACATGGCAAGACTCTGTCTCAAAAAGGCTTAGATTCAAGCCCCATTACTGAAAAAGGAGGGGACTTTACTTTTTTGTAAATATTTTCAGTATCAAAAATTTAGAAAATATAGAACAGAAAAAGAAAAGATTCAGTGAGACTAACATCTTTGAGTATTTTCTTGATTATCCTTTTGATTTTTCTCTATGTATTCGGGTATAGTCTTCTTTACCCCCTCAGTCAAATCAGGACCAACTCTAGATGCTGTTTGTAACTGACATTGAACAATATCTAGTCAACTATATACAATGCAAACACCTTTCTATGTTCTTCACATTCTTTTAGACATTTAAAGTGTGGCTAATTGCCATTGTATTGGAACCACCATCATCTATGCACTAATTTTTCTTATTTAAGTTGTTTCCAATCTTTTCAGCATTACAAATAATAAGGTGTCAGTTATCCTTGCAATTTAACCTTACCCAACATTCAGGATTTAAAAAAAAATCCTTAAGTCCTACAAGTTGAGTGGATATAAAGAATGCATATGTCTGAGGTGTCTTCATCCCACAATTAATTTTTTAAACAGTCAAGTAACAGATTAAAAAGACCACAATTTGAAGTGTGTTTCTGTCAGGTTCTAGGCATCCTAAGAACAACAGCAGTGTTAGTAACTACCACGGTGCCTATTGTATTGTATCTCACTAACCCCAGCCCTACTGGTTAGGTGGCTACAAAGAGCTGCCTTTTTACTAATGAACAAACAAGTTCTAAGATCTTACTCAAATTCTTGAAGAAGAAAGCTTAGTCGAAAGCCAAGGACCATTGGACACCATGTCTGCCCCTTATTCCACGGAGTTGCCCTGTAGTCTGGTAGGCCCCACTGCCGAATTATACCAGAGAACCCAGCAGGACCAGTGATTACTGTAAGCTGTGATCCCGTGGGTCACAGAGACCATGGTGTGAGGCAGTGCTTTATTGCTGCTAGCGGACTGATGACAAAAGCAAGTCAAACTGTGACAAAAGACACTGAGTCTGCAGGGGCCAGTGCACATGGGGAGGTATTCTGAATCTGATGGAAGTTAACAGAAGATAAGTTGAAATCCTGTGTCAACCCACTTGCGGAAGACATGTCACAAGCTCTTACAAGCCTCCTTGGCCATCAGGGTACCAGGCTGTTTGGCCTCATTCCCTGGAGTCAGATCGATAATCAAATTCCATGGAACCTGTATGAAGCTGGGAGAGACCAGAAGCTGAGCAGTTTGTGAGAACACATGGATGGAGAGGAGAGATTTGTGCATACTTCTAAAATGTGCCATGGAGTTTTTGTGGAACGTTAAGCAATGAGCCTTTTGGGGAATGTTCCATGAAACTCAAGCTGTGTCAAGTTTCCACGAAGTAATTAGCACCGGTACTGAACAATAGCAAGAAAGCTCGGTGAATGTGTCTGTGTATGTGCATGTATGTGCATGTGTGTGAGGGAGAGACAGAGGTGATCGTGAAGAAAAGGCTGTGATTGACACACTTTAGGGAAACTGAATATGTACCTCTAATGATGATTTGTTGAGCCTTTCTTCCCACTGACTTACATTTCAACACATACACTGTTGTCAGTTGATAAAGTGGCCTTGGGAGGTAAAGAGAAGGCACAACATGAAGTGGGCAACAAGGTTTTAAAACACCACAAATGTAGTTTCTAATGAAAATTCAGCAACTGATTAGTGTCATGAAAGAGTAATAATGACTACATTTATGGAACACTGTATGTCGTATTTTAGGATCTATGTGAAGTGTACATCCTCTGTCTCAGTGTTCAAAATCACTCTGTTTTGTCTCTGATTGTCCCCATTTTACAGATGAGGAACTGAAGTTCAGGGGTTTGGGGAGCTTTGGGAAATTTCACAAGATTTGAACTTAGGCCCGTTAAATGTGTGTGTTCTTAATGGCAGAACTTGGAGGGTATTTTTAGAAGCCAGGCTTCAGCTTCCTTCCCTTTAAAGCAGAAGTAAACACATCTGGGCTGCAGTGTTGTCTGAAGGTCTAAATTAAATGTGGTATTTTAGACCAGGCGACAGGTCCTTCATAAGTATGACTTTATTTCCCTGCCCAGTGTTTCAAGAAGCAGAGAAGGCATTAGAAAACAACAATGAAGAAAACAAGTCATAGAACCCCAGACACCCTTGGTGAGCCTAGATTGGATAGAGGGCAATGCTATAAACCAGAAGCAAGATTCAGATTCAACTTGAATACTAACTGGATGTAGCCCAGGCTAGTCTTGAACTCACAGCAATCCTCCTGCCTCAGCCTCCTGAGTGCTGGGATTACAGGTGTGCGCTCAACATTTACCTTGTAGTGTCCAGTGGTACTAGTATTTTCACAAAGAAGCACTACTGTCACTGCCGTGTGACTAATTCCAGCATATTTTCACTACCCCAAAGAATTGCATCCTCATTAGTAGTCACTCCCATTCTCCCCTCTGTCTCTGCAACCAATATTCTGCTTTGTTTCAATAGGTTTGCCTTTTCTGCACATTTCATATAAATAGGGATCATATAACACATGGCCTTTTTTGTCTGGATTCTTTCACTTGGCATAATGTTTTAAGATTCATCCATTCTGTGGCATAAGTCAGTATTTCATGGTGAAAGATAAGGGTCTAGTTTTAATCTTTGATAAATTGAAATTAAGTTTTTCTAGCACCATTTATTAAAGAGGCTATCTTTCCTCCAGAAGAGGGTGTTTGGCTCCTTTGTCAAAAATGAAGTAGTTGAGAATGTCAGGACATATTTCTCAATCTTTTAATCTATTCCACTGATACTTGGGTCTGTTTCTTTGCCAGTACCATGCTGTTTTTATCATGTGGCTTTGTAGTATAGTTTCAAATTAGGGATTGTGATAACCCCTGCCACATCTGTTTTACCTAGAATTGCTTTTGCTATTCTAGGTCTCTTCTGATTCCAAATTAATTTTTGGATTGTTTTCTCTAGTTCTATGAAATAAACTGTTGGGATTTCAATAGGAATTGCATTGAATCTGTGCAGCAGTTTTGTAAGTATGGCCATTTTTACTATATTGATTCTTCCTACCCAGAAACAAGGGATGTTTTTCTATTTTCTTATATCTTCTTCAATCTCTCTCTCTCTCTCTCTCTCTCTCTCTCTGTCTCTCTGTCTCTCTCTGTCTCTCTCTCTTACAGTGCTGTAGTTTTCAGTGTAGAGGTCTTTTGTCTCCAATGATTGATTTCTAGATATTTGACTTTTTTGGATGCTATGTGAAAGGGTTTGTTTCCCTAATTTGACTCTCAGTGAGACTGTTATTTGTGTACAACAAGGCTATTGATTTTTGAATATTTACCTTGTAGCCAGCTACTCTACTGAATCTGTCAATCAAGTCTAGAAATCTTTTGGCAGAGTTCTTTGGATCTTCTATGTACAGTATTATATCATCAGCAAATATTGATAGTTTAACTTCTTCCTTTTCTATCTTTATTGCTTTTCTTTTCTCTAATTGCTGTCGCTAATGTTTCCAAACTAAAATCCAAGTGGATTAAAGATATAAATTTTAAGACAGAAACACTACACTTGCTGGAAGGTAAGTTAGGTAGAACTCTTGAAGATAATCAGAATAGGAAAAGATTTTATGAATAAATCCTCAGTAGTATGGGAACTAGCACAAAGAATCAACAATTGGGATCTTATCTTTTAAAAAAGCTTCTATGCTGCCAGAGAAATCACAAGCAGATCTAAGAGACAACCTACAATGTGGAAAAAGATTTTTACCAGCTGTTCCTCAGACAAAGGTCTACTATCTAGAATATATAAAGAATTCAAAAAAATCAGACCCCCCAAATATAAAGACCCAATTCAAAAATGGGCATCTGAATTGAACAGACATTTCTCAGACAAAGAAGTAAAAGCAGCAAATAAATATATGAAAAAATGTTCAGCATCACTGGTCATTCAAGAGATGCAGATGAAAACAATGCTGAGATTCTACCTCATCCCAGAAAGAATGGCTGCTATCAAGAAATCAACCGATAACAAATGCTGGTGGGGTTGTGGGGAGATAGAAACCCTTCATTATTGGTTGGAGTGCAGACTGGTGCAATCACTGTGGAAATCAATATGGAGATACACCAAACAACTAGGATTAGCAGTCCCATTTGACCCAGCTATTCCTCTGCTGGGTATCTTCTCAAAAGAATTAAAAGAATCATACCACAGTGATGTATACTCACCCATGTATATAGTGGCACAGTTTGTAATAGCTAAAAGTTGGAAGCAGCCCAATTGCCCAACAACTGGAGATCGGATAAAGAAGATTTTTAAAAAATAAAATGGAATACTACTCAGCCGTAAAGAATGAGAAGCTAGAGAGATTTATAGCTAAGTGGATGCACATGGAGGCCATACTCAAGTGAAATTAATAAGTTACACATGTATAAATACTGAATAGTTTCTCCGGTGTGAAAAAGTAAAAGTGTAAATAAGGATTAAAATGTGTAATTGATATTTTGTAATAGGAAGAAAATTCTAAAAGAGTAGAGAAAGTGGGAGGGATAGGGGAAAGGTAAAAAGGAAATGAAAAAATTTGTCAAAAGCAAAAACATGGAAACAATGTCTTTATAAAGAGGGAAGGGTAGAGGGGCTGAGGGGAAGGGCTGGGGAATGGGGAAAAAAAGAACCTGATAAGTCACGTATAGGTACAAAATCCCCATGATAAATGTAACTGTGTTGTATACCTAAAATGAACCCATAAATTTAAAGAGTTAAAAAAGCAGTATTCCATTTTGTGGATTAGAGATGTTCTAATGTATAGATATAGTACACTTTGTTTATTCATTCATTAGTTGACGGAAGTTTTGTTTGTTTCTACATCCTGACTGCCAGGAGTAAAGCTGTTATAAACATTTGTGTTCTGTTTGACTGCAGACGTATATTTTCATTTCTCTTAGGTAGTGGACTTGCTGATGCATGTGGTAATTTTATGTTCAATTTTTGAAGGACTACCATATGTTTTCCAAAATGGCTGTACCATTTTCACGTTTCCAACAGCAATCTATGAGGATTCAAATTTCTCCACCTTTGCTTATATATATATATATGCTGTCTTTTTAATAGTGATTTTGGTGAATGTGAAGTATGGTTTTGATTTCCATTTCTCTAAACGCAAATAATATTGGACATATTTTCATATGTACAAACTTTTTTTGGAGAAATGTCTTTTTCCCACTTCAAAATTGAGTCACTTTCTTTATTGTTGAGATGTAAAATTCAATATATATTCTGTGTAGTAGATGTTTATTAGATGTATGGCTTGCAGTATTTTCTTCCATCTTTTGGGGGGGGTCCTTTTATACTTTTTTGATAGTGTCTTTTTTTCTAATTATTTTCTTTTTTTTTGGTACCAGGGATTGAACTCGGGTCCTTGCGCTTGCACGGTAGGCCAGGCCACTGAACCGCTGAGCTAAATCCCTGGCCCCTTTAATTGTTTTTTTGAGACAGGGTCTCACTATGTAGTTGAGACTGACCTGGAACTCACTATGTAGCCCAGGCTGGTCTCAAACTCAGCAATCCTCTTGCCTCAGCTGGGATTACAGGCATGTGCCACCACACCCAGCTTGATAGTGTCTTCTGATGTGCAAAATATATCAATGCTTTTTTTTTTTGGCTGTTTTTTAAATTAATTAATTAATTTATTTATTTATTTTGAGACAGGGTCTCACTATGTAGTTCAGACTGCCCTGGAATTTACTATGTAGCACAGGCTGCTCTTGAACTCAAAGCATCCTCCTGCCTCAGCCTCCCAAGTGCTGGGATTACAGGTGTGTGCCACCATGCCTGGTTTTTTGGTTGTCTTTGAGACAGAATTTTGCATGTAGTTCAGGCTGGCCTTGAAGTTGTTATATGGCCCAGGCTGGCCTTGAACTCACAGGGATCCTCCTACTCAGCCTCCTGAGTTCTGGGATTACAGGCATGCACCACCATACTAGACCAAACTGTATTAGTTTTAATAAAGTCTAAGTTATTTTTCTTTTGCTACTGGTGCTTTTGGCTTCAGATTAAGAATATATTGTTGGGTTGGCAATTTAGCTCAGTGGTTCTACTGCCTGCCTTGCAAGCACAAGGTCCCAAGTTCAATCCCCAGTACCAAAACAAAACAACAACAACAAAAACATATTGACAGGGCTGAAGATTTAGCTCAGTGATGCTACGCTTGCCTGGTAAGGGCAAGGTCCTGATTTCGATTCCCAGTGCCCCCCCCCCGTGCTGCCCAAAGAATATATTGCCATTTGTAGTTAAGCTTTTGTATATGGTGTGAGGGAAAAAGCTGACTTCATTCTTTCACATGTAGATAGCCAGCTGTCCCAGCATCATTTGTTGGAGGGATTCTCTATTCCACATTAAATAGTCTTGACACAAGTATCCATAATCAATTGACCATAGAGGTGTGGGTTTATCTGGACTCCTAATTTTATTCCTTTGACCTGTTTCTGTACTTATGCCTGTACCACACCATTTTGATTATTAAAAAAAACAAAACAAAACAAAACCTTTGTAGTAAGTTTTGAAATTAGAAAGTGTTAGTTTTCCTATTTCGTCCTACTTTTTCAAGATTATTTTGGTTATTTTTCAAGATAATTTGTGTTTATGAGTTTTAGGATCAACTTAGCAATTTCTGAAAAAAATACTACCTGATATTTGAGAAGGTTTATGTTGAATCTATAGTCATTTGGATAAATATGACATCTTAATATTGTATTGGAAGATATATCTACAAACATGAATTTCTTTCATTTATTTATATCATCTTTTGTTTCCCTCAACGTTTTATAATTTTTAATGCACAAGTCATCTTTTCCTTAATATATTCCTAAGTATTCCATCTACAGATAGAGATAATTTTACTTCTTCCTTTTCTATCTGATGGCTTTGATTTCTCTTTCTTTCTTTCTTTTTTTTTTGGCACTGGGGATGGAACTTGGGACCTTGCACTTGTGAGTTTTATTGCTTTTTCTTGCATATGACTTCACTAGGCCCTCCACTGTAATGCTGATTAGATGTCCTGGTCTTACTCCTGACTTAAGGGGCAGGGCTGTGTCTATCACCAATAAGTATGGTGTTGGGTGTGTGTATTTTTTAAAAGTTTGCTTTATCAAGTTGAGGAAGTTCCCTTCTACTTTATTGAGTGTTGTTATTATGAGAGACAAACATTTTGTTTTGTTTTGTTTTTATTTATGGTACCAGGGATCAAACTCCAGTCCTTGTGCTTGCGAGACAGACAGCAGAACCACTGAGCTAAATCCCCAGCCTGAGTGTTGTTATTATGAAAAGGTGTGGGATTTTGTCAATACTTTCTCTGCATCTGTCGTGATGATAATGCAGTTTTGCTTTTATTTTATCAATACAATGTTATATTGATTGATTTCAGGTGTTGAACCAACCTTGAATTTCTGGGATAAAGCCCACTTTGTCATGGTATGTAATGCTTTTTATATGCAACTGGATTTGGATTGCCAGCATCTTGTTGTGGAGTTTTGCATCTGTATTTATAAGAGTTTTAGATGTTTAAAATTTTGTGATTTTTTTTTCTTTTTGTCTGGATTTGGAATTGGTGTAATGCTGGTTTCAAAGAATGACTTAAGTATCGCCTCCTTCTCTATTAAATCATCTACTAAGCCCTTCAAATCTTTGAAAATTTTCTTCATATGTTTTGGAGTTCTGTTGTTTGATACCTATATTTATAATTTTTTATATTCTTGACAGAGTAACCCTTTCATATTTTGTCCTTTATGTCACATAACTATTTTTGCATTAAAGTCTATTTTGTTGGCTATTGATATAACCACTCCAACTCTCCTTTTTCTGTTTGATATATGATTTTTTTTTTTTGGTGCCAAGTATCAAACTGGGGTCCTTGTGCTTATGAGGCAGGTAGTGGAACCACTGAGCTAAATCACTCACCCTTGATATATGCTTTTATTTTGAACTTATTTGTAAGTTTGACTTTATAGTGTGGCTCTTATATACAGTATGTATTTGGATCACACTTCCCCTAATATGTCTAGTTTATACCTTTTAATTAGAGTGTTTAATCCATTTACTTATAGTTTTTGAGACAGAGTCTTGCTGTTTAGTTCAAGGTAGCCTTAAACTGACTGTGTAGCTCAGACTTGCCTTGAACTCGTGATGATACTTCTGCCTCAGCCTGGAAAATATAGTGACTTAATGAGACTCTGTCTCAAAATAAAAAATAGTAAAGAAGGGCTGGGGATGTAGCTCAGTGCAAAGACCATGGTTTGATGTCTAGTGCTGAAAAAGGAAGGAAAGAAGGAAGCAAGGAAGGACATAAAAGAAAGAAAAGAAAAGAATAGAAGTAAAGTGAAGCTCATCTTCTTTGGAAATGTGAGAAGGTACAGCCATAATAGAAAACAGTGTGAGGATTCTTCAAAGAGCTGGAAGTAAAACTATGATGTAGCAATTACACTACTGGGTATACAAGAATGACCAAAATATACAGTGGGTGTTTAAAAAGTAAAAAACACAACACACACACATACAAGTAAAAAGCACATCTCATTCCCCTCAAAATACTCAACCCCACACACGTTGAACACACCCATTGTTCTTGGCATTTTCTGAAGCAGTTTTTGAAGTCTTTTTTGTGAGTGTCTGCATAAGACGTGATTAAAAAATGAAGTGAATGTTGCTGCCAAGTGCCATCCAAGGGAAAGGCAGGCTCGGAGAGACATTACAGTGCAACTGCATTGACTTTATTGACCGGATCTGGAACTGTATAACACCTAGCTCTTCCCCAAAGTCACAATGACCGTGAGAGGTAAATGTTTTGAGTTGATTCAGGACATTGAGGCAGCCACAAGAGTACAACCAAAGACAACAATTTATAAAGTTTACATAACTGTAAGTATTTCCAACTTAAAAAATTTAATAGGTCCCATGGCCAGATCCATTTGGTGAGCACAGTTCTTATGAAAGGATGTCTCCTGTTGTTTAGGCAGATGTGCATTGTGAATCTCCACATGGAGGTGTATTATCCAGAGCTGCTTGACCATGGAGCTTGTCTGGCCACGGAATTTGTTTTCAGGGAGGCTCACTACATGCAATATGAGTGTCCCATGGAATACGGGTTATAATCTGTGGATCTAATCTAGCATCTTACTTTTCACACGTGGTTTAAGTTTATCCAAACAGTCAGACTTCGTGGTGGCTAAAACTCAGGTCTCCTGCCTCTCTAAACCAAGACAAATGATAGTAGGAGGGAGGAGTGTTAGATGCTATAACAAACAAACCCTGAATTTCAGTAGTGCCTTGGCTCAACAGAAATGACTTGTATTCATGTGGGGTCCATGTGGGATTTCAGGGCCAGCGCACAGCTTCCTTCTCTTTAGCTAATTCGAAATCCAGTCCCCCATAATTGTGTGGGTCTACCAGTCCTTGGGCTAATATAGTAGATGAAAGAATATGGAGAAACTCCACATGGTTTTCATGGTCCTGGCCTAAGAATCAGCATAATGAATTAATAGAGAGTGTAAAACATGGAATTGGGTTTCCTGGGCTGGATTTTTATCTCTGTTACTTACCTGTATTCCTCTTTGTTCTTCAACTCCTCTGACTCTGTTTCTCCATCTGTAAAATGGAGGCAGTAATAGAATTATCGGATTGTTATGCATGCATGGTAAATGAGCTAGTATTTGTCAAACACTCATCTATAGGTGACATAGTGTGAGCTTCATGACTGCTTTCTATTTCTTTGTATGAGTGCTTTCTAAAAGATGATGATACTAAAAAAAGATAATTTCACACACTGTACTAGCTATACTTGACTGGAAGGATAACGAGGTAGCTACTAGTTGTCCCAGTGGCAACTCCACACTGGAAGGGGGAAAGGAAAGCTTTGAATTTTTGGTAAATAGTCTGCTCAACATTAAAGTTTGGATTTGAGCAGGAGAATGATGGAAATCTCTACAGGTTTTGAGTAAAGAGATAAAATATCAGCAGTAAACTCCTCCAGCTGTTTCTTTCCCACCTCAAGTATCTTTAGTATAAAATTTGAGTTATTGAAGATGAAATTGTATATATCATTTCCTACTGTGAACATGTCTGAGGATATGTACATTTTTTAGTCGTAAACAGAACACTTCATGGAATGCTAAGTAATAGAAAAATGTCCTTTTACATGCATTATATTTGCTGTTAAGCAAAAGGAATATACAGCTAGGTCCAAAATTACCAAACAGAAACTTTTTAATTTTCTGAGAGAAAATAAGAAGTTAGTATGTTTTAAAAATTAATACTATATGACATCCTAAATTAGTCTTTGTTGAAAGTTTTACAATACTTCCAAGGTATTTAAACAGTTCTTACTCTACTTTTCCCTGGTATATTTCTCATATACAAATTCCCCATTTATGGAGCCAGTAGTTATTTGGATTGTGCACACATAATCCCGTCCTCTCCGCAGGCACATGGTAGGACAGCATTTCCACGCTTCCTTTTGAAGCCAGGCATGGTCCTGTGACTCACCTTGGCCAAAGCATCACGAATGGCTGTTGTGATTATCAGATCTCGCGTCAGTCTGTAATTTGCCATATTCCTTCCTTCAACCCTGGGGCCATTTCCTCTTATGACCTTCTCCTGCCTAGGCCTGAGTGTTTGCAAAGAGTGTAGCCCATGTCTGACCAGATTTGTATACACAGTATAAGCAAGAGATACATTTTTTTCCATCAAACCATTAAGTCCTGGAAATATTTGTTGCTGCATCACAATGAACCAATTTTAACTGATGTAAGATTATTGGGTCAGTGAAGGATACCTGTTGAGGATTATTTTAGATGACTTGACTATGATTATGATGTATAGCATAGATTGATAATGGCACAGCATAGATGGGTAGTGGCATAAACTGGAAGTCAAACATATGCTAAGTGACAAGGGTCTGAACTAGGCTTGCTCTAGTGGGAGCAGAGGACAATAAAGAAAAGCATACCTAAGCCCCGTTGTTTTGCTTTTTGTGATACTGGGGACTGAATCCAGGGCTTTCCCACTGAGTTACATCTCTAGTCCATTTTTTATTTTGAGACAGGATCTCATTGAGTAACTGAGTTTCCCAGGCTGGGCTCAAACTTGCAATCCTCCTGCTTCAGCCTCCTAGAGTGTTGGCATTACAGGTATGCATGACCAGTTCTGGCTCTTAAACCTTGTTCCTGAACATTGTGTTGTCTTCTGGGCTTCTGTGCATCTCAGATACAGAGGTGATTTATGACTTTCCTTGGCAATCACAGCATCTTTCCAGGCAATGATTTGGCCTCCTTTTAAATAGATCTTTTTAAAAAATAAATCCAAGGCTAATTATGCTTAATGCATTAATACAGTTTGGTTGTTGGTTTATTGGGTATTATCTTTGATAGGACTTCTTCCTATCTTGTAGAATGTCTTAAACATGATCATTGTTACTGGACAATAATGTATTCAATTTATTTTGAAAGTAATCGTGCTTCAGGCATTTATTTTTGCAGTCATTGTAGATTTTTTTCATCATAACAAAGAAATACTAATTTCACAGATCACAATAGAAAAATAAGGTCCAATGAAGTCTTTATTTGTATAGGCAACAGATTACAGATCAGTAGCTATAACATTTGCTGAATCAAATGAAGTCCTAAGACCATTTGTGTTGATAAAGGTACTGATGTTAAACACACACCTAACTTGAAGGAATTATTGAGTGAGCAAGGTGCGTCCTAGATATCAATGAAGTACAGGATTAGTTCCGCTGTCTTGGTCTGTAGATTACAAATGTTGTCCTTATTAAGGGACAAAAGCCTTCATAGAAAACGTACTTATCCTGTATCCATTAAGTTTCCTAAGTACCCAATTATTGCCCCAAATTACCCATGAACATGTATAGGAAAGCTTGAGTCACTTGACAATGCAATCTTTATCATTTAAAAAGTTGTAAGCAGAATTGGGTTAGAAAAGTCAAGACAGCAGGCATTTCCTGAGCACACACTTTCTCCACTCATTACCCTTACAATGACTGTAGCCCTCTGGAAGATGGTGAGGTGCAGAAAAAGGGCGATGACACGATATGACTCGTACCCTAATTGAGCTCCTCTCATATTTATTACAATTTTAAACCACGGCTTTAGGATTCAATTGACATATTGATTTATTTATATATTTGACTTCATGTTGAAATTAGGTTAATTCCTTCAATTTTATTCTTTGTTCAATTTGGTTTTGGTTCTTTCAGTTTTTGCATTGTTGTATACATTTCAGAGTCAAATTGTCAGTTGCCATAGATGAAATATCACTGGGTTACATATAACTTAATAGAAAGATTTGGAGAAAATTAGAATCTTTAAAATATTTATGTCTTCCAGTCATGAAAATGGTGTGCCCCTACATTTACTTAGTATTTTTCAGTTTCTCTCAATACATTTTGTAAATTTTCTTTCTTTCCTTTTTTTTTTCTTTTTTCTTTTGGTACCAGGGACCACTTTTGGTACCACTTGCAAGGCAGGAGGCGGAACCACTGAGCTAAATCCCCAGGCCTGTAGGTTTTCAGTGCATATCTATCCTAAGAGTGCTACCAGCCTTTAGATGTCTGTATTAGTCAGCTTATCTGTCTCTGGGACAACTTCAACTCAAAGAAAGAAAGGTTTATCTGGCTCACACTTTTAGTGGGTTCAGTCCATGGTAGGCTGGCTCTAAGACAGAAAAAGCATGGCGGAATGGCACGGTGTAGAAAACCTGTTTATTGCATGGTGGCCCGGAAGCAGAGAGGGGAGGGAGAAACCAGGGAAAAGAATACATCCCTCCAGATCATGTTCCTTATGACCCACCCCTTCCAAAAAGGCCCCACCTCTGATGTGACCCCACCTCTGAATACGTGAGATGTTTCGAGAATATTCCAGATCCAAACCATAAAAATCCTGGAGGATGCAAGGGAGAGACTGTCTCCAAGTTCTCTGGAGAGAGTTTGGTTCTATTGACATTTGATTTTCTGCAGTGAAATTGATTTTGGACTTGTGGATTCTAGAATTATGAAAAAGTAAACATTTGTTGTTTTAAGTACCATCAGCAGGGTTCAGACAACATGGATCTCTCACATGTTAGAAAAGGCAAGGATGAAAGTTATTCAGAAAAACCAAGGATATCTTATAGCAATGATACAGAAAGTGCTCATCAATAATCATGATTGCAAAACAGATGCAATCCAGGTGTGATCATTAACAAATCAATAAAATGTCTATGCTTGTATTTCCTGGTATCTTAGCAGCTTCTGTGAATTCTTCAAGGTTACATTGATTACACAGTTGATATTGCTGGAAGCTGTGTTTTTGAATGTGCAGTTTTGGCTCATTCGTGAAGGAGCTTTTGAGGTCATTGCAAAGGACCAAAGAAAGTAAGATATACTCAAAAGATATCACAGTACCATGAACCTGTTTATGAACAAAATCACTGGAAATACCAAATATTCTTATTGAAACTGCTATTAATGGAGCTATTGCTCTGTCTGCCTCTGCAGTAAATAACTTGGAGGACAAAAAGATAAATATGTAGTAAAGAGCTTACTAGCCAGGAGTGTGAGACAAAAACTAAACACATAATCACAGAGCCAAGAATAATGGTGATAATCATTTCCTGTGGTTCAGAAGTGTACATATAACCCTTGAGAAAATATGTGCACTCCTGATGAGACATTTTTACATATTAAAAAGTTTCAAAGGTAACATTGCTTCTAAAGAGTTTGTTTATGTCTGAGAATTTATTTAACTCCAAATGAATCCATTTTATTATCACCTGAGGAACTGTTGGATGCAAATAGAACTCAGAAGTGAGCCCAATAAAAAGAGTGCACTTATAAAATTTTCTGGCCCTTTGGCACAGCTGTTCTGCCTATGTTGTATGTGATCAACAGGTCTCCTAAGACCGGGCTTCAAATCACTCCTGTCTGAATCAAAACAAGCAAATCCTGTACAGGTATTTTTTGGATATTGAAATTGCTTTTTTGCTTCAATATCCAAAAAATGTCAGGTAGCTTATTTTTCCCTGGTATCAGACACTGTACAAATAATACATATTTTGAAGACATTTGTCTTTTCATAAATGCTGTGTTTATTTGCACAACATCCTTAGTGAATGTGCCTAAAATAAAATAGGCTACAGATACCAATCATTTAATGACCAAAGTCCATTCCTGCGACTAGAAGGAATAAATTGTATGTAGTATGTACAAGATTCAAAATGAAGAAATACTCAAAGGAACCTCCAACTATTTTGCTGAGCATTTTTATGTCTATATTTACAAAGGAAATTGTTATGCAATTTATTTATTTATTTTGGTATTTTTCTCTAGTTCCAGAATCAGAAAAGTTTTGGCTTTACAAGAGTTTGGAAGTCTTGTATATTCTGGAAGATTTTGTGTAGAACTGATACTATTTCCTAAAATGTTTGGTATTATTTGCCAGTAGTTCTATAGGCCTGGTATTTTCTTTTTGGGAATGTTTTTTAACTATGTTACCAATTTCTTTGATAGATGCAGGACTGTTTGTGTTATTTATTCCTTCTTAAGTGAGCACTGTAGTTCACAGTTTTCCTGTTGTTGGTAATGTGGACCTTCTCTTAAAATTTAAAAAATCAATCTATCAAGTATAATTGAGATTATTTTCAACTGATCAGTTTTTGTTTCATATTCTTTTTGTTTTTGCTTTCAATATTATTGATTTAAATTATTTTTCTGGCAAAAATGTTCTCAGTTTGTAAGAAAATTTCTTCTTTGGGGTGGCACTTTAAAATGCCATTCATTGATCACTTGCTTTCATAACTTCTGCCAAGAAGACAGATGTAAGTGTAGTTGTTATGGGACTTTTATTGTATGTTGTGTTCTCTTCCCATCTGACCACTTAAAATTTTTTGGTTTCAGTTTTCAACACTTTTTTTTTTTTTTTTTTGAGATGATGTTTTGCCATGCAGCCCAGCTTGGGCTCTAAATGCACAGTCATTTTGCGCATGAGCTGGAATTGCAGGTATGTACACCATGCCTGTCCCTTAGTTTCCAACACTTTCAATGCTTGATTGTGAATTTGATTTTTTTTCCAGTTTTGGTGTGATTTTGTGGTTTGCTTCATTTTGCTAATTATATAAAAATTTTAGCCTTATCTTTTAAAATATTGTGTATCCTCCATTTTTCTCTTTCTAGAATGTTAAGTACATGCATATAACACATTTTATTGTGTTCAATCAGTCTTTTATATTATTCTGTAGTATGTGATTTCTTCCCTCTTCTCGCTTCTGTGTCAATCTACTTTACTGACCTATCATCCAGTTGCTAATTCTTTTCTCAGGTGCCTGTAATTTTTAATCTAGTTGGGAAGTCAGCTTACTTGCAAAAGAATTTCAGTTTAATGAGTGCTTGTCTATTTTTAGACTTTCTTTACCTCTAAGGTGTAGTGTTTTAGAAGTACTCCTTGAAAACCTGGCCACATTTTTGTTAGGTCATAAACTCCAATTTAGTTTTCCAAAAATCTAAACTTTTGGATGTGGACATCCCAAAACTCTGCGTAATCTCTCACCCTTTGGTTTTTGCTTCTATTTATCCATCAGCTAATAATTATTTTCAGTTTTGACTAAAACTTGTATTTTGTATGATTGATACAAATTACTTTTATGACAATTAGATTATGCGACCTCTGGACTCTGTGAGCTTTTTTCTACTGTCTATTATTTCTGCTGAATTTCTTTTATGTTGCCTGCTGGCTGGTTATTTTTAGATTGTGTCAGACTTTATGTTTGAAAACTGTTTTAAAAGTCATGTGAGGGGCCCGGGGATTTAGCTTAGTGGTTCCACTGCCTGCCTTGCTGCCTTTCAAGCTCAAGGACCTGAGTTCGATCCCCGGTACCAAAAAAATAAAGTCATGTAAGGGGTTGGGGATTTAGCTTAGTGGCACCATGCCTGCATTGCAAGCCCAAGGTCCTGAGTTTGATCCCTGGTACTGCAAAAAACGAAACGAAACCAAAATAAGTCATGTGAGGGTGTGGTAGATGTACTCTTCCTCCTACTTTATGGAACAAGTATAAATTTGTGATAGCGTTAACATCAGTTGATCAAAGGAGAAAATTTGAAATTTGACTTTGATTCCTGCAAGTGAATAACCTTCTGATTCATCTGTATTTATAAGTTGCAGACCTTTAGGATTCCAAGATAAAGCATAACAATTTGAGCTTCTATCTCTTGGCAGTTCCTTGATCCTTAGGCCTGTAATTGAAAGGTCACTAACTCTCATTGACACCCATTTTGGAATAGGTAAGTAGCTCTAAGTAAAAGGGGTTCCAAATTCCATATTACCTCTGTGTTTATATCATCTTGTGCATCTTGGCCCAGCAATTCTGATTTTATTTTTGTTTTTGTTTTTTTGAGATGGGGTCTCACTATGTAGCCCAGGCTGGTCTCTAACTCACAGCAATCCTCCTGCCTCAGCCTCCCGAGTGCTCAGATTAAAGGCATGAGCCACCACGTCCAGCTTTTGGCCCAGCAATTCTTAACTATTTTTTTTTGGCTCTTCAGCACTTTAGGTATAAAAATTCATACATTTATTTAGACAGGGTCTTACTATGATATCTAGGTTGGCTTTGATCTCACAATCTTTCCACTCCAGAGTGCTGGAATCAGCATGCACCACCATGCCTGGCCGAAAGTTTTTAAAATTCAGCTGTATAGATGTGTTCAGTAGAAAAGTAACTCTACTATCGAGTCCTAAGTTACTCAGTACCTTAATTTGATATTTTCTTGAGTACATTGCCATTTTTAAAAGTTTGCTTATTTCCTGAGTTGTTTCTAGTTAATTTTTTCTCTTTCATCATTGTCTCTTAAACTGTTATGTTACAAGATTTTCCATGAGTGTCTGATGATTCCTTTTTCTTCTAAAACTATTTTAAAGACAAGTCACTGAATGCTGACAGGAAGAGGAGGGAGAAAGAGAGAAGAGGAGGGAAGGAGATAAGTGCTGTTAGTGGACTTCATGGATCAGAAGTAACCTCATCTCCTGGGAGGGACATCAAAATGGCAATGCATGTAAATTATTTTCTTTGTATAGAGTTATAGTGTTAGCTGCCAATGTCCTACTCGGTTTAACGACTTTTCAGTGATTTTTTTAAGTACTGAAGCCAGTGCTTTGCCATTTCCTTGAGTTGTTCCCCCAAGTTTAGGATACGAAGCATCCAACTCTAGTTCAGGTATCCATCTCTGGTCCAGTCAGCTGTGATCAGAGAACCTGGTCATATGCACATGGAGTTGCCACTTTTGCTCTGAGGTGAATATTTTTCCAAGAGGATATATTGAAAGAAGAGACATCATGGATGTATACCTCATAAAATACATTCCTACTTCTTGATGTTTCACCTGAAGCACTTTTGGAAGTTCTAAAATATTTGCATAGAACCTCACTCCTCTTGCCTTGAATGAATGGGAAATAATGAAACTTTCTTGGATAGCCAGCTTCTCCACACGTACCTAAAATTTTTCTGAAGGCCACCTTGGGATACATTCAAGATTTCTTTGGGGATTGAGAGTAACTGGGGTTTCTCAAAACAGCATCATCCATTGGGTGTACAAGAACAATAAGGCCACAATAGAAATTTCCTTTATTTTAGGTGGATTCTGTTAGCCCCAAATTTACATGGAAAAATCTGGGAATGACCAAGATGCTTCTATTTCTTCATGGTCCCTACTAGCACCCTGATGCAGTTAACTAAGAGAGAATAAACTTCATGGTCAGAGAATCTTTAGGTTGAGCCAGAGCCACTCATTAGCTGCCTAATCTAGGGTGTGTTATTCAAACTCAGAGGTTCAGTTTCTCCATCTGTGTAAAGGGGAAACAATAACCCCTGGTCGTTCAGTCATCCTCTGTGGTAATAGTAACATGGAAAACACAGTTTTCCTCAGGCTCTTCCATCTCACGTCATTCTAGTGGCTTGAAAACATTTTCAAACTTTCACCCCCGTGGATAGCCAGTTTCCTTCCCCATCCCCATCTACTGGAGGTGAAAAGGTGTCCAGAGAACCTGGAGCTCCGTGACACAGAAGGTCACTGGGATGATATCACTGGAACAGCATCCATCCAGGAGGCGGAGTGGGTGGTCGGAGGGAATGACGAGAGGCCCAGCACCTTGGAGAAAAGGTAAATTAAGAGCTAGGCAGTTTGTCAAATGTGAGAAGCTCAGTTGTACAGGTTGGACTGAAACTTGAAAAGTCAATCATGAGTGAACTTTGAAATGAGGTTAAGAGAAAGAATCTGGAGGAATTCCCAGAACCACTAGGTATGCTCTTCTATTCCAGGCAGGGTGTGGCTGGAGGGCTTAAGATAGCCTGATGGTTTTTATTTTTTCTATTTCTATTTATTTTAGTATAAAATTCAACCTTTATAAGGAATAAGAAGTAAAAACCCATCTTTCTCCCACCCCTTTGAACCTTGGTTTTATGCATGTATGTCCATATATATCCATATATATATATATATATATATACACACACACACAAATACATTTTTAATAAATGAGATCAGTCTGTCTATCATTTTTAAAGACTTAACAGTATATTTCAAGGGATTGAGGGTATAGCTTAGTAACAGAGCATTTGCCTAGTATGTGTGAGGCCCTTTATTTGATGTCCCAGACTCACAAATATGTGTGTGAGTGTGTGTGTGCATGTGTGTGTACAAAACCAGAGAAAGAGGTATCTGTATACCTATACATATATATATGTGTGTATAT
>NW_022900928.1:16949860-16970780 GCF_012274545.1 Fukomys damarensis
TGTATGTATGTGAGGTCATTCAGTAAATATTTCTTGTGCACTGTTTTAGATGATAGAGTTGTAGGGAACCAAACAGAATGCCCTTTTCTAAAGATCTTGTCATGTTGCCATACTTAGATTTATGTCATAAAAATGATAGAACTATTTTACAGTATGAGAAATGTCTATTTTGTCTTACCTTTTTTATTTTTAAATGTTCTCTCAGTTTTATTTTGATCGAGTCCAATTTTTTTTTCCTTTTATGATTGCTTGTTTGTGTCTTATTTGGAAAAAAATGAGCCTTTGCCTATCCTACAGTATGTTTTCTTTTAGCAGTGTAATAGTCTAGTCTTAAGTTATGGAATTCTCTTATAATGTTCTAGTTTAAGTTATGTCAATCCCTTGATTAACACGGAGCCCAATTTGAATCACAGACTAATCCAGAACTGGGAAGTCACAGGATTTTGCTTGAACTAGTGAGTGCAAAGCTCTTTACCTTCTGGGGTGTGGGTGTGTATGGGTGGGGGGTGTTGTGAGATAAAAGCCTAGAATTGTCAGTGGGTTTTACATGAGTCCATACTTCATTACTATAACAAAATAACAGAGCCAGGCTAACTTTATAAATGAAAGATTTATGTAGCTTATAATTTTGGAAGCTTTAAAGTCCAGGCAGCATGGCCTCTGGCAATGCCCCACAACCCCCGCCACATTACCTCATGGCAGATGGCAATGGTGGGAGGAAGAAGAGATGTTATCTCTGAGCATGAAGCCAGAGCGTGTGGGCTCCCACAATCCCAAGACTTGCTCCCAATGACCTATGACCTCTCACAAGGCCCCAACTCTTAAAGGTCCCACAGTACCTCCTAATACCACCACTCTGGAGTTTTATCTCCCAGCTCATGATTGCTGGGGGTTGAAACACATTCAAATCATAACAGCCTTCTTTGCTGCCTGAGAAGGAAGTGGAACAGAAGTTAGGAATATAAGATTTTTAAAAAATAAAAAGGCAGCTTACTGACAATATTGTTTGAACACCTGGATCTAACTGCACCTGAAGTCATACATCCTTGGACATTTTATCTGCAAGAGCCAAGAAATCCTTACTTTGGCTTTAGGCATTTTGAATTACATTTGTTTCAGCTATCACTGAATTTTAAGTAGCTGATCAACAGAGCACACATATGGCATGATTTATTGAATCAGTCCATGAATGGACATGTATGTTGCTCTTAAGTTTTAGCTTTATGTCATACAGCCACCAGGGTTAGTGGATGGGAGGAAAATGCAGGGAGATGTTGGATCCATGTTTTGTAGGAGACAATTCTCAAAACAATAACAAAAGCAGGCTGGGGATTTAGCTCAGTGGTTCCAGGGCCTACCTCACAAGCACAAGGGCCCGAGTTCGAACCCTGGTACCCCCCCCAAAAAAAGAATAAAAGAAAGCAACATAGGGCCACTTTAAGCCTGCATACTGTTTCTCCCAAAATAAGACCTACCCAGAAAATAATCAGCCTTAAAAACTGGAAATCAAAAATGACAGCCCTAGCCAGCCTATCCTTGTTTTATCTGCTTTACAGAGTAGCCATGGAGCAAGAGAACAGTGATGGCAGGTAAAAGAGGATAGGTTGATTAGGTCTGGCATTTTTGATCTCTAGTTTTCAAAGCGGATTATTTCCTAATTAGGTCTTATTTTCAGAGAAACCCAGCTGAGCCAAGAGGAGGGAACTTTAATCGGACACTTCAGTAAAGGTCTGGGGACCTTTGCCCTAGGGCAAATAAGTGGCCAGGAAGGACACTGAGTTGTCCCACATGCCATGGCACTAGAGCTATGTGAGGGGCAGAAAAAGAGGTGTGAAGATGTTGCCCTGCCCAGGTGCACCTGAGCTGGTCCTTCTCAAGCCCCGAGAATGCCCATGATCATATGGGGCCAACCCTTTGGTCCTCTCCACCTATCTTCTCTCTTTACTCTTGTACCATGTCACAGTCCTCTGCAAAGGTGACCTTTAGACCCTGTGTTCATCAGTTTGGCCGTTATAACAAAGTACCATAAAGCGAGTGGTTTAGACACAATAGACATTTACTTCTCACAGTTGTAGAGGCTCACGTCTTAGACAAGAGTACCAGCAGGTTGGACTTTGAGGGTCCTCATATGTTACAGACTAGTGTTGTCTTGTATCCTTTTATGGCAGAAGGAGACTAAGGGAGCCCTCTGGGTTCCTTTTATAAGGGTATAAATCCCAACTCTGAGGACTCCAATCCCTCATGGCATAATCACCTCCTCCAATCCCCACCTTCTACTACTACCACATTAGGATTTCAACATGTAAATTTTGAGGGATACAAATATTTAGTCCATTGAAGATCCTGAAATGCATACAGCAGAAATTTTGAATATAAATCATTATATATATAGCTATGAGGTTCTCAAGACAAAAACCCATGACAAAGACATGATTATCATTAAGGTTCATTTGGAACATGAGACAGTGACTTGGAGATACAAGTGGACTTCAGAGTAAACTCTGGAGGCAGAAAGATCTCAACACCTGTACTAGATTAAAAATCTCTGGAAGTTATTTCTCATGCCTCAATTTTTAATATAAAACGGAGATGACAAACTCTCCCTTCATGTAATTGTTGTGAGATTTAAATGCAATGATTTTTGGCAGCATGATCCTTGACAAAGGGCCAAAGAATGGTAGCAAACGCTGTTTTCATGAGTCTTCGTTTATTCTTTGAGACATGGCCAAGTTGGCCTATTGGAGGAGTTACAGTCTCGAATCACTGTTTGTTGTTTTTTTTTTGGGGGGGGGGGGCCGGGGATCGAGCCCGGTCCTTGCACTTGTGAGGCAGGTAGCAGAACCACTGAGCTAAATCCCCGGCCCTGCTTATTGTTCGGAGACAGGTCTTCGTATGTAGCCGGGCTGGCCTCAAACTCACCATCTCTTTGTTCCCTCTAAGGGCAGTTTCGAACTGTTGAAAGGGCAGTCAGGGGAGGCCGACGCTAGTTGCTCAGTCAGGAGAATGTGGAGATAATATGATACTCTATAATTCTTTTTCTTTCGGGGCTGGGTGATTTTCCTTCCTCAAACCCTGAACCAACATTTGTCTATGTCGAGAGAGAGCCTCACGGGCGCTGATCTAACACTGTCAAGACTTTTTACCCCAGCTGATACCTCCACGGAGCCTTCAGTGTCCCGCACTTCCGGCTCAGACTCCCCCTAGTGGCGGCTGCCGAGACCCACCAGTTCCACCTGGGCCCGCAGGCCTGGGCGCCTGAGGAGCGGGGTGGGAACACCTGGCACCCCAGTGGAACAAACACTTCGCAGAATGTACCCAGCTCCTGATGCAACCCCTCCTCCAGAGGGACAGCATTCACGCGCAGTCTGCTCTGGAGATCCTGGGCCAGAGGAGAAATAGCGATGGGGACGAAGCTGAGGGCCTCCAGGGGGAATGGGACAAGGAGGCTGGAGCCCCTTATGACCCTCCTTGGTCTGACACAGCTCACTCACATCCCTCTAGCTGGGGTTAGAGTGCCACGGTGCTTGGCCAGATCGGCAGAGGGAACATTCTCTCCAATCTGGCCCTGGGGACTGGGCCTGCTCTGTGCAGCCTGCGCCTGATCCAGGTCACGCACTCAGCCGATGCCAGTCTCGCTGATCAGTCCCTAATGGGCTCCGTGGAAGCTGCTGCACAGCTAGTGCACCCTGACAGCTCGATTCGTTCATTATCCTCGTCTTAGCGAGGAGGAGACTGCGATTCAGAGATCCTGCATTTCCTGCCAAGGATCACACGCGTAGGGTATGGAAAAGTTGGCCTTGAAGCTCTCCACGTCTCAGAACTTCAAAGGCTGTTTTCTTTTCACCAGGCTACTCTACACCAAACACAGTAATTATCTGTTACCTGCAGACGCCATCAATCATAGAACTGAAGAAGGAAAATCTCGGAATGGCAGCAGAGGGAAAAGCCTTGTTACCCCCAGTTCTGCTTGTATCTCCTTTCCCTGCGTCTCCCATCTCCTCTCCCTCCCCCCTCTCTTCTTATGGTTTGTCCTGCAAGCCTTCCTTTGATCTGAGAACCACTGCCAAGCCACAGTTTCCTGTGTTTTTTCTTCTTACCCAGGGAAGAAAGTACTCTAGTGTCTGCTGGTCTGATCAGTAATTACTTCTGGACTGTTTGGATCCCAAGGGTTGGTTACGCATCTCCAAGAAATCCCGAACTTTCCCGTTCTTCCATCTCTTTGATGGAAGCTACTTAGAAGTAAGATTTTGGGAGCTCTCTGAAGTATCATGTATACTTCATTACATAAATTCTAGAACTGTTACTGTTTAGATCTAAAAATACCCACCGCAAAGTCTGTGTTCAGAGATGGGACTTTTGGAAGGTGACTGGATCTGGAGGGTGAGATAGCTGTATGTGCATTAGGAGATAGGGCCTTGTTGGATTGACTGCAAGGGTGTCTCTGGCGCCCGCCTGGTCCCCTCTTTCATGTCCCCTCCCCTCCTTGACCACTGTGGCTGAACTGCTTTCTCTTGCCGAGCTACTCTGCCATATTGTTGGGGGACCACAGACTGAGAGTGCTGAAACCTCTTGTCTTGTAAATTGGGAGTGTTAGCTCTTTTGTTCCAGCAACAGGAAAGCTTACTAATACAATCGTATATTGTATTCCCTATTAAATATTTGGGGTTTTTTTTTTCTTTCTTTCTTTCTTTTTTAGGTAGTGGGGATTGAACTCAGGACCTTATGCTTGCAAGGCAGGTGGCAGAACCACTGAGCTAAATCCCCTGTTAAATATTTATAAATTGACACCTCACCATAGGCAAATGATGAAGGCAAACTCATAGGATAGAGAAAAAATATGAAGATTTGAGAGAGGAAGTAATCGGTATCCTGGTTACACAGAGCTGAGATTTAGACCCAGTTTGTCTGACTGTCATCTATCTCCTGCATTATGCTTATGACTTGTTTAAAAAAGTTTTTTTTTCTTTTTATGTCAGCTGTTTTATCGACAACAAAATGTACCCATATTAACTGTACCATTTTAGGTACTGGTAGCCATCACCACTATTAAAATATGAAACATTTCCATTTTCCTAAAAAGTTTCCTTGTGCCTCTCTGGGCATTTCCCACATGCCTGCAATCCCTGGCCCAGGTAACCACTGAGCTGCTTTCTGCTACTATCGATTAGATTTGGCTTTTCTAGGACTTCATGTAAGTGAGATCATACAACATGTATACTTTGGGTCTGGCTCTTTCCATTAATGTATACTCTTGGAATTTAACCCTGACTTTGCATGTAGACATGGTGATGCGTTCCTTTTTATTACTGAGTAGTATTCCACTGTGTCCAAATGCAATGATTTTCCATCTTTCATTGTTCCTCTTGACAGACACTGGTGTGGTTTCAGTTTTGAGCTGTAATGAAAAATGCTGCTATGAACCTTTGTGTTTAAACAAATGACCTTACTTAGATCTCTAGCTTAAATATATTTAATTTTCTATGGATGGAATTTCTGGATTGTATACAAAGTATATAATATTTTAAGAAGTCATCCCACTATTTTTCCAAGTGGTATCATTCTGTGTCCTTTCCAGCATTGTTTTAGTTGTTCTACATCCATGCCAACACTTAATATTACTGTCGGTGTTTTACGTTGCAGCCTTTGCACAGACATTTGGTTCATGTGCAGTGCAGCCTTGCGATTCTAATTGACATTTCCCTGAATATTATCCACGTGGAGCATAGTATCCATGCATAGACTGGCTACATAAAAATTGAAGTCATTTAAAGTTGGCTGAATGAAAACTATTGACTACACGAAATCAAACAAATATCTGCTTTCTGTGAAGTGGCTGTTTTGCTCACTTAAAAAAACTGAATGAGTTCTTTGTATATTCTGGATAAAAATTCCTTTTCAGTTATATATGCTTGTGTGTACTATATACATATAACACTAATGTAAGAATGAGTATACATTATATATATACACATACATGAATGTGTGTGTGTGTGTGTGTGTGTGTGTGTGTGAAACTTGCCTTTTTATGTTTAAGAATTATGTCTTTCAAAGAGCAGGAATTTCTAGTTTTCAGTGGGTCCAATTAATTTTGTTCTTTTGTGCTTAGTACTTTTTTTGTCTTAGCTATCAAAAACATCTTTGTTTTGTTTTGTTTTTTGGTTTTTTGAGACAGGGTCTCATTATGTAGTTGAGACATGGACCTGGAACTCACTATGTAGCCCAGTCTGGTCTCAAACTCACAGGGATCCTCTTGCCTCAGCCTCCTGAGTGCTGGGATTATAGGCGTGCGCCACCATGCCTGGCTTCAAAAACATCTTTGATGATACAAGTTTGTAAATACTTTTTCATATGTTTAGAAGTTTGTCTCTTTGTTATATCTTTGATAATTTTGGAGTTAATTTTTATGTACATCTGAGGTAAGAGTTTTGGTCATACATTTCCAATGGATATGCAGTTTTAGCAGCGTTTGTTGAAAAGACTATTCTTTCCTCATTGAAGTTCCTTGGCAACTTTTTCAGAAATTTATTGACTAAGTATAAGTCTATTTCAGAGCTGTTGATTCTTTTCCTTTGATTTACAGGTCTGCTTTTTATATTGGCATACTGTCTTAACTTTTGTAGCTTGATAATCTTGAAATAAGATAGTATAAGTCCTCCAACTTAGTTATTTTTCAGCTTGTTTTGGCTATTTATGTCCTTTGTTAGTTTCAGAATGTGATTATCAATATCTAAAAATAACCTGAGAGCTTGAAGGAGATTGAGTTAAAGATATAATTAATTTGGGGAAATTTATGTAGGACAATACTGAATTTCCAGTCTATGAATATGATATATATATTTGTTTAGATTTTCTATAATTTCTGTCCAAAATATTTTGCACTTTCCATTTTTCAAGTTTTCAATGATTCTATTAAATATAGGCCTCAGGAATTCATCTTTATACTCTAATAAATGGTATTTTAGTTCCTTTTCCAAAGGTTGCCAATATATATAATTGATTTTTCTATGTTAATCTTGTGTCCTGCAATCATGTTAATCTCACTTATTTGTAGTAGGAAGACTCTTGAGGCTTTTCTGGGTGTGCAGTCATGTCATCAGTGATTGGAAAGAAATAAAGCTAGGTCTAAACTGTGAATCTTTGTATGCTTGCTTTTCTTTTTTGTGTCAGCTCAGACTTACAGCATATTTCCTTTTTCCAAATTTTATGAGGAAAAATTGTCTTTTATGTGAATTATGATGTTAGCTGTAGGTTTTTTTTTTTTTGTAGATACTGAAGAAGTCCTTTTCTATTCCACATTTGCTGTGAGTTTGAAGTCATGAATGGACATTGAATATTATCATCAGAGACTTTCCTTGCCTCTATTGTTTTGGGTGGGAGAGGTACCTGGGGTCGAACTTTGGTCCTTACACTTGTGAGACAGGCAGTGGAAAAACTGAGCTAAATCCCCAGCCCATCCTTGCCTCTATTGAAATGAACCATATTATTATCTTGTTAATATGATACATTAATATATCCTATTTGCAATAAATTAGGCTATAAAGCCAAACTTGCATTTCCAGGAGATTTTTAAAATTTACTTGATTATGATTTACTTTCCTTTAAAAATATTCTGGATAAAATTTGCTAATTATTTTTGAAGGATTTTGTATCTGTGGTCATAAAGGACAGAGGTCTATAGTTTTTCTATAATGTCTGTCAGGATTTATTATCTGGGAATTCTGACTTCACCTTTTATTTTCTGAAAAAAAGTGTGGGATTTATTTCATCTGGAAATTTTGAATATTGATTGTGAAATTCACCAAGGAAGTCATCTCATTACTGAGATTTTTTTGGTATGTAAAGTTGTTTAATTACAAATTCAGCTTTCTTTAAGAGAACATAGTTCTAGTGAGATTCTTTTTTCCTTTCCTTCCTCCCCTCCCCTTCCCCTCTCTCCCTCCCCCTTCCCCCCCCCATGATGTATTGAAGTTTGAACCCAGGGCCTCTCACTGAGCTATATCTTTAGCCCTTTTTATTTTGAGACAGAGTCTCACTAAGTCACCAAGTCTGGGCTCAAACTTGCCATCCTGCCTTGGCCTCTTCCCAGTGTACTGGGATTATAGGTGAACAACATTGTTCTTGCTTTCTATTTCTTCTTGAGTTAGTTTTAAATTATATTTTTAAGGGATTTTTTAAAAAGTTTTGAAAAGTTGTTGGCATTCTTTTGTTCATATTTCCTTGTTATCCTTTTAAATATTTGAAGTGTCCATAGTGATATTCTTTCAATTCTGATAATGGCAATTTGTGTTTACTGTTTTATTTATGAGAAATCTAGATAGAGTTTTATTAATTTTGTTTCTCTCATTTTAGAGAGAGGAAGCTTTTGCTTTCTTTGATGGTTGCTGTTCTTTATTTACTTTTTAAAAATAGTTTTCTATTCTTTGTCATTTCTTTCCTTCTACATATTTTGATTATAATTTGCACTCCTTTTTCTAGATTCTTTGTTCACCCTATTTGTTTGGTTCAATAGTAGGGATAGAACTAGCTTTCACCCTGAACTACATTTCCACCACTTAAAATTTTTTTTTTATTTGGAAACAGGATTTTACTAAGTCGCTAAGTTGTTCAGGCTGGGTCAAACTTGCAATCCTCCTGCCCTAGCCTCTCAGAATGCTGGGATTAAAAGTTTGTGCCACCATGCCTAGTTCTTTTTCTAGGTTCTTAAACTGGAAACTTAGGTGGTTGACCTCCTTTTCAGCTCCTTGGTCCAGTTTACATTTTGCCCATTGTTCTTTCTTAGCTGGTGTTATGTTCAATGCTTTCCTTATTATTCACACTTTTATTATTTGGGTGCAGGTCGTGTTTTCTGTAATCTGATTTGTTACTTGAAATAGGACAGTGCCTGTCCTTTTTGTGCTACACGATATTAATGTGTCTGTAGGTTCTAGGTGGCTTAATTATTAAAATAACAAACAGTATTTAGTTTGTTTGTAAATACTGGGTATATGTGTATATCTATATGTATCCTTATGTTTATGTATCCATATAAAGAATAAACCACAGTGTGCTTATGGAGAGAAGTGTGTAACATTTCTAACTGATGCCAACTTAGCAACTCTTCTTCGAAAGAGTCTGTATAGGTAGACGCTCATTCTAATTTTCACTATCGTTCAGTCTACTTTCTTTATCTTATATGTACTCCTGTTGGTATGCTTGTCTTGCATCATATTTTTAAAAATAGTTTGTAGTGATCCAGGCATACCCATGTTTATAGCACAATTCCTAATAGCTACATCTTTGAAGCAGCCTGTATGTCCCTCAACAAATGAATGGATAAAGAAAATGTGGTATTTATACACAACAAAGTACTACACTGCCATAAAGAATGATAAATGTGAGTCATTTGTAGGAAAATGGATGTGCCTCGAGACCATAATATTAAGTGATTTAAACCAGACACACAAACTTAAATATCTCATGATCTGTTATAAGAGAAACCCAAAGTATAAATAGCAAAATAAAAGATAATAGGAAGCAGGGAGATAGCTCTTTCTCAAATGGGAAGGGGCTCAAGAGATAGCGGAGAGGAGTGAGGAGAGGGAAGGGGTTGAAAACAGGAAGTGAGATGTTACGTGCATGTAACCAATTCCACAAGGAATATGAACATGTGCTGTGAACATGTACGTAAAGAAAACATGACAAAGAAAATAAATAGTTTGTAGGTCTGCCTGTTTCTGTTTGCTTTAGCTTTTTGGCAGAAGGCACCCTGTCATGTGTCCCTTGCGCCTTTCACAATGCCTGCCACACAGAAATCAATCCACAAAGGTTTGGTGGTGAGAGAGCAAGGGGCTTTCTCTGTCCCTGGAGTCTGGTGAAATAGTCAGAACATATGGAACCGCCGGTGCTGTGTTGTGCTCTGTCGTATTTTTTAAAATGCATTTGAAGTGGTAAGCGTCCAGCGTGTGTTGTACGTTAATGCTTCTACTCCGAGTAGGGTTCCGAGTCAAACGATGTCGAGGACGCACCGCCTGTCAGCTTTCACCGTCTCATTTGTCCGGAGAGGGAACGACCAGCAGCAGCCAAGCTAACCTCTCCCATCTTTGTTCGCAGAGATGGGCACTGCGGCACAAAGAGAGAGGGGCTGCAGCTCCGCTGTCCCACAAATACCGAATTCAGAGCGCTTACATAACAGGCAAGGTCCCGCAACTCCAGCCAGATCAACTTGTTCCCCCTCCCGGGGCTATTATCACAGCGCCCTTGCCAAAGCTCTAGACAAGTCTTCGTAATCTCTTACACGCTTGGTTCTCTGTGGAATTTTCCAAGCACTTTCCTACCCTTTCTCTTTTCTAATCATTGCAACAGCTGCTGTATATTCCAGAGGGCACTGAATGAAGGAAAGAGATCGGGCTCGGGCCAGGCTGCACTGGTTTAGTTTTTGCTCCGCCAGGTACTGGGGTGTGGAAGTGGGCACATCTCCACCTCACTGGGCCTCAGTCTTCCCATTTGTAAAATGAGGAACAATGGTGCTGCCCTGGCAAGCGTCTTCAAGGTATAACCCTTGGCGTGGCGTTGCATACATGGCAGCGCTTGATATGTGGTAGACATCACTGTTACCGTGTTCCATTAAGGTGGTAATTATTCTGGGTTCCTGTTGCAATTCAGGGTAGAATTGAACGCGGTGTGAGCATGCAGTAGGTTATGCTGACAGATAGCAGATATGTCAGCATTTAACTGCCTGTCCGCACAGCATCTTCTGAAAGCAAGGTAAGTTAAAGCACACACATACAGAAATACACACACACACACACACACACACACACACACAGAAAGAACAATAAAATCAAACCTTAAGTGCAACAAAGGCAGGCTGTGTAACTTAAATGTTGCTGGATGGTGACTTTACCCATACTGGAACTGCTGGAGACCTTGTGCTTAAAAGTTTGGCTTTGGACAATTTGGTATTAATTTATCCCTATGACTAGACTTTCACAAAAATCGAACTGGCCACCTAGGCTGTGTTAGATTCAAAGGCCAGAGAGATAAATGAAGGAGTCAGTACTGAGGGAAGCTTTGTTCTTCCACAGTGGACTGTATAAAGAACCCTGAGGAGAGCCTCTGATTGCTGGCAGAATTGGGAAAGGATGCACGGAAATCTCGAAGGATAGCTCAGGTGTTCCTCTAATGTTCTCAGTGTTAACTCTCAAAGATGTGAGAAAGCCAGGCCTAGTGGTGCACGCCTGTAATTCTAGCGCTCAGGAGGCTGTGGCAGGACCATGAATTCCAAGCAAGCCTGGGCTACATAGAAAGTTCAAGACCGACCAATACAGTGAGACTTTTGTCTCAAAAAACATGTGATTTGTGAATATCAGTATTGGGAAGTGAAAGTTCTGATTCCTGCAGGATACCGGTCAAGTGTTCTCTAGATAGAATGGAGAATCCATGTGCCATGGTAGATAAGCTGAAGAATGTTGAATAGGTTGGCTCATTAACTTAAAATGTAAGTACTAGCTTACATAAGTTGAATGTAAGCGCCGGTGGTTGATCAGCACTTTGGAGATTTTAAAGGAATCAGCACAGTATTTCCCATCTTCCCCATTTAGGTCGGAACTAACCGAGAGTTCACAGTCTAGATGGGTGAATGTGAAAATGTCATTTTAGTGCGAATAAAGCTGTATGGAAAATGTGAATGCTTAGAAACGAAGGGCTTTCTAATGTTGTATCCCGACGCTATGCTCAGGGGGCGCGGGCAGAAATGGAACTGCGGATGGGGGTCAAATTGCTCCCCAGAGCCCAGTGTGAGACCAGCAAGCAGCCAGCATGGCAGCCTTCTCTAGAAAGGCAGACCAAAGAATGTCCAGTTTCTTCTTTCCAAGTAACCAGTGGGATGAGTGACTCTCCCCAGGGGAAATCACAGGCATGCAGGAGGCTAAGTGTTCAACAGCGGCGGAGACCCTTCATTCTACATGGACACATGAAGCCTGACAGGAACACTGCCTCCAACACCTAAGGTACAGAGTTGGGACGCTATGGTAAGCATGCTATGGTAGCAGATTATCAGGCTCCTATATATTGTTTACTATCCTCGCATTACCCATGAAGCATGAAGATTTCCATAAGTTTAAAGTCTGGATGTTAAAGAAAAGCATGCCCAGAAGGATTTTTTTTTTTTTTTTTTACCAGGGATCAAACTCAGGACCTTGTGCTTATGAGGCACATGACGGCACCACTGAGCTAAATCCGCAGCCCTGGATGGAATTTTTTCCAGCTACTGTATTGATAAAGATACCCAATGTTCAATGTTATTTTTTTTTTTTTTGTACCAGGGATCAAACTCAGGACCTTGTGCTTATGAGGCACATGACGGCACCACTGAGCTAAATCCGCAGCCCTGGATGGAATTTTTTCCAGCTACTGTATTGATAAAGATACCCAATGTTCTTCAGAACTCGTAGAACTGCCTTCAGCAAGCAGGTCTCTAGAATGATCTGAAATACTAACAAACTTTAGCTATATTATTTTTCCATTTGGGGGGTCCTTTTTTGAGCTTGATAGAAATGGTCCTGTCCTCTCATTTCAAAAAATTTCACTCTGTACATATTCAGAAACTGCAATTTCAGTATATATATTGCATTATATCCTGAAACTAGTAGCTATCCATGGAAAAACATTTTGGCAGAGGTGGTAGGGATCTGGGAATAGTGTGGTGAGGGGAGATGGGTAGCAATAGAGGAAGAGGCAGGAGAAAAGGATGTGGTCTGTTATGCCTCATCTGGTATAAGAGCTAATAAGTGCATCTGACCCAAAAGTCAGCCAGAGGATAGTTTGCCTCGGCCCTGCTCAGTCCAGTAGGATGATTCACTGCCCAGTCTGGGCCTAGCTTAGGCCATGGGTGGCGAACCTCTGGCATGTGTGTCAGCCCACTGTTTGTTATCACTGAAGCTCTAAAAGGTTTGCATCACTGGCCAACTCTGCTTCTATTCTTAAGCCTAGATTTTTAAAGAATATTTCAGCACCCACAGAAGCAAGAAGAGAAACCAAGGAATTCCCATGGTCTCTACATGTTGGCATCAGTTGGGTTCTGTTCAAGGATAAGTCAATAGTTAAATAAAGAACAAATGCCTTATAAAAGTTACTACAGCAAAAAGGAAATGGAAAATTATCCTCTAGGCTCCGAGGAAAATCATAATCCTAAGCAGTACTAAAAGTCAGAAAATCATTTGGAAGACATTTACTTGTTTTCAGTAAGACGCAAGAAGTCCTGATCTTCCCGAGAAAAGAATGAGTAGACAAAGATGGCACGAGATGAAAAAGGAGCCCGCAAGCTGGCTCCAAAAGCAAGGCCAGTATTAATGTCAACATTGGACATGGGTTTATAAAACCGAATTGCTCCCGAAGAGAAGATTGAACAAAACAAAAATAAATACTTAAGTTTTAATAAAGAAACTTGTGGAACAAAAGGCCAGTGTTTGGAGATTAGTATGGTTTGGTATGTTCTAGGTAGCAACATTTATTCCAGGTGACAGTTTTAAAATTTTAAGGAAAACAAAGAATTTTAATAAGAATGTGTGTTTTTCTAAAGCTCAAAAACAAAAGCAACAATAATAGATTGTCTGAAAAGAAAAACATATGAGAAAATGAAAAAAATGGAAATAAAGTTTTTATAAACAAGGAAGGGAGGGGGGGTGAAGGGAGGGCAGGGTATGGGGAAAAAAGGAGAACCAAGACCTGCCACGTAAAGGTACAAGGTCCCAATGATGAATGTAACTGTACTGCACACCTAAAATGTATCAATAAACTCAATGAAAGAAAAAAAAGATTATCTATGAAGGAACAGAAGTCAGATTTCTCCTTGGCAACATTGAAAACACAGCCCAAGTCTGCATAGTTTTGAAGGAAAATATGAATTAAAAATTGGTCAGAGAAGTGAGAGAAAAATCTCAATTCAAGAATCTTACATTGAAATACAATAGAATAGATAAGTACAGGTAAGTATGTGAACATAAAAACAGGTCAGAAAACAGATATTTCAAATGGGGAATTTAATACAGGGTATTTATTACTTACAGAATGGTTTTGAATTTCATGTTCAAATCACCTGGGATTATTTCATTTTATTTTATTTTTGGTGTTGGGTCCCAACCAGAGCTTTACAAATGCTAGGCAATCACTCTACCATTGAGCTACATCCTACCTGTTACCGATCTTTTAAAAATACGGATTCAAATTCAGTAGTTTGTTGTGGAGTCAGAAATTCAGAACTTTTAAAGATGCTCCCAGATCTGGCCAGTGCTGCTGGTCCCTGAGCCACTTTTGCTTTTTGTTTTTAGTTTTTGTTGGTACTGGGGTTTGATCTCAGGACCTTGCACTTGGGAGGCAGGCACAGTGTCATTCGGCTAAATTCCCAGCTTTGAGCCACTTTTTGACTAGTCAGGAAAGGAGGGGAAGTTGGGGAAACCAGAGATGAGTAGGAGCAGGAAGCCACAACTTTCCTTAGGGCTGAAGGAACACAGGCAGAAGACTTCAGTCTCGTTCAGTGGCAGCAAGCAAAATAGCCAGGATTTCCACATGAAGACTGAGACTGGGGAGGAAAGGGTTTCCTGGTAAGATCTGAGATCCCAGAGGAGAAAGAATTGCTGCTATAGACCCAGAGGCAGAAGTAGAGCACTTTGGGGTTAACACCCTGGCTTCTCCCTTCCTTCAACCTTTGATCTTTAGCAAGGTTCCCCTATCACTGCAGCTGAAGCTGCCTTCTCCCATGCACTCTATACCCTCATGACCCCAGATTCTGGAGAATCACAGGTCTGAGTCCTGCCTGGGTGACTTACTGAGACTCTGTCCTCAAATAAAAAAAGAAGCTAGGGAGGCAGCCCTGAGTTCGGTGCCCATAACTACACACATGCATGCACACAAAATGTGATTTAGCATTTTGACACAATAGAGGGTATTTTTTTGCTTTGAAAAAGAGCTGGTCAGTATCATACGTGGGACGACATAAAAGTGGCCTTGGCAAACAGAAAATAACAGCCACGATTTGTTGAACACATCCCATGTGAGACACTGTGCTCTTTTATAGGACATTATTTTATTTAATCTTCATGATCACCTACAAGATGGTTGTTACTCCCATTTTACTAACCAAGACCTGAAACTCAGAGAAGTTAAATGCTGCCTTAGAACTCATATGTAGTAGATCAAGGATGAGACCAATGGATTTTTGTGTTTACCAGTCAATATACAGTGGACCCTTGACTTACGAACTCAGTTTGTTCCCAAGGGCTGGTTGTAACTCAGGTTGGTCAAAGAAGGCTCAGGCTCCTCTACGCAGCCCTCAAAATCTCTTTTCTGCACCCAGGCAGATCTCAGTGCCCTTGGAGAGAGACTGGCCTGGGATTTCTCAACCCCACACAGGAAAGGATGTTGTAACGCTCCTTCTGGGACTCTCAGGGTTAAATCTGTATCTGTAAGCAGAAGCAGCTGGCATTTGAGTAGTAACTCAAGACTTTGTAAGTTAAAACTAAAATTCTGGTTGTCGGGCCAGTAGTATCTTGAGGGTCCACTGCAACTGACTTTTGTAATTTATGAATCACTAGTGTTAAGTTGAATTTAGTAAGTATTTTTTTCTTTTTTTCTGTTTCTAATTTAAAGGAGAGAGAAAGAAAAGATCCAAAGTGTGAATGGCAGAAACCCTCCAGGCAATGTTCTTGACTGGACAAAAGTAAGCAAAGCAGGGCTATGGCAGCCCCCAGAGTCTCAGCAAGCAGCATGTCTATCCCTGTGCTATGTGGAGCCATAGGAGGTCACAGCAGAGGTTAGTCCCAGCTGGGGCCACAAGAAAGTTTGTGAGGTTGAATCTAGTGCTGTGCCCACGCGCAAGACCTGAATCCATTCAGGAATTTGGTAGCTGATTATTAGGTGCAGTCATCATTGAAAAGGACATTTTGTAAACTTGAAATTGATGGTAATGAATATCCCAAACTTAGTATTGCAATTATTTTATTACATTCTACTCTTCCGTATGCTCCCGAGGTGTGGAAATACAGTACAGCAGTACACTTCCTCTGCCCTCTCTCCAACTCTGCATTCAGTGACATCACATGAGCCGCCTGATGTGGGCCGCAGGGGAGTGTTTACACCATGGAAACAGGAAGTGGTACTGACCGCTCTGCCCTAGCGAAATCTGATTGCTGGACATGTGTCTGCACCCCACTGTTTTAACCTCTGGAAAATGTGCAAGTTCGGGGTGGGTCTTCTGTAGTTAAAAAAGGAAAGAAAGATTCTGGTGAGAATATAGCCATGAAGGAGCAATACAGTATCATAAATTCAACTGATGAAGGGTTTTAGGGAATAGGAAATCCCATTAGTATATTAAGTAGTTACAGATGGGATGATGGTATTTTTTTTCTTCTAGTTCTAATTAACCTTGGAAGTGGTATGTGAGGTTTATAAATGTTTATAAATTTGACTCGCGCTTCACCCCACTCCCACCCCACTGTGCTTTGTCTGTGGATACAGAAAATTGCAAAATGTTTATGAAAATTTTGTAGTATTTTTTAATTTTATCATATTTGGAAGAGGGTCTGTAAAGTTGTCTAAAGACCCTGAGAATTGTTTTAAGAGGTAAAGAGCTAATTGTGACAATGATGTGACTGATAGTGACTGAATTCCATCCAATACCTGAATTTTGGTTGTGCTTATATGTTTCCATTAAAGGGTTTTAATTGGTTTTGAAACCTGACTCTTAGCAACACAGGTAATATGGCAAAGAATATGAAATTTTAAGGAAACCTTTCATTTGAATTATTTGGCTAGAGTGGGCTAGCCTAAATATCTGGTGTTTTTCCTGGCACAGCTTTTCTGGTTGCTTTAATTACTTGCTTTAATTAATTACAAAGTATATGTGCTTATTTTAAAAATTCAAATAGTGTAGACCGTGAATATCTTATGACTCACAACTTAAAACCTTGTGGTAACACCCCATAAAACACTTCTTATATATCCTAGAATTTTGCTACTGATTTACACTTAGCAAATATAAATATGGAAATTAAGTGAGATAGTATTTCTCTGTAACCTGCTTTTTGGCTCATTTTTAAATGATGTAATATGTGAAAATATAGAGGATTATGTAGATAGAGGTATAAATTTTAATAAATTATAATTGGACACTGGTACAACCTCTATTCAGGTTAACAGACAAAAAAATTGCCTATATCTTAGAAGTTGCTTGTGCCCCTTCATAATCATAAATAAACATTTCTCTTTTCCATATAAAACCATGACCTTGATTTTTTGTGACAACCTTGCTTCTGTTCATACTTACATCATCTACCTGTTAATCCTTAAATAATCTTTTGTTTAGTTCTATTTTGCACTTTATTTAAAGGACATCATAGTTAATTCATTTTCTGTGATTTTCTTCATCCAACATCATTAATGATATTCATATTGCTGCAAGTAACTATTGTTCATTCATTTTCATTGATATATAGTATTCCATTGGGTGTGTAGAAATCTACTTGTTTATCTATTAAACTATTAATGGGCATTGGTATTTTCTCCAGTTTTTTGATATTCTGAATAATAGTATTTTAAATAATTTTACACACATCTTCTGGTGTGAGTGTAAGTTTTTCTATGACATGTAATGGGGAAAAGGATGGTTGGATCATAGGGTTTGTTGTACTAGGTAATAATTATATTCCAAAGTGGTTTTACTAACTTACTGTCCACTCACAGTGGATGAGAGGTCCTGCTTCTTTGTATCTTTGCCAATAGTAGTTTTCAACAGGATTAAGTAATTTTGCCCCTTTGTAACATTGTAAGTTTAATTTGCATTTACTAATTCCAAAGGAAGCTAAGTTTCTTCATCTACATACTGACCATTTTGGTTTTCTCATTTGTGAAATGTCTGTAAAAGTCTTTTGTTCACTTTTTGTCTTGAGTCATTTTTTGTTTAATAATTCTCCAGTGTTCATTATATGCAGTTTTCTCCTTAAATCTAAGATCTCATTAATTAAAAACTACCACTATTTTGTTACATTAGAAAAAAAGATCATTATCAATTAAATTACAAACTGCTAGTGACCATGGTATGCATCTCAATTTCCATTATAGTAAAATGTGGAAAACTGTTATGGAGAAACAAAAAGTATGACAGTGTAGGTAAAAGACCTTTTCCAGTTACGTGTATTGCCAATAGTTGCTATCTATCTGTGGCTTGACTTTTTCCTCTTTAAACTTTCCTTTGATTGATGTTTAAGTGAAGTCAAATTTATCCACCTATTTATGATTTTTTTCTTTTGTGCATCTTGCTGAAGGCCTTCCCAGCTGTGAGAAAACGATAACATGTTATTTCCTAAAACTCATAGAATTCTGCCCTTCTTATTTCATCTTCCATGTGATTCATTTGAGTTTAGATATGGGGAAGAGTCAAATAACATATTTTTTCCTTATGACCCATTTCTTTTTTTCCCCATTATTTGTCACCTTTGGTACCAGCATTGTACTGAAGTTCATGTAGCTTAACATCTGCTACAGCAGCAAGTCTTTCTTATTTGTTCTTCAAGGGCATTGTGGTTTTATTGGCTCTTTGCAAAAATTTATTACATACTCAAAAATCCCTCCTCTCTTCCTCAGAAAACACCCTTGAAATTGCTAGGACTTTGATTAGGATTACATTCAGTCTGAAGAGAAATTATATCATAATTATATTGTGTCTCAATCCAGTAATGTGATCTGTGTTTCCATTTTGGGTTCCTCCTTTAATTTAAAACATTATCATTTTCTAATTTTGTGAATTCTTGCACATTTTCTGTAAGATTCATTTCTGGATATTTTTAGGGTATGAAAAAGAGGTATTTGTGTCTTTGTGCTTAATTTGCTAATACTGTATAAAAAAATAACAGATTTGTATATTGCCCTTGTACTCAGCAACAATTAGTTAAGCTTATTACTACAAATAGTTTATTTGTAGATTAAAATTTTTTCTATATATTCAGGTGGAACATCTGTCTCTAATATCAGTTTTGCTTTGTGTGTTTGCCATTATGCTTTGAGCAATGTACTCACTGCCTGGTACCCAGGAGGCACTATTGGGAGGTAGTCGACGTTTTAGCAGGTAGGGCTTTGTTGGTGGTCATTGGGTGTGCCTTTCGAGGTGACTGTGAAACCCTAGTCTCTTGCTCTTTGTTTCCTGCCTCAGGAGGTGAGCAGTCTGCTCTGCTGGGTGCTCTTATCAGGATGTGCTGCCCTCTTGAATGGCCCAAAGCAAACTGGAAATTCCAGAACCATGAACCAAAATTAACCTTTTCTCTTTATAAGTTAACTGCCAGTGGCATTTTATCATAGTGTTGTAAAGCTAACTAATATACTCCCAATCCTAAAAGTGTTTTTTAGTGATTCAATGATAAGAAAATTGGGTTTTTATCTATCTTTATAGTTGAACTATAGAAGATTAATATCTTCTATCTTTGTAACTCAAAGACTAGCTTCATGAATGACTGGGTGGATGATCATTAGCAACTTTCTCTTTCTTTATCTTTTTGGGTATTAGTGTCCTGATCAGAAAAAATGGAATGTCCTACTCTAGATTCCATAATAAGCAGACAGCTCAGATGAAGATTAAGTACTAATGCATGAGGAGAGAAATGTAACCCCAGGGCAGCAAGAAGGAGTGAAAGGGAAGAGAGGCAGCGAAGTGTGTGAAGGGAATGCAGGGAGAACCGTACTGTACTGGCCATTGTCCCTACCACATGGAGGACATTTCATGTGAGTGAGGAGGCTGTGGGAGAGGCCAGAGACTTCAACTAAGTGGTTGATCAGCATGGAGCAGCAGGGCCACATGTCCTTTGGCTGAGGTGATGATGAGGCAGAGCAAATGGCTGCATCTAGGGGTCAAGTGAGGCTCAGAGACCTGAGGAGGTGCAGAAGTGGGGACCCTGGACGAGGCCACTCGCAGTGCTTGTGTCATGGGTTTGTGGTGTCCATCTCATACTGTCTTGCATTGGATCTTAGACTGAATCAGATGCTCTGCAAAGGGCCCATATGGAGCGAGCTCTCAAATACTATTAGCTGAAAGGCAATGCAGTTTATAATGTGTGTGTTTTTTTTTCAGACACCGATCTTTGTGAAATGCTTAGAGAAGTCTTCCCCACTCAGCTATTATAAAAATAGAATCCATCTGGATTTTATTTTGGTGTAAGAAGTGAGGTCAGAATCATGCTTTATGTTTTTCCAAATGACTTGACACCAGTCCAAATACCCGGATTGAATTCTTCGTAGTTCCCCCTTTGCTTTGAAATTTGATTTATAATACATTAAGTGTGCACTTTCATTTGTTAATCCATTAACTTTTCTTCCACTGATGGATCTACAAATGCTGTTGTAGTGGTGCAAGGATCATAGCTTCATGATAATAAAGAATTATCGGACATGTTTCCATTTCTTGCTCTTTCTCTTCTTTGAAGGACTTTCCTGTTTTTTGGCTTTTTTTTTTTTGGTAATAGGGTTTGAACTCCAGTCATTGTGCTTGTGAGGCAGGTGCCGGAATCACTGAGCTAAATCCCTTGGACTTTCCTGGTTAATTTTACATTAATAATTTAGATGAAATGAAGAATCATCTTTCAAGTTCTTTCTCTTAAAAACACTTCAATTGGGACTTTTTAAATTAAGAATATACTAAGTATTGGTTTAATGTGGGAAAGTTTATAGTAATGAAATAATAATTTTAAAGAAGGTCCCTCTTCATTTATTCGACTTAATATTAGTATAATTTTATAGTTTTCTATAAATACCAAACCTTGTTATATTATTTCTGCATGTTTTATATATGTATTTATATATTTGTGAATGAAATGTTTTCTTCCATCTTTATTTCACGTGATTCAGGAGTTTGTATGTCAGGAATCTCTCTCTTTTTTTTTTTTTTTTTTTTTTTTTTTTT
>NW_022900928.1:16970915-16983476 GCF_012274545.1 Fukomys damarensis
TACCAGGGATTGAACTCAAGTCCTTGGGCTTGCAAGGCTGGCAGAGAATATTACTTTTGTTTTTGGAACCTGAATCAAACTTGGATCTTCTGCTTGCGAGGAACGTGGCGGCACCACTGAGCTAAATCCCCCAGCCTACTGCTCTCTCTCTCTCTCTCTCTCTCTCTTTCATTTTACAGTACCAGGGATTAAACTCAGGACCTTGTGCTTGCAAATCAGGCACAGTGCCACTAAGCTAAATCCCTGGCTATTAGTTTATTTTTAAAAAGAATTTTATAGAGCTGTTTTATAGTGTTGTATTCATTCTAAGTGCATGGTTCAGTGATTTTTAAAAATAATATCACCAAGTGATACGATGGTGATGATAAACTAGTTTTAGAGTATTTTCATTCTTGTATGAGATCTTTCATCATTATTTATAGTTAGTCAATCCCATTGCTCATCTTTTCCTGGGTCAGTACCACTCTCCATTCTGTCTGTATGCATTTTTTTGGAACAATTCATATAAATGGAATCTTGTGTAGTCTGTGTTTGGCTTTCTTAGTGAGTTTTTCAAAGTTCATCTATGAAATAGCATGTAAGGATAGTGTGCTGTTTTTACTGCTGAATAGTATGCTCTGTGTGGTTATACTATATTTTGTCTATCCCTTCACTAATGATGGACCTTTAGGTTATTTCCAGTTTGGGACTGTTATGAATAATATTACTGTGAACAATTATATGAAGATTTTTTTGTTTTTCTGATACTTGGAATAGAATCCAAGGCCTTATGCTTGCTAGGGTTATGCCCTCACATGAAATCTTTGTGTAGACATGTTTTTATTTTTCTTGAGTAGATACTAGTAGAATTATTGGATTGTATGGTAATTTGATGTTAACTTTTGAGAAACTGCCAAACTGCTTTCCCAAATGGCCTTAGCATTTTTCATTCCCATCAGCAATCGATGAGGGCTCTTTACTGATTTTAAAGTATTTACTTTATACATGACTACTTAATGGGATAATGTGTTACCTAGTCGTTTCTGTATTGATGCTCGTATTACATATTTTCAATTGCAAGTGACAGTACTTCAACTCAAGCTCGCTTAGAAAAAAAAGAAATTGTGTTGCTTTATGTAATTAAGAAGAACAAATGAAGGGCTCATCATGCACAACTAGAATTCAGGGATTTGAATGATAATTAGAAAGTCTCAACTGTGCTTTTTAATCTTGAACAACTTGACAGATGATGACAGGTGAGTAATGATACAGTTTTTATCCTTTGACTTCTTTATATAACAGTTTGTTAATCTCATTATTGTACCATCCTTGAATCTCTGTGACAAATCACATTTGGTCAGATTGTATTATTATTGTACATACTTCTCAATGTCTTGCCAGTACTTTGTTTAGAATTTTTCTTTCTAAGTACATGGATGAGCTTGACTTTTTGTTTTTGTATTATCTTCAGCCAATTTGGTTATTTAAATGCTTCATTCTAAAATCAGATGAGGAGGTCTTCAAATTAGTATGCATCTTAAAGTAATATAAATATCTAATAATTCATCTGATACTTTAGATAAAGCTCAGTTCTAAATCCACTTGGACTTTGTGCCATTTTCATTGGTAGATTTCTTGCCGTTTTACAACGTATTTTATAATTGCTTTATTGAACCTTTAGACCACTTCTTGGAATAATGTTGATGATTTTAATTGTTAGAAAATTATTCCCTATAGGCTTTAAGATTTATGACTGTGGAACTGAGTGTGATATTCTATTAATTCTTTTAATCTCTTATGTCTGTGGTTAGAATTAGCTATACCAATTTACAATTCCACCTACAATAGAAAAATATTTCCTTATATCTGTTTCTTTGCATCGTCTTCTACTCATGATGTTCTCAGATAATAAAATTTTTGTCAAACTGCTATACAGACTTTGTTACATTAACTTCTACTTCCAGCTTATAAAATAAAGGTCAATGCATTTCCATGAGTTTATCACTCATGGATATTCAAATATATATTCACAATCTTTGCTTGCCTTAACAATTTATTTGTAACTTCTGGAGCTGGGCAACAGTCTACAGCTGCCTTTCTTACCCATAGATTACACCGAATAACTGAATAGAGTGGAAAAAAAGACTGAAAAATAACCAATAGTAATTATATTGGGGAAGGAAGTCAAATCTTGAAGAACCACCATTATGGGAATGAATTTCCTAGTTTCACTTCCTTCTTTGCCTCTCAGCTTTAACTCAAGGGCAGCCCCTGCTGCAGCAGTTGTGCAGAACAGTTACAGAAGCAAAAAACTCAGAGAAAACCTACTCCTGAAGCTAAAGAGGAGACCACTGCGAGCCAGGGAGTGCGGAGGAGAATCCTAGTTGTTTTTCATCTTTTTTTTCCCCTCCGCTAGAAAAGAGCAGCCCAAGGAGACCCCACCTGAGAAGCTGCCTTGCGGTGTCCGTAGTGGTGATGGCGCACGGGCTTAAGACCTTGTGAGAAAACCGATCTCTGTGGCCATCGGTAATGGAAGACAGTGTTCCTGTGATCCGAGGAGGGGAAAGTCCCTCTGATTAACCTCGTGGCTTCACTCTGGATGTGGCCTCTGTCACAGGAAAGTGTGAGAGCCCAGAAAGCTAAAAGTCAGAAAGAAAACGGATGGGAAATTGGATGCATGTAGCAGATTTCCGACTAATGAAATGAAGAGATTTGGAAAGTTTGGAAAGTGTGGAAGAAATTCATACCTGGAATCTATGGAAGAAATCTGAAAGGAGAGAACTGGAGAAGGGGATCTTCCAATTATGTATGACCCAACCCTGACCATCCCACGGCGGGGCATGAGACAAACAGACCCAAACAAGGATAACAAGGGTGCCGAGGACTGAACTGGGATATAATCCACAGCCCAAATCTGACCTTTATGAGTGTTGCTTGCAAACTCAATGAAGTGTAGGAAAGCTTTTACAAATTCACTTGACATTAGAAACACAGATGTAGAAAATAAAGCTGAATTTATAACCCGAATCTAAACAGGTTTACTGCCAAAATCAGCCTTCTCCATGGGCTTTTCACAGTATTTGGAGTTTCATCACAGCATTCAAATGAGCCAGGGTGTAATTCAATCTTCCTTGATGTTAGAGTTGAGGTCTAGAATGTCCCCCACCCCAGCCTCATGTGTCTTGCAATGGGACTTGGAGGTGACTGGATCATGAAGTAATACACTGTATTTCATCCACTAAGAAATTCAGTAGCTAAGTGTGCTGTTAGGAAGTGGGGCCGGGTTGGAGGTGGGTCCCTGAGGGTGTGACCTGATAGGGCATATTCTTCTTTCCTGGCCATCATGATGTGAGCAGCACTCTCCCACCGTGTCCCTTGCCATGTTATTTCTGCCTTCGAGCTGACCATGGTCCAAAACTGTAAGGTAAAACTAACTTCTCCTCCTCTAAGTTGTGAGTCTTGGGTATTGTGTGTCAGGGAGGAGGAAAGTAACTAAGACACTTGGCATACAGAGCACCAGGAAGATGTGCTCAGTTCTCAAAAGGGTATCTAATAAATGCTAAGTCCACAGTGACCCAGATGTTAGAACTACCAAAGACTTCTAACAGCTATTGATAACTTCAAGTGAGTAGAAGATAAAAGTCTCCAAAACAGAAATGGAAATTACAAGATGAAAGAAAAAACAAAAACCTGGAAAGTGCAGCATCTGGAAGGAAGAGACCAGAGATCCAGGGATCTGTGAGATAATATTAAAAGATCTGACATTGTTGCCATTGGAGTCCAAGAATCAGACAGGAAAGAGATAGATATTTTTATTGAGTTTATCGGTACATTTTAGGTATACAGTACAGTTACATTCATTATTGGGATCTTGTACCTTTACATGACAGGTCTTGGTTCTCATTTTTTCCCCTTGTCCCTGCCCTCCCTTCACCCCCTCCTCTCCTCCCCATTTACAAACATTTTTTACATTTTGGAAAGAGATAAGATTAAAATTGTTGAGTAATAATGACCTTAAAAGGCGAGCATAAGTTTATATCTTAAGATCTCTGAACCCCACACAAGACAAACCCTATTCTGTTCATCATAGCAAAACTTAAACAAAAAAAAAATTTTTTTTTTTGGTATTTTTGAGGCAGGGTCTCACTAAGTAGTTTAGGCTGGCTTCGAACTTGTGATAACCCTCTTGCCTCAGCCTCCAGAGTGCTAGGATTAACAGGCATGAGTATTACATCATACTCATAGCAAAACTCATAAAACCCAAACGGAATAAATTTTGAAAGCCACTAGAGAAAAATGCCACATGGCAAGGAGGTGGATAATGACTTTTATGGCTATGGATTTCTTATTAGCAACTTGAAGCCTAAAGGACAGTAACATAAATATCTTCAAAGAGAAGAGAATTGTTAATCCAGAATTCTATCCCCAGTCAAAATAATGAGATGCAGGTGACCTCAGACACTTCTAGGTAAAGAAAAACAAAAAGAATTATCCACAAACTTCATTTTCAAGAAATGTTAAAGGAAATTCTGCAGAGGACAATGATACCAGAGGACGAAACTTTAGAAAAGAAGGAAGAGAGAGAGAAATGGTAGGCATCTGAATATACGTAACCGATTATTTTTCTTAAGCTCTCGCTGTTGAAAGCAAGTATTGTCAAGTTATTTGGTAGGATTTTTGTTGTATCTGAACACAGTATGTACAACAAATACACAAGTGGGAGGGTCAAGGGAACTATGTTATGAAGGACATTATTTTACTTGATAAGGCAAAATATTTATTCTAAGGACACCAGGAAAGGTTGGTCCTGTACAGAATAAGCCCTAGAACCACTATAGAAAGTGATCTTATTTATTCCTAGAAATAGCTTTTGACTTGAAATCCATTCTGTCTGATACAATAGCCACTCCAATGATCTGACTGTGAATTCAAGTTTACCCAGTATATTTAGCCCAACATTTCCCTTTGTGTATTTATATTTGAATTACATTTCCTATAGACAGTACATAATTGACCTCAGACTTTTTATCCAGTCTGTCTTGCCTTCTAATAGCCTTTATATTTACATATTTCTTTGCATTTAATATAAATATTGATATGGTTAGGTTTAAATCGATCATCTATTTACAAAGCCAGTCTCATGTCTTCCTCTCATCCTCTCTAACTTCTTTTGCACTAATTGAATATGATTCTGTTGTATCTTCTATTGGATTATTAGCTGTAACACTTTATTTTAGAAGTTGCTTTAGGGTTTATAATGCATTTAACATCACATTCTTTCAGCAATATTATACCTCCTCATATAGAGTGTAGGATACTTCCAATAGTGAATTTGTGTTTCTTTCTTCTAAGCTTTGTGTTATATCACTTTTACATGTGTTATGAAACCCACATTAGCTATTGCTTTGTTTAAAGAACCAGTTTAGGGATGGGGGTATATAGCTCAGTGATAGAGTACTTACCTTTCATTTACAAGGCCCTGGGTTTGATCCGCAGCACTGCAAAAAATTACCTTCATAGGCATTTATATAGCAAAAATTCTCACATATTTACCTCTGTAGTTACAATTTCCCGGGTGCTTTCTTTCTTTGTGTAGACCTCTTGGCACCTGCATCTCAATATTTCTTATAGTGTGGATCTGCTTGGTGAATTCTTTCAGTGTTTGTATATCTGAAGAAAGCTATTTCACCCTTTTTTTTTTTTTAATGGTAGTGGAGCTCAGACCCAGCACATGCTAAGCAAGCAATCTACTCCTGAGCCAAATACCCAGTCCACACCTTTTTTTTTTGAAAAATATTTTTGCTGGGTATAGTTATCTAGGCTGACAACTTGTTTTCTTATAGTATCTTATTTTATTTTTTCAGCTTTAATTGAGTTTATCGGTACGTTTTAGGGATACAGTACAGTTACATTCATTGTTGGGATCTTGTACCTCTACATGACAAGTCTTGGTTCTCATTTTTCCCCCTTACCCCTGCCCTCCCTTCACCCCCTCCTCCCCTCCCCGTCTACACTTTATTTTCATCTTTTCATTATCTCACATTTTTTTTTCCCTTATTACCCTTCCCCTACCCATCCCACCTTCCCTACACCTTTAAGATTCTTATAGTATTTTAAACATTCAGTCTGTTGTTTTCTTATTTGCATTGTTTCTGGTGAGTTATCTTTGTTCGCATATATAAAACATATAGGAGGTAGGGGAGTGTGTGTGTGTGTGTGTGTGTGTGTGTGTGTGTGTGTGTGTCTGTCTAGGTCTAGGTCTAACTGCTATTAACTTTAAAAAAAATAGTCACTAGTTTTCGACTGTAATTATTATAGGTATAGGTTTGGTTTTCTTTTTGTTTCTTGTGCTTGGAGTTTTTTGAGATTCTTCTGTGGAGTTATTTTCATCAAATTTGGAAAAATTCATGGAGATTTTTTTCTTGAAATATTTTTGCTGCTTCTATATTTCCTCCTCATAGATTCTATTATAACCATATAATAGAGGCCAACTGAGTGTTCCAATAGCTCATGGATGCTATGCTTAATTTTCAAAGTTTTGTTTCTGTGATTCTCTTCCTCCTGTTCCTCTCCCTCCTCTTCCTCTTCTTCCTCCTCCTCTTGCTCTTCCTTTTTCTCCTTCTCTTCCTCCTCCTCCTCCCTGGATTGCTTCTGTTACATCTTCATGTCCATTAATCTTTTCTGTTGCAAAATGTAATTTGCCTTTAGTTCTCTCCAGTTTATTGTCCATCTTACACATGGTGATTTTCTACTCTAGTTTTACGTTTTGGTTATTTCATTATAACCTCCACATTTCTACTTTTTCAATATGTGAAGTATAGTAACTGTTTTAATGCTACATCTGTTATTTCTAACATGTGTTGTCCATTAAGGTTTGATTTCAATTCATTTATTGTTATCATTACAAATCATATTTGTCTCACTTTCAATATCTGAGAATTTTTGAGAGGATCCCAGACATTGTGAATCTTTCTTTGAATATGCTGGATATTTTAGTGTTCCTAAAAAATGCTGTTGCCCCTGGTCCCAGATATAAGTCAGTGACTTGAAATAGATTGGGACTTTTCAGGCTTTACTTTTATAATTTGTTAGGCAACACTGAAGCATGCTCAGAAGAGGACTAATTATTCCCTACTGTTGAGTCAGCCTCTTTCCGCGAATTCTACCATACTCTCTGCAAATCAAGGTTTTTTGGTCTTGATGATGGGAACAGCACCATGCCCAGCTGTGTGTGAGGATTAGGCAATGTTGCACCTTAATCTTTGAGGTGGTTCTTTCCCTGGCCTTGGCCAGTTGCTTCACACACAGGCGCTCATCATTAGTTGGATTCTCAAGGTTTAACCTTTGCAGGTCCCTGGAGTTTGCTCTATGTGATGCTGTTTTCTCTGGTATTCTGTCTTACAAAAGCTACCTACCTTGGTCTCCTTAGATTTCCAGCTACATCTTCTCAATTCAAGGATTATTATTTCCTTTTGATGAAATGAGCTCTTTATTATTGTCATTATTATTAACAATACATATTCCCCTTTATCCATGATAGATTTCTTGGTTGTAAATTTTAATATCACTAATAAGATGGTGCCCTTTAGTTACTCTACTCAGTGCCCTTGAATTGTGAGGTTCCCATGCTGGCTGTGGGAACATGAACAATTTCTGGTGCATGTGAGTTTGGAGATTGCTTTTTCTGGGTGGTCTTTCTTTATCCTTGGGGGGTTTCCTTGTACACATGCTCTGCTCTGAAGCCTGAGCTGAAGGCTCGAGAGGCTCTGAAGATTTTTGGAATGCTCTCTTGGTGAATCATTCTCTCCTCTGGTGAGGTCTGTTCTATGAACTGTGACCACTTTAGCCTCCCATCTCTTAGTGGTGTGTTCTCTTCTCTCCCGAGGAGACTGTTAGCCTCTGCCTGGGTTCTCCCTTCTTGTGTCATGGCCTGGAAATTCCCCCCCAACAGTAAATGTCGTGGTGCAGTTAACTATCACTTAACTATCAGTTAACTATCACTTTCTGGAACTGCCTGATGTCCAGTGTCTGAAAAAATTTTTAAATTTATTGGTCCTATTCTTGGTTGTTTGACATGGGAAGGCAAACCCAGTCTTTGTTATAGTATATTATCCCAAAGTAGAAGTCTTCATCTTTAATGACTGTAAAGCATTGGGATTTTGTTGTGGTACCAGGGATTGAACTCGGGACCTTGTGCTTTTGAGGCAGGGGGCAGAACCACCGAGCCAAATCCTCGGCAAGCATCAGTTTTACGGATGCAGACTCTGTCGAAGATTCTGGCTGGTTACGTTGTGTTCTTTGTGGTGCATGTGAAATTTTGGCTCATGATAAATTGTTTTGTCACATGTTTGACATCATCAGCACTTTTTTCTTGTCAGAATCCTGTTCACCCTGAGGGCGTGTCCCGCAGGAGTAGTTTTATTTTTCTGTCTACCAGATTATGTTAATTCCTCAATTGCACGGAATTCCCATAGATAAAGCCCATTGAAGATGAATTTAAAAACATGAAACAGTTGTTGTGGACTCAGCTCACAGGGAGGGTGTAAAGTCAGAGTTTAAACCCAAGGCTGCTGCTGGCCAGGGAGACATTTTCAGTCCAGGATCTAAGAAAAGACAAATCTCACAATCCTTGCATGCTATGCTTAATTTTTTTTTTTTTTCACCTCTGGGAACGTGCCAAGCTTTGCATAGATGTCTCAGTTCCAACTTGCAGAATTACACAGGCTTTTTCTGTCTTGTCATGGGAGTAGACACCCAAATCCCTAGATTATGGAAACTAGCGTTTTCTTCCCTTCCTGTAGAATTTTAGAGCCAGTTTCCATATGTGTACATATATGATTTTATATATAAAAGTAAGATTTTTATATGTACAGGAGAAAAAGATGTTGTCTGGAAGATTTCTATGTATTTAAAATATTTATAAAATATAAAACATGGAAGTGTACTTTATATATATTTTTATATTTATTATAGGTGCATTTATATTTCGTGTTTATTAAAATGACTCCCTCAGGATTCCATGAATAGAGCAACAGAGAGCTGGTCTTAACTGAGTCTATCTGACTTGGAAGGGCTTGTTCTTTCCATTAAACTATGCTGCCTCCCTCAGGTGTGTAAACCATATAGGGTTCTTGAGAGAAAGAATGAAGGTGAGATTATTATGGTCTTTTTCTGAATGAACTTTTTGTTCCTGAACTTACTGTCATTTCGTGGTAAGAACGGGGTCCCGTACATGGTTAGATGTGCCAATGTGTATCCAGCCCAAAGGGTTTCAGGGGCGAGGACTAGGCTACATGTGATACCATGTCAGATGTGGGAATTAGCTGGATTCCGGTCAGGGCACACGGAGCAGGGTGAAGTTCAGCGAACATTTTCCTGTAAAGGCATGAATAGCAGCTACTTTTGGTTTTGCAGGCAGTATGGTCTGTGTTGCAATTACCTGACTCTGCTGTTGTAGCGAGAAAGTGGCCATAAACCGTATGTAGATGAGTTGGTGTGGCTCTGTTTGAATACATTGTATTTTTTAGAACAGACTTGTCCTGAGAGCTGTAGTTTGCTGACTCTCACTTTAGTCTATTCTGCGATGAAATGCCACAGTCATACAAACATCGCCATGAACAAAGACTTCCTTCGTACAGATGGAAGCCTCAGTGATTGCGTCGGCGGGAGGGAGTCTGGCTGGCCACTCTTAGAACTCCAGGAGAGTAGGGAAAGTGAGATGGAACTCTCTGGTACACACCTCTTCACAGCTCTGCTTGTCACAGACTGAATGCAAAGAAACGCTAAACAATGCTGGCATTAGCTTTTCCTAAGAGAATGATACTGTTCCATTGACTTTCTGAAGCGTGCTTGTCTTCCTAGAACCTGGTGGGGTTTTAGAATGGCCAAAAAGCTCAGTGGTTCTGCCACTTGCCTCGCAAGTGCAAGGATCTGAGTTCCATCCCTGGCACCAAAAAATTACAAAAATAAATCACCACTACTTTCTTGTATATTTCTTCTCTCTCTCTCTCTCTCCTAATTACCTTTCCACTTTTGTGTTGGTAAACGAATAATCTGCTTTTATGTTATAACCAAATATATCCAGTTTCCATGTTTAAATAAAAAATTCTATTGAAGTTTTTGCATATGGGATACATTCCCAGGTGTCTACTATCAAGGATTCTAAAACAATCTCTGTCCCACCTTATTCTTATATTTTCTCAGTTCTTGCAATAGGTGACTGGTGCTGTTGATTTCTTAGCAATATTTTCATTGATTTCATATGCAAGGAAGCACCTGTAATGATTTTGTTTTAGGTGAAAGTCTTCCCCATTCCAAGGCCATAAAGAATATTCTCCACTATTTTTTCACTGCTTTATGATTTTTTAATTTCATATTTCCAGATTTGATGCTTTGGAATCAATTCTAGCATACAAATTAAGGTTTGAATCTAACTGCAGTCTATCTTCATTATTCACAGATTCTGTATTTACAGATTTATTTGCTAAACTTTATCTATTACCCCAACTCCAATCAAAATTTTCTGACACTTTTATGGTCATCCTCAGCTGTAAAAGGAATGGCAAAGAACTTGAGCTGCCCAACATGAGCTTGTTCCCAAGTAAGGATGAGGAAGCTTTTTGGTCTCAGCTCTAGTGCTATAAACAAATGTCTTTCTCTTAATCTAGTACAACATTTTTTTCCCCACATTTTCATGCTGTGTGTTGATGTCCAAGAATGGTGCTAGAATGCTATCAGGTGTCCCCAATCCTAAGAAAGCTACAGTATGCTTTATAGAAAAATGTATCTTGGATAAGTTTTGTTCAGGAATGAGTTCTAGTGCTGTTGGCATGAGCTGTGTTCATGAATCAATAATGTAATATAAAAAATAAGGTGTCTTTGCACAGAAATGCATATCTATCAGACAGGGATATATATTGATCAGTTGATGAAAATAGAGTGACCAGAGGCTTCAACAAACATAATCTTGCATTTCTCCTAGCAGCAATAGCTTGGTATTTACTAATTCTGTTTTCAAGAGCTACTACTGACAGCGAGGAGCCACTGTATATGTTTCATAACGATAGCTGCCTAGCTGCCTTGATACAATCACTTTGATAATCCATCTTTCCTGTTTATCATACACTAAAAGCCTCCTGTTCTTTTTTTTTTTTTTTTTTTTTTTTTTTTTGGTACTGGGGATCAAATTCATGACCTTGTGCTTGTGAGGCAGGTGCAGTGCCACTGAGCTAAATCCCCAGCCCTAAAAAGCTTCCTATTCTGTTCCACAGGTCAGTCTATGAACTCCACACCAGGACTACGGTGCTTTAATTATGGAGACTTTATTAAAAAAATTAAAATCAGTAAATCTGCATTTATTTTTTCAAAGTTTTCCTGAAGATATATAGCTAGAGCTAGAGATACATACTTTCTTACATACTTTTGTTCTTAACTTCCATGTCACCTTGACTAGTTCTGAAAAATACATGGGTATTTTGTTAAGCTAATTCTCAAAGGAGTTCAGGAGTAATTGACAATTATAATGTTAAGTTTTCTTATCTATAAATAATTTTTTTTGAGACAGGGTCTCACTATCTCACTGTGTAGTTCAGGCTGGCCTTGAACTTGCTGTGTAGTCCAGGCTTGCCTCAAGCTCACAGTGATTCTTCTGCCTCAGCCTCCTAAGTGCTGGGATTACAGGCATGTACCACCATGCCCAGCTCTTGTAGTTTGTTTTTTGTAGCCTTCAAGGGAGTTATTCCTTTGAGATTGTCAATCTCATTGAACTCTGTAGGGCTTTATGGTAAATGGAGAAAAAAATGTATTTCTGAATTTATCTGTTAAAGAATATTTTCTAGAATATGCCTGCAATTCAGGTGCAACCAGAATCATGGAATGAATTCTGCAATCAGAGTCATGGAAAGAATTGTTTGTGAACTAAGGTACCACTGTGTTTATTCAGTCTCACAGCAATCATATAAGATAGTTATACCCTCATCACACAGTGTAAGATAGTTACATCATCCTCACCCCCATGTTGCAAATGAAGAAACCGAGGTAGATATTGACTTGAGTTTGCATAGCTGATTTGTGTGGGCTTGGGGAGGAGCTGGGATCAGACACAACGAATTGGGATTGCCTTTAGGGCTAATACCCCCCCCCACACCTCTGCCAAAAAGTGTATATATTTTTCAGGAAAAGAAAAACTTGTATAAATATTTAAGTAGCAACTTTATTGAGTCATCAAGAAATTAATATGTTACTTTTGACCTCTACAATTACAAGAGGTGCTCAGAGTGGTGGCCATCAGCTTCGAGTCATTTATTAATATGGTGAGCTGCTGCTTGGGGAACTTTGGTCATTGAGATTGCTGCACATGCGTTTTCAATCTCTTCTCTAAGGGTTGGCAGTGCAGTGGATTTTCTGTGATATACGACATCCTCTAGGGTCCCCCATACAAGGGTAACACCATCTGTTGAGAAAACATCATACTATTTTTCTTTCCTGAAGTAGTGTATATATATTTTTTGACAGTCTCTCTCTCTCTCTCCCTCCCTCTCTCTATATGTGTGTGTATGTATGTGTGTGTGTGTGTGTGTGTAT
>NW_022900928.1:16983537-16987377 GCF_012274545.1 Fukomys damarensis
ATATATATTTTACACATGGAATTCCACATACTCATGGGATATAGTGTGACATTTCAGTATAAGATACAGTGTGTACTCATCTGATAAAGGTAATTGGTGTATTTATCACTTCAGACATTTTGGATTTATTTGTACTGGTAACGTTCAAAATCCTTACTACTCGCTGTTTTGAAATATCCAGTTACAGTAATTGTTGTCAACCACAGTTATCCTATATGTGCTGTATAGTTATCCCTCCTATCCAACTACACCCCGGGACCCATTACACATCCTCTGTTCATTCCCTCCTCTACACCCTTCCTGGGCTGTGGTAACCACTACTCTACTTTCTGCCTTTATGACACCAACTTTTTAGCTTCCATCTATAAGCGAGAGTATGCTGCATTTGTCTCTTGAACTTGCTGTATAGCCCAGGCTTGCCTCAAGCCCACAGTGATCCTGTGAACTTGACCTATTTCAACTAGAATGATGCCCTCCAGTTCCATAGATGTTACTGCAAACAGCACTCTCTTAACCATATGTGCTGCAGGGAGAAGCAGTCGGGGCAAGAGCCAGATAGACTTATCATGGCCCCAAATATCAAGCATTGACATGTAGAAAATGGGTAGCTTTCAGGAAAAAATTGCGATGATTCTTCATTATTGATGAGGATCTAGCTGGTACCATGGAGACTGGCACTGGACAGAAATATGTGACAGGAAAGTCACTTTGTTTAACAAGATGGGGTAGGGATGGCAGGCACATGGCTATGAGAGAAAGTGAAATTCTTGCCCTGACCCAAAGAAAAGGTACAAGTGACACCTATAGCCACCATGGGGAGGCTTTTTTCTGAGCTGTTCCCAAATTTCCAGGTCTCTGCTGACACAGAATGATTGACAAGCAGCTTTGTGAATGATTTCATCTCAGAACAACCTGAGGAAATTCAACTCTTGTTTCTTAATTCCAATCAATAAGCAAAGAGTGGCTGGTTTAATAGGATTGGGAAGAAGCTATATTACATATAGCTAAAAATCTATACAAATGATTTAGTCAAGTGACCTTCGCATTTCGTTTCATTAGACATGAGGGTACTCAGATGTGTACCCTAGAATTCAGGGTAAAGGATTCTAAGTAGGTAAAAGATAACATGAGTACGATTCTGTGATTTGAAGCTATGGGAAAGAAAAGAATATAGGAATCTGACTCTGATTCTCTCTCTCTCTCCCTCTCTCCTTCCCCTCCCAACACCTCTCTTTTGTTTTTTGATGGCACCAGGAAATGAATTGAACCTAGGACCTTTACACTCATCTACATCCCCAACCCCTTTTATTGATTTTTAAAAATTTGAGAGAGACTCTCAGTAGGTTGCCAAATTATCTAAGCTGGGTTTAAACTAGTAATTCTCCTTGCCCAACCTCCCAGAATGTTGAGATAACAGGCCTGTGTCACCTTGCTTAGCTCCCTGGTGCTTTATGTACATGTTGTGGTACAGAAGTAAATATTCAGGGCAATAACACATTTTGCGAAGTCTAGAAATCAACCCTTGTATTTGTGGAAATCTATTATAATAACCATAGTTCATCAAAGAATCAAAAACCCTGGGTTTTCATTAAAAAGTTAGAGCCCGGGTTACATCCCCAAATAGATTCCAGATAGAGCATAGAGTTAAACATACAAAGAGAGGAACAGATGAAAAATGGAACATTTTATCATCATGGGCAGGAAAGGATGCAAAACTCAGAAGCCACGTGTAGAAGAACATTGCCGAATTTGATTACCATGCGTTTTTAAACTGACAAAGGACAAAATATATAAAAGACATTATATGAAACTTTTTGTTATGTTTATAACAGTATGTAGTGTTCCTAAAAATCAATAATTAGAAGACCCAATAGAAAAAAAAATGAGCAAAGACAGTGAGTAGGCATTTGTAGGAAGGAGACAAATGATCAGCGATCCGTGGAAAGAAGCTCAATGTCCCACATAAGAAGGAGACACAAATTAAATGAGCAATGACATGTTGTTTTTAGCCTATGTTTTAAGGTGATTTAAAAACTGATGATTATTCATTATTGGCAAGGGCACTGGGAAGCCACAACTCCCTGAAACTGACAGGTGAATGAAAAGCAACATTTTTGAAGTTCTGTATTCTTTCCTTCTGTCCTAACAGCTCAGTGACAAGATATCCATCCAAACAACAGAGGGCAGGGCTGTGAAGCTGACCTTCGAGTGGGGCCCTTTGCTAATGAATTTATCCCCAGCTACTGCAAGCACAGAAGCGCTTTCTCAGCTCTGTCATCTGAAAAGTGGGGTTGGTAACCGCACTCCCCTCAGAGGGCTGATAGAATATTGAGTACATGTAATACTTCGGTTAGCATCTGCACCACAGCAATGGTCGCTCAATCGTGGTAATCGCAATGGAGCGTGGATATACTCCAGCATTGTTCAAAAGGTAAAAACAAATTACCTAGGTATGGTGGTGCATACCTATAATCCCAGCACTCTGGGAGACTGAGGCAGGAGGATCACAAGTTTAAGCCCAGCCTGTGTGACTTAGTAATTTAGTGAGACCCTGTCTCAAAATAAAAAATTGTTTAAAGGGGTTGAGTGCACAGCTCTTGTAAGGACCCCGGGTTCAGTATCCAGTAGTAGGAGCAGAATGGCTTCTTTAAATGGGGAAGTTAAATAAGTATATTGAAGACCATGTCAGCATTAGGAGAATTAGAGAAAATACATTCATGGGTCCAGCCTTTCTTCACTGAGTCTCCTATGGTCAGGCCCTGTCTTAGTGCTGGAGATGCACAGAACAGAATCTTCTACTGAACAGGAAAACGCTCCAGGAAATGTGAAGAGGCAGTTGCAAAACAATTTTGCCTAGCATGAGTCTGTTAATGGTGAAAATGAGTAGCTATACCCAAAACTATGGGCAAGTGGAATATCAAGGGGTGTGTGTGTCTTACAATCTGTGGTGTCGCAGATTGGACAAAACATGGCAATAGCAAGGCTTATCTTGGAGGTGGGATCTAGGATTACCTAAGGATGGTGAGACACTCCTGTATTTGTCCTGTGTAGTTTCACATTGTTTGAAACTTCACTGTGACTTGTATAACAGAGCAACAACCAACTCTTCAGGGTTTGTGGAGGAGGATGATCCTGTCCTGGTGAGTCCTATCCTGAGGCCCAGGTGGATAATTCTCCCTTCCAAACCTTGCCTCAGAAGGTGGATTATGGGCTGGGCAAGGGACTTCATCTTCGTGGTTCACAGATGTTATTTCCATACTGTGTTGTTCTCTGTATTTTTGTTTTGGATCTAAAGGTGCATAGGGTTTTGATAGCCGATGGTACCAATAAACCAGGATGTCGTTTCTCTCCCTAAGAAACTATAGTTTCTCCCCAGATGCTAGCTTCCTTATAGGCTTCTCAGCCTGGCTCAGTGGACTTAGAGAATCTCCTCATTTTGCCATGGGGTATTCCTCAGGCAGGGCTCCTTGAACAAATTCATTTCCTAGCCTTTGGGATGGAATGGAAGCATTTCTTTTTGCAAGTGTAGGATAGGATGAAGCAGAGCAAAATAAACTTCAGAGCTTCAAATGGCTCCGCTCTGCTGCATGCTACCCTACTGGCGCTAGTTGAAAGTGGTGACAGGCAGAGTTACAAAGACTGTCACAGTGCTTACAATTCCCAGGTATCTTTGTCACCTAACTGGGAATGGAAATTGGAGCACAAGGGTGCCTCCTCGAACAGGAAGTGTCTCCCAGGATGATTGGCACAAAGGATATTTGATGTAGACCTGGAGGTCTCTGGTTAGTTGCACAATTCTAAACTTGAGCTTTTTTTTTTTTTTTTTTTTACAACAAACAA
>NW_022900928.1:16987565-16995946 GCF_012274545.1 Fukomys damarensis
TTTTTTTTTTTTTTTTTTGACAACAAAGAAACTTAGGAGCTCCTCTTAGGGAGAAAACGTGAAGTTCACAGCTTCTTATTTTAACCTGAAAAGTCAACTTCTAACACTAGCGTAGTAATTCTACGTAGCCTTGCTCTCCCCACCCCAACCCCTTTTGAGTCACAGCCTTGCTAAATTGCCCAGGCTGACCTCAAATTTGCCTTCTTCGTGCCTCAGCATCCTGAATAGTTAGGATTACAGTTGTGGGCCACTGTACCCAGCACCTTTTCTCAAAGTTAGAGGGACTTGGTGATAAAGAATTTGAGTGCGTTCCACTAGGCTTTAGAGTGACTTGGTCATGACAGGAGGAAGTATTTAGAAATGGAAATGCCATGGGTCTGAGTCCTCCTTCAGGAGCAGGACGGAGAAAGTGCCAGGGAGGGAGGGTGAAAAGAAGAGGGCCGGCAGATTCCTCTAACTTCCCTAAGTCTGCTCAGTAAGAGGAAGAGGGCAAGACCTCCTGAAGGAGGGGGCTCCTCAGCTTCTGATGGACTCCGTACCTCAGCGTCCCGGAAGTGGCCCAGGCAGTTGTAAGAAAGATCAGGATGGTGCCTGTTTCTATCCCTCACCCGAATGTGAACAAGGACAGAAATGCTGGTGTTCTGAGGAGCATCACTGGGCCGGAGAGGCTCCAGTGCGTTTTTCCAGGACTTTGGAAACTCCCACACATTTGCTTCTTAATGTCCCGGAGCGCTCCCTGCTGCAGCGTTCCCATAGGAATGTGGCCGCCTGCCAGGCGACCTCTGTGCATTCCATTCATCTGCTCGGCTGGGAGGCAGCGGCCAGGCCAAGTTGGCCGCTTTGCTTAACTCTTTGGGTCCCCGAACTCACTCTGAAAGGAATCACCAAGCTTGTTGGACTTTACCAAAAAGTCTGAAGCAAAACAGATATTAAAACCAAGGAGAAGTATTTATTTATTCATATGATCCCATCTGGAAAAACAACTATTTTTTGAGGGTAGCAGAATGAAAACCACATTCTCAGATTTATTGTGAAATCACCCGCCACCAGAAAGTCATTTTGAAGTAAGGAGGCTTTGGGAGGTGTGACTAAAAGTAATGTGACTAATTTTTTTTTAAAGCAACCACATCGGATATAGCCTTCCATAGAAAGGTTGCCTTCCAAGTAATGTCAGTGGGCTGGCGCCCTTTCCTCCACGATGCTCCAAGGCCTGCCAGAGTCCTTTCAGGGAATTATTGGCCAGTCTCACTCATTGTTTTGCTTTCTGTTTATTGTTTGCTCAGCATATGTGAGTTACCTTCTGTGGGCCCAGCATTCCGCCCCAACCCCGGGGAGAGAAGAATACGGAAGATAACAGTCTCAGGGAGGGTTTGATCCCAGGAGCCAGTGGAAAAAGTTAGCCTGACCTGGATTTGAATCCTAGTGTAGCCTGATGTGGTTTGTGTAACCCCAGGCAAGTTTCCTAGAGGCTTTGAGTCACAGTGTCCTTGTTCCTTAACTGGAGATGTTAAAGCCTACTTTGTTGGATTGCTCTGAGGAGAAAACCAGATGAAATAAGTAGCTAGCTAGCAGTGTAGTAAAGAGCAAATAGAAATTAATGCTCAGCACATGATACTGCTTATGATTGTTTCAATTACGTAGCTAGCTTGATCTTTTTTTCTTCAGATCAGATCCTGAATATACTTATGGAAAAATTAATTATTGGGCATATGAGTGAAACAAAGCACCAAAATGAAAGCGTTCAAAAATTAGATAATGAAAATGAGATTTTCCGTCCCTTGTCTCTCTGTTACTAATCCCCTCCCCAAACATAGTCAGTATGGCTAGCATCTTGTATATATCCTCATTCACCTGTACTTCTTGGAGAGTGGTTCATAGCAACATTTGTTGCTTATTATATTTTCTTTTCCCCCACCTGTATTTAGGTATAACTGACAAGTAAAACTGAACACATTTAAGGAATAAAACATAACGATCTGACATGCATATGCATTGTAAAGTGATTAACACAACTGAGGTAGCTAATAGGCCATTACCTCACATAGTTACCATTATTTGTGTGCATGCCCATGCATGTGTGGGCGGTAAGAATGCATATGACCTTTCAGTGATTTTCAAATACACAGCATACTCTTATTAACTATAGTCATCATGCTGTCCATTGTAGCCCCAGAACTTAATCATCAGCAACTGAAAGTGGGTCTTCGGTCATCACTTCCATGTCCCCCAGCTCCTGGTGACCACCACTCCACACTCTGTTTCTATGAGCTCAACATTTTTAGACTCCGCATGTAAGCGAGAGCACACAGTATATGTCTTTCTGCATCTGGCTTGCTTTTCACTCGGTGTAATATCTTCCAGCTTATCCCACATTGTCACAAATAGCAGACTTTCTTTTTTATGGGTAAATAGTAGTCTATTTTTCTTTATTCACCCACTGATGGCTGGTTTAGGATGGGTTCTGTGGGTTGGCTATTAGCTTACAACTGCCTTGAATATATGTGTACAGACACCTGTGCGAGACACCGACTCCATCCCCTCTGGGTATAGAGCCAGAGGTGGGGTTGCTGTATTATCGCATAATAGTTCTACTTTTAATTTCCTTTTTTTTTTTGGTACCAGGATTGAACTTGGGTCCTTGCACTTGCAAGGCAGGCCACCGAACTGCTGAGCTAAATCCCTGGCCCTCTACTTTTAACTTCTAAGGGAATCTCTCTACCCTTTTCCATAATGGCTGTCTTAATTTACATCCCCACCAGCAGCATACAAGGTTCTTTTTCTTCCACAATCTTGTCACCATGTCTTACTTCTTTGGCAATAGCAGTCCTCGCAAGTGTAAAGTGCTATCTCATTGTGGTTTTCATTAGGATTTCTATGATGTTCATTGTTGCTGATCACCTTTCTATGCATCTGTTGGCCATTCGTACAACTTCTTTTGAAAAAATATGTTACTATTGTGCATATTAAAATTCAATTATTTGGGGAATCTGTTGTTTACCCCTTTGTCCCTTATCAGATATATGGTCTGAAAATATTTTTTCTCATTCCATAGGTTACTTTTTCATTTTGTTGATTATCTGCTTGCATTTTAGTTGGATATAGTCCTGTTTATTTTTGTTTTTGTTGACTGTGCTTTTTGGTATCATATAAAAGTATATTTTCCAAGGCCAATCAATGTCAAGGAGATTTTCTCTTAGGCTTTCTTCTAGGAGTTATATAGTTTTAGGTCTTATAGATAAGTAGTCCATTTCGAGTTAATTTTTGTTAGCATTGTAAGAAGAGGGTCCAATCTCACCTTTTTGCAGTTGGATACACAGTTTCCCAATACCATTTGCTGAGGACTGTTTTTCTCCTGTTACTTATTTTTGGCACCCTTTGAAGATTAGTTGACCTTATAATCATGCATTTATTTCCAGGTGTTCTATTCTGTTCCATTGGTCTATGTCTGTGTGTATGCCATTACCATGCTTTTTTGATTACTATGGCTTTATAATATAATTTGTAATCAGAAATTGTGATGCCTCTGGCGTTTTCTTTCTCAAGATTATTGTGGATACTTGAGTTCTTTGGGGGTCCCATATAAATTTTATGGTTGTTGTCTCTGTTTCTGTGAAAAATACCATTGGAATTTTGGTAAGAGATTGCATTGAATCTGTAGATTGCTTTAGGTCATTGTAGCTTATTCTTTTCAAATGACTCCATGATATTCCATTGACTTGATGTATCATAATTGATTTAGGCACTCTCCTATCAGTGAACAATTAAATTATTTCTATTCTTTGACCATAATAACAACATAACAAAGACCATTGTTGTGCTTAGGTTAGACTGTTTCTATCAAAGAAGGATGCCAAACTAAAGAAATACAGTAGGATTCTTATATCAGCCCTGGCAGTATCAATGGAATAAAGCGATTATTTTAAAGCAGAAAATGCTGATCTGATTGGATATATTCTAGGTGATTTCTCAAAAAAAAAAAAAACACCCTTACTATTTTATTCTTGGACTGTTCATATCACTCCTAATTTTACCTATCAGAAAAGTGCAAAGTCTATGTAACAATAATACAAAAATGGTGACATTTTAGTCCAGACATGACTGTCTTGAAACCTCCCCAAGACATATAATAAATGGACACATTTTTCTGTGGTTGGTAGTAAAGAGTCAAGGATGCAAAGATTCCAGACAGCCAGTCTAGAAGCAGCTGTTAAGAAGATTCACGCTCTAATTTGCTGCCACAGCTTGAAGCAGTGAAATGTATTAAAATGTGCCACATTGGCTAACATGGGTTCAATTAGATGGAGGTTGCCAATTTGGAAGGAGGGCAAATGGTCCTGGGTGGCCGTCTTTGCTGATGCCTGGGCCTGTACAGACTATGTATGGAGCTGCATTAGAGCACATACGTGAGGTCCTGGCACAATCCAAGCACAAATAAGACCCAAGGATTAGCTTTCCTGGATGTGTCATTATTCCTGATTCATGGGAAATGCACAAGTGGAAAGGAGGCAGGGGACTGGAAGTCTTTCTAAGAAGTCTCTGCTGTCAGAGGCGCAGATCCTCAAATGAGCTCCATGCAAATGAAAACCGGTCCCAACACCATTTTGAGCCAAAGAAAATTCTTTTAAAATGTCAGATAAATAGTTTCTCCTCTCCTCTCAGCAGGCCCAGCTATCATTGCAATCCAGATCTGGCTTCTCTGCAGTTCTGGCAGGGTTATCTTGGACCAGCTGCTGTGATGAAATCGCAGTAATTCCAGGTTTCCCTCAGCTCTGAATGGAGCCAAAGACAGGCAGGGCTTCTAGCATCCGGCTTCCTTCGTTGCTCTCTTTCCAGTCTCTCCTCAACTTTTAAGTTGCCCATTTTGTTTTTTAATGGGGATGGGGTGATAGAGGAAACCCTTTCTAGTGCAGCCCAGAAGTCTGGAAAATGTTTATCTCAAGTCAGTTCAAGAAACCCATAGTAATTCCCCAGGCAGTCTATTCAGGTGGGCTACATGATATGACCATTGGCTGACATGGATTGTTTCCAGTGACATGCCAGACTTTCCTTTTATTTTTACACGTGTGTGTGTGTGTGTGTGTGTGTGTGTGTGTCATTTTATAGTACTGAAGATTGAATTTAGGGCCGTCACACTGAAGTACATTCTAAGCCCTGTGTATTTTTATTCTGGAATAGGATTTTGCAAAGTTACTAAGTTGCCTAGGCTAGGCTCCAACATGCAATCCTTCAGCCTCCCAGGCTGCAGGCATGCATCACCATGCCTGACTCATATGACAGGTGTTCTAGCAGGCTCCCTACATAACAGGCCTCACTTCATCAGTCAGTAACAGAGGTAGGAACTACTGTGTTATTGCAAAGGAGAAAACTAGGCCTCAGGAGGATTGACTTTTTTACCTTAAGACAAACAGCTGATAAATTTCAACATGAACGTCAACCTAGGCTGACATTGGTTCTCTGATTCTTTTTTTTTTTTTTCAGCTTTAATTGAGTTTATTGGTACATTTTAGGGATACAGTACAGTTACATTCATTGTTGGGATCATGTACCTCTACATGGCAAGTCTTGATTCTCATTTTTTCCCCTTACCTCTGCCCTCCCTTCACCCCCTCCTCCCCTCCCCATCTACAAACACTTTATTTTCATCTTTTCATTCTCTCACATTTTTTTCTTTTCCCTTTTTACTCTTTCCCTACCCATCCCACCTTCCCTACACCTTTAGCTCCTTTCTTCCCACTTCTAAATGTCAGTAATCTTATTAGAATCTTATGCATTGTTGCAGATTATTCACACCAGGGACACTATTTGGTATTTACACATGTGTGACTTATTTATTTCACTTAGGAGTATTTCTTCAATATGTATCCATTTTCCTATGAATGAATTTATTTTCTCATTCTTTATGGCTGAGTAATATTCCATTTTATAGAAAAACCACAACTTCTTTATCCAGTTTCCAACGGATGGGCAAATGGGCTGTTTCCAAGATTTAGCTATTATAAACTGTGCCGCTATAAACATGGGTGCACATACTTCTCTGTGATATGATTCTTTTAGTTCTCTTGGAAAGATACCCAGCAGAGGGATGGCTGGGTCAAATGGAACCTCCAGTCCAAGCTCTTTGAGGTATCTCCATATTGATTTCCATAGTGGTTGCACTAGTCTGCACTCCCACCAACAATGGAGAAGGGTTCCTTTCTCCCCACAACCCTGCCAACATTTGTTATTGTGTGATTTCTTGATAGCAGCCATTCTTTGTGGGGTGAGGTGGAATCTCAGTGTTGTTTTCATCTGCATCTCTTGAATGACCAGTGCTACAGCACTGACTGGAAAGCCAAGAAGACCTTACTCAGAGTCCAGGGGGGAAAAAAATAAAGACAAGAAAATTAAGGTGAACAAAGGGGAGGAAATGGAGACTGAGGTGGGAGGAGACAGAGGTAGTCAGGTACAACATGTAGAAAAAAACTATAGAAGCTCAGTTTGGGTTCTGAAAACCTCATGGGTCCTAGGAGACAAGTGGAAGCTTATTGATTGATTCCTCAGAAGGCCTTCTGGGAGCTACCACAGGGACTGAGGTGTTCTGAGAGATTTCCCATAGCTCTTTGTGCCCAAGGGAACGGAAAAAGCTCCCTGTGTGCGCTTACCATGGAAGTACTCATGCTCCCCAGAGAGTGCAGGATACCAGACACTGCGTCTCAGGGCACAGAGTACTGCAGTGTGACTCACCAGGGCCGAGGGAGGGGTGTTTATTATGTTTCTGTGACGCCTATGAAATAAGGTTTCTGGGACAGATGGTGGCTCCTTGCTCAGTGTTCCCTACCCAGCAGGAAGATGACAGCAGTTAGGTGGCTGGGGCACAAATGTCTTCAGCCCAGAGTGGGAAGTGGACTCTGAGCAGTGCGCTCCTCAGCAATATGCAGTAAATGCAACCCCACAACACAGCTTCAGGAACACTTCTGAGGAAAGCTGAGTGACAGGTGTCTTCATTTTTGCTGGTGGTATTTCTGACCGGGATCTTCTGATCATCCTGGGGCAGCTCCAGAGCCCTGGAGATGCCAGAGTGCTGGTGATAAGAAAGGTCTGACATTCAAAATGGTAGAAAGGCTGGATTCCAGAAATCACCAATGATTCTGACCCGAGGAAAAATTCCTTATCAAAAAAAGTCTAGGAAGAACCAGTATTGTGAAAAGGGCCATACTTTGTTTGTTTGCTTGTTTGTTTGTTTGTTTGAGACAGGGTCTCATTTATGTAGTGAGACTGACCTGGAACTCACTGTGTAGCCCAGGCTGTTCTCGAACTCACACTGATCCTCCTGCCTCAGCCTCCCGAGTGCTGGGATTATAGGCGTTCGCCATTACTCCTGGCAAAAGGGCCATACTTCCACAACTGATATACAGATTAATGCAATCCCAATCAAAATACCAATAATATTGCTTATAGAACTAGAGAAAACAATCTTTAAATTCATTTTGGGCCATAAGAGACCCAGAATAGCAAAAGCAATCCTGGGAAATAAGAGCAAAGTAGGGGGCATCACAATCCTGGGTTTGTAGTTATAAAGCTAAAATGATTAAAAAAAAAAAAGATAGTATTAGTATAAAAACAACCACTGGAGTGAAGAGACAATGTACATTATGAGAAAAAAATTTTGATCAGCTACACCATGGACACAGGACTAATGTCTAGAATATACAAAGAACTTAAAAAAAATGAGATCCTCTAAAATAAAAAATCGAGTCTGAAATGAGTAACAATAATGAATAAGCACTTCTCAGAAGAATTATAAATGGCCAATAAATACATAAAAATGTTCCACATCTCTGGCCATTAGAGAAATACAATTTAAAACAACACTGAGATTCCATATTGCTCAGAAAGAATGGCTACCATCAAGAATTAATAATAGCACACATTGGTGAAGGTGCAGGGGGAAAAAGGAGCCCTTCTGTACTGTTTGTGAACTAGTACAACCACTATGGAAATCATCATAGAGATGCCTCAAAAAGCTAAAACTAGAAATTCCATCTGACCCAGCTATTTGCCTTCTAGCCATCTTCTCGAAAGAGTTAAAGACATCATATTACAGTGGTCCAGGCATACCCGTGTTTGCAGCAGCACAACTCATAATAGCTACATTTTTGAAGCAGCCTATATGTCCATCGACAGATGAATGGCTAACAAAAAATTGCATTTATACATAACAGAGTACTACTCTGCCATAAAGGACAAATTTGAGTCATTTGTAGAAAAATGGAGGCACCTTGAGACCATAATGTTAAGTGAAATAAATCAGAACCGCCAGCTTTCATTATCACATGGTTTTTCTTTTTTTTTTTTTTTTTTTTTTTTTTTTTTTTTTTTTTGTCTGGGGGTTGTTTTTGGGC
>NW_022900928.1:16996161-17031595 GCF_012274545.1 Fukomys damarensis
TTTTTTTGGTACCGGGGATTGAACTTGGGTCCTTGTGCTTGCAAGGCAGGCCACTGAACCGCTGAGCTAAATCCCCGGCCCGGTTTTTCTTATATAAGAAAAATATAAAGAGAAAAATAAAAGATAGTGTGAAATAGGAAGACTGATCTTTTTCAAGTGTGAGAGGGACCGAGAAATGGAGGAAGTGGGGTGAAGTGGAGGGGAAGAGATTGAAAAAAAAAAACCTAAGATGTGTTATATACAAAACTCTCCACAGGAAATATATGCACTATATACTGCAAACATACTAATAAAAATAAGTCGAGAGAAGCGTCCCTTACCCTCTTATCTGGTGGTGGGTTCTCACGCTCATCTTTGAGTTAATGTGTTGGGTTGAGTTAATGTGTTGGGTGGCATTCTGATAGCCAAGGGCAGCAGAGAATGATAAAGGCCCGTCTGACTTCCATCTTGGTGGGGAAGGGCAGTCTCCAATGAATGCAGTGGAAAGACAAGCAGACACAGATGAAAACTGGTCTTTTGGCAATAATTTATGAGACCTACATAGCCACATACTGGCTTCAGGTTGTGTCTTTTTTGGGGGGTGGGTACCGGGGATCGAACTTGGGACCTTGCACTTTTGAGGTAGGTGATGGCACCACTGAGCTACATCCCTGGCCCCATGTTGTGTCTTTTTATTTATAATCTGGAGCATTCCAGAGGGTGAGAGATTGTGATTGAAAGATGGTGGAAACTGAGTTAGGTGGCCAGGTCTGAGTCCTATGATTATGGGAAAGTTACTTCCCCCTAAAACTCACTTTCCTGTCTGCCAAATGGGGCACAAATATTTATCCTGAAACTCGACATGAACACTATGTGTTTCTAAAATGCATAGCATATTATGTGTGCTAAGTAAGTATGAGTGAATAATGACAAGAAAATGGAGAGCAAAATAGGTAATTAAAAGCAATATCCAGAAGGTACCAGATTTTAAGCTCAAGAGGAGGGACACTGTCTGAGTCAGCCTCGTACTCCAGTACCCTACAGATTGCTTGGCACATGGCAGGAAACCCCTAACTGTTTGTTGCATTAAAACTGAGCTGATGATATGCTGAGTGCCATGTGTATAAATTATTTTTAGAGACTCTTGAGGCTGTAGAAATAAATGAGATGCCAGTTAGAATCCAGCAGACAAGCATTCAAGGAGTTTAGTGCCCCTGAAGTTTAGTTTCTTCTGCGAGATAGAGAAAATAGCCTCTCCTGGGATCGGAGATATAGTAGTTGGTCAGCTCCCTCCGAACTGTTCTCCTCTTTTCCCTTACTGACATTTCAGAAACCCCAATTATATTTAGGAATTCTGTGCCTCTTCTTTATGTTAATAATCTTCTTTATTCAGGCTAGTCATCCTGGTGATCTCATTCCCTCTGCCTATAATTGGTTTAAGGGTGGCCATGAAGATCTGTTCTGACCAGGAAGGCATAACGGGACATCACTAAGGCTGCCAGGAAAGATTTTGTTGTTTTACAAAGAAGAAAGAAGATATATGGGAGAGACATGCACAAAACACTCTTCTCTTTTTCACTGGCTGTCATTGAGGCTGCCGGCGCTGACTAGAAATGAGCAGCTATCTTGAGTCTATGTAGAGAATCATGCCAACTTGAGAAGGAAGGCAGAGCTGAAAGCTGGAAGGGACCCGAGGCCTTGATAACATCATTGAGCCCCTGAATTAACCAGCCCATTCATATTGCTGTGTGGGTGAACTTTCCTTGTAGTTTAGGCCAATTATGTTGGACCTTCATGCACTTTCTTATAGGTGAAGACAACTAAGATAATACATTCCATCGCAGGGTGGTTAACGTTGGTTCCTCTCACTGTGTATTCTGGAAAACGGGAGTCGTCCCCCAGGGATGTTGTAGGAGGCTTCCTGCCTGTTACAATTAGGATGACTCTTCCCCAGAGGTTCACGTGTAAAATCTTGGTCACCAGGGTGGCGGTATTGGGCCGTGCTATGGATTTGAGGGCTTTAGGTCAGTGAGGGTATGCCCTACCCCCTAGTCCTGTCTCAAGATCTGAGGACCTGTTCCAGCACTTGCTTCCACCATGATGTGCCTAAACCAGTGGGCCTAACCAGGACCTCGGGTTTGAACCCCCAGAACCATGAGCTGTCATGGACCTCTCCTTACTTCTTAAGTAGCCTGTCTCAGGGATTTTGTCACAGTGGTGAACAGCTGCCTAATACATCACCTAGTGTGGGAAATGCAGCAGGTCCTTTCAAATGTTGGCATTCTCTGCCCCTGTGTTATCCACAGAGCAACTCTGAAAAGCACCAGAAGAAGCTTTTTGGAGGAATGAGAGGCAGTGTGGGGGAATAGAAATAATATAGTCCTTGGAGACAGAGATCCTGAATTTGATCCTGGAATTTCCATTCCAGGCTCTTGGCCTTCACCAAATCACATACACTCTCAGAGATCCCATTCTCCTGCCTACAAAATGGGGCTAAGCATAGTCCCTCCTCAGTGTAAGGATAAAATAAAATATCAAAGTGTTTATGATGTGCACTCCTAGTCACATCATAATTACTCCAAAGAAAAGTCTGTGGAACTCAAAAAAAGCAGCAGGGAAGTAAAGTTTTTCTATATCTTGCTGAAGAGAGGAATGTGTGGATATTTGCTGGAAAGCAATTTGGGGAAAGTGGTGGTCTTCTCTAGGAAGAATTTCATTCCTTTTCTCCTGTCGGCTTTGCCAAAAAACATGACTCTAAGTGGTTCTAAAGAGTAGTGTGCTGAGAGCAGAGGGGAAAGGCCACGGAGTCCCTTGGATGGTGACCTGCTGCCACTGGCTATTAATAGGCTATAAACCTTGGAGTGCAGCCCAAGTTCCCCCACCCTAGGGGCATCAGAGGAGTCAGGATGCTGTCTGTCATGGTCTGCAGGACACTTGTGATCTCTGGATTTCTCTTAGTGAAGGAATTTTTTCCCCTGCTGCCCTGGGCCAGGCTGAGCTGCCTCATGAGAGACCCCGACCTGGTAGGGCTCCTGTGCGGTGAGCAATTGTTGAACCTTCTGGGTCCTCAGGCCACTCCAGCCACCTGGACATACATTATCTCATTGCACCATCATAGCAAGGAGCAAAACTATTTTGCAGAGATAGAACCCAGCTCTGAAAGGTGTCATGACTTGTCCAGGGTTGCACAGAGAGGGTGTTTGGATTTGGGACCTAATCCATCTGTGTGAAAGGCCAGTGCTACAACTTTGCACTGCATTCTGAAATCTGGTACCCTTTTGGGCCCTCAATACGGCCACCAAGTCCCTTGATCATGCCAGAAAGAACACTAGAGAGACTGCAGGGTGACAGGAGCAGGACAGCAGTAACGTGTGGCCTGGCACCTGACTCTGGGCGTCAGAAGGGACAGGCATGCCCACTGGCACAGGGTCCCTTCCCCTCTTTCCATGGTCACACCTGACCCTATCACCTCCAAGTTGAGAGAACTTCTGAGACTCTGTGATTCCCGAATGTAGGACAAAGACTAGTCCTTTGGCTTAGGACATCTGAAGTCCTTCAGCGCCAACTTCTATCCTGCTTTCAAAACTTACTTCTGTTCCTCCTGTTCCCACACAAATCTGTGTGCAGTTCCCAGGAAAGATATTTTGGGGGCAAGGATTGTGTCTAATGGCTTTTCAGACTCCCAGAGCCCAGCCCAACATCTGGAGCAGCTGAGATGATCAGGGGCTGCAGGGAAAACTGTCACCCTTGTTGACAGGTCCCAGACAAGTGACAGGGACAGGCAGAACATGGGATGGGATATGGGATATGAGAGAGGCCTGACTACAGACAGAGGCTGAGTTCTAGAGATCCTGGAACTTGAGGTGCTAGAAATCCTGTCCTTTAATATGGGCCTGGGCAAAGGTGCTGGTGCGTCTAGGCTGCTCCTGGAAGGAGGCCCTCTCCAGTGGGTTTCACACAATTGTTAGACCAGGAATGTCAGTTTGCCTGGGCATCTCTGTCAGTGCGGCCCGTAGTGGAATGGTAGCAAGAACATGTGAGTGCTGGTCAGGTGCCAGAAGTCGGGGTGAGAGCTGATACGTCAAGAAGCACTTCCAGAGAGGGGCAAGTCTACTCCAGATGTCCTCTTCGCAGACAAAGAACAGGAAGCAGGAGCTTGGCTGGTTGGCTTGTTCTGAGGACTGAGATCATTAATCTCTTGGTTATGGTCTAGCTAGGTTGTTTCATCTTGTCACCACCACCTGGGGAGCTCTTACAGGGCTAAGAGAAGGATTTTCTGGGAATGACCGACCCCATACTTTGCAGTGATAATCTTATGCAACTTGCACGACAAGCAAGCACCCTTTGTGGGGGAGGGAGGAAGACTGAGAATTACAAAGGGAATCATCACCTCCCAGGCTCAGGCAGGAGCCGTCTTCTTCTAGCTTCTGTCATTCCCAGCCTTGGATCTCACTGCTCAGGTGCCACTGGGACGCTGCTTCTGTGGATCTTTAGGGAATGCTCAGCCCCTGTGGTGGCTGTTTGTTCTGCACACAGTTGTAGTGAATTAGTTACCATGGAGGCTGCTTTCATCTGGCCCAACTCCCAAAAGAACTTCTCTCCCTTTGACCTTAGCCCCAGAGTTTTGGGGCCTGGATGTCAGTCAGTATGGGCTTCCTCCAGCTCTGATGAGAAAGTCATTTCTGTACTGTGGCTTCTCACTGCGGGACCGCAGGCTAGAGAAGGCAGTATGGGACGTTACTCTCTGCTCACGCCAGTCTTTAGTGTGTGCTTTTTCACCCTCTGTGTGTTCCTGTGGGGTCTTTGTGGGGAAAAATCATCATCCCTATTCTGTAGCCTCGGAGGGGACTCAAAAGGAGGCTAGAGCCAGAGTTGGAAGTGTTCGGAACTGCTGGCTCTGTATCTCGACTCTTTCTTGGGTACCTAGTTCATGTCTTGGCCTCCTCAACGGCACAGCATGTGCCCAACAGCCCCCTCTGTGCCTGTCCCAACCACCAGGATATGTGGAAGCCACTGGATGCCCTTAGAATAAACACGTATTCACCAAAACATGGTGAACCAGATACAGTGGGAACCTGAGGCTTTGCTGAATGTGCTTCGGAGAATGGAGAATCCTGTCCTGCCCTGAATCTGGTCATCTCTGGACAGTCACATCAGGACACTCTAGTCTCATAGTTCTTGTTTTACAGCCTTTCTGGGGTTCTTGCATCCTTTGTTGGTCCCCCTCTGGGGGCTGCTTTCATGGGCATCCCACTCCGGAGGCACACCATGCTCGGTTGCTGTTTTACTTTGAATTTCTCCACTTCTTGCCAAGTTCCCTATGCCATGTTCCCCATGACCTGTTTCCCCTAAGTGTGGAAAGCAAGGAAGTCATATATCATGGAGACTTTTGACACAACATCTCCTTGACTTTGATCTACACAAAAACCTGTGTAGATTGATTCCCATTTTCACAGCTCAGAACATTAAGGCTTAGAAGGACCTTAGAAGGTAGCTTTCCTGGTGGTATGTGGTTAATAAGTGACAAAGGCAGCATTTGAACCTTGGTTTCTTTTCAGTATCCCCCATCATCTCCTGAGGAAGTTGGTTCCAATGGCAGTGGCCACTCGAACTCAAGCTAACAGTTTAACTCTGCTGTTTTTAGAGTGCTCTGCTGAGTTCTCCAGACCTTTCTGTCCTTGGGGCCCCGTTCAGACCTTCTGTGTCGATTTTAGTGATGGAAGATCTGACATATCCCCCTTGTTCCTTCCTCTCCAGTTCTGCATTTTGAGCCTTCTACCGATCCTAAGCAGGACAGATCCTCTTTGGGATGAGGAAATGTTTCCTGAATGACATTCTCCAATTGCCCCTCCAGGCCCACCTGCAAACTTTCTCCGCCATTCTGTGTGTCCTGCGGGGCTGACCTGCGGAGAGCAGTTTCTGTGTACCCTGGTCACTGAAGACTCTTCTCAGGCACACATTTCTGAGTGTCCGAACATCCCCAGGTTGAGTGAGACCCCTCACTTTTTGTGCTGGCTGACCCACCTTCTCCAGAGCTACCACTGTTGACCCCGATACATGTTAGTGCTCCAGCCTGGGGGCCGGACCTGAGGCCTTTTCTGGTCTGGTACTCAGTCTTTACCTCTAGGCACCTCTGCAGCTTTGCATCCACCAAGCTCCTTGTCACTTGATGGCAGGTGGCTATGATGTCGGCTGTTGGATCCCATGTCTGCCTCTGGGATGATTTCTTCCCAAACCCCTCAAAACCTTGTCTAAGCTTTGGAAGTCCTATGACACTGTACCTTTCTGCCTCTCCTCTGCTGGCATTGACAGTGGCAGAATTCTAGGCCCTCTGTCCTTTAAGGACATCCAGTGGCTAGATTCTTGCAAAGGAATGATGACATCTCCAAGTCCGAGCCCTGAAGTGGGGATCTGAGGACTGGCGAGATGTCAGAGCCTCTGGCAAGCAGGCTGGATGATGGCCAGCAAGAGTTCCTTTGGGAAACGGGTATGCCAAGCAAGGAAAATGAGGCACAGCTCAGGCATGTTGGGGGTGGCATGAGGCTTAAGTAGCATCAGGTCACCAGGGCACTGTGCACTCAGGACGGAAGGAGGCAGAGAGGCAGGTGGAAGCTTCATCACCAAGGTACACAGAGCCCAGCTGTGGATGCCGGGGTGGTGTGGCTGGGACTAGCAGGCCTGCCCTCCTGGGTCTGCCCAGTGCACTGGCTCTCCTGTGCAGAGCAGTAATGCTCCTTCCTGTCCTGGCTGCTGCGTAACAGAGGGTTTTCTTTTATGAAAAACACCAACGTTAATTTACCTTATTAGTTATATTAATGGTACGTGTTTATGGGGTACAGTGTGATAGTTTGCTATGCATACAGTAGGTACCAGTGGAATCAAGGTAACTGAGGTTTCTGTCTCCTCAATGTTACATGGTGCTTGGGACCTTCACGTCCCTCTTCCCTGGTTATTCATATGACCTGGAAAACCTTAGGTGAACTGCACCCCACCGACTCACGCTCTTCTCGTGTCAGCATCCTGGAGGCCCCCACTGCAGCATCTTGGGTCACAGCAATTCTGAGTCTGGTGCGGGCACAGCCCCAGGGAGTAGCAGGGCGTTGGTTTAAATTTTGACTCTCCTTCCGGGCACCTGGGTTAGGGTGCAGGCCACCAGGGCTTCCCCGAGAAGTGGACAGCAGCTTGATATGCAAAGGGAGTGACAGGGCCGCTGGGCCAGGGGCGGGGCAAGTCCGGGGCTCCTGGAGGAGGTCCCTGCCCAGAGGTGGCGGAGGACTGGATCCAACTCCTCTTGTATGGGTCATAAGCAAAGAAGCACCCTACTTTCCCCTCAAGAGCAGGGGTCACCTGGATCCCCAGACCTGAGAGGGAGCTTACTCTGTGCTGCCATGCTGTGTGGTCACAGGCAGCTCATTGATATCTCGGAGACCATTTGACTGTCTGTAAGGATGGTTGGTTACACCTACCTCATGGGTGACAGTCAGGAAACACACTTGCATATAATGAAGGTATTTAAGCAGACTGTTGACTTTTGTATCATCCCACAGAAATTCAGGGCAAAAGGTCAAAAGTCCCCTGGGGCAGCCTTGTTGCCAGTCAGCTCTGTGCACCGGTCAGCATGTGGGCTGGGGTGGACCACTGAGTGCTTGCATGTCCAGCCCCAGCACACTCTCTCTCTCTCTCTCTCTCTCTCTCTCTCTGTCTCTCTGACTGTCTCTCTGTCTCTCTGTCTCTCTCTCTCTCCCTCTGTCTCTCCCCACCGCTTTGTTTTTGAGAGTTTCAGACTGGGTCTCCACAAATTAGAGAACACCTGTGAGACACTGTAGCCACCCACTGGGAGCTCAGAGCACAGGGACAGCACCTGTGAGGGAGCACAGATGGGGACAGAGGATACTGGCCATTTGTTGGGTCCCCAGGGGAGGCTGTGCCGATTTGCGACTTTAGGTACAAGTTTCCTTCAGCAGAGTCCAGGGCAGAGTGGGAGACTTCTATAGGGAGGTTAACAGAAGAAGAAAGTCTTGGTCCCAAGGGGGGCTGGGAGGTACCGTGGCATCCATCCCCCAAGCCCTTCCTGCCTCCAGACCTTTCTGGAGCCCAGCTTCAGTCTGCTGTTGGCTCAGTTTGGACCCTGGCCTGGCCTGGCCTGGCCTTTCCCAGTGCAGGAGAAATTTGTGTGCTGTCTGTGAATACTTGGCTAACTCCTCAGGCTGCCAGAAATTCTGGAGGCAAAAGCTGAGGAATGTGAAGCATTTATGACCTAGCAGGATCCTTCTCAAATGGCAAGCTTCTCCAAAGAGCCTTCTGGATTTCACTGTGGTTGCTCCTCTGCCCTTAGAACCCAGTCAAGGACTCCCAGGTCCCATTCTTCAGGGCCTGGCTGCAGGGGTCAGATGCAGTGGCTGGTGACCCACAGGTATCTGGAATCCCTGCCTGTAGGAGGAAGAAGCAGGAAGCTGGGTGAGATAGCTCTACCCTCTTTTGAGGGCTATCTTGGCCACAGCACTCCACCTGCCTGGGCTTACTAGCTCCTGCCCAACATGTGCTTGGCACTACCCTCCACACCGAGGGAAGGGGCTTTTCCAGGGGTGGACCACAACTCACCCAGGCAGATCAATATGCCTTCTCCTAGGAGGTGTACCCTTCTTGCTTATTCTGTTGTTTGGATGGTGGCTATGGTTTTCTTGTAGATTTTTCCTCCTGCCCTATAAGTAATTGGTCCAGACATGGGTACCAGGTACTTATTTGGAGCCTCATGTTAGCATCCTAAGCTTTACAACTTTTACCATGTCACAGTGGCAAATAGCTTTCCTTATACTATTCCTGCCTCCCTGTCACTCACTGCAGACATCACTAGTCAATCTAAGAGCCAGAGCTATATTGATTGGCAGTGTCTGTCATAGATATATGAAGAGCAGAGTAAGTGTGCTATCTGCCAACCCTTGAGCTCTACTCTGTTCAGGAATAAAAATGGCAGTAAGGACTCAAATCTCTGGTGCTTTTGGATTGACAGAATGTCCACAGCCACCAAATGTCCTCTTTTGGACTTCTTTTTCCCTTGTGATCATCTGGATTAAACCCAGGGTCTTGTGCATGCTAGGCAAGTACTCTAGTATTGAGTACACCCCTAGCCCCATCTTAAAATTTTACTTAGAAGCAAGGTCTTGTTAAGTTACCTAGGCTGGCCTGGAACCTGAAATCTTCCTGCCTCAGCCTCCTGAGTAGCTAGGATTATAGGTATGTGCCATCATGCCTAGCTTTTACTCAGTCCCCTTGACAGTCACTGGGTTATAGGGTAGCCTTCCTGGGTCTCGGGTGGTCACTATTGTAGTTGGAACTCAGCTTTGGTGGGGGTCAGGTGTGAAGAGGGTAGGGAGAGAAGGAGACACCTTCTGATCAGGCAAGCAGAACCAAAACCAGTCCTCAGGGTGGCTCATGTGATCCGCCCCTTCTCACATCTCCCTCCAAACAAAGAAATCTCAAAGAGATGGCAGTGTCTGATACACACAGCTAGCAAATGTGGGAGCTGGAACCCAGGCCCTTTGCCTGTAAATCAACATTTTCAAGGTATGGTTGTGTCTATAAAACATGCCGGTGTTGTCCTCCCTGGGCTTACCCTGAGCCAGGTTCCAGCAGTGTAACTCGCTGCCGCATTTCCACATTGGGAAATCAAAGGGCAGAAGATGGTTGTTGCATGTGGCCCGCGTTTTTCTTCTTTCTCTTAGGATTCGTTTGGAAAGATGATCAGAGTAATCGTTGACTTGCACCGATGCAGCATCTTTTAACTTTTCAGTCTCAAGTGACATAGAGACTGGCGTGAATGAACTCGAGTCAGGAACTGTGGAGGCGACTCTTGCTGACATCCGGGCACACATGGCACAGGCCGCTCTGGGCTCTGGGCTCTCCTGGACCCAGAGTCAGAACTGCTGTCACGCTCATTTGCCCTGTTCCCTATTGCCGAATCCACTGGTGCTCTCAGCTGCGGACTTAGGAGTCACTTCCCTGGTGGTGGCAGAAGTGGAGGTGATGGAGGGGGTGGTTCAAGGCAGGTGGTAGCCCAGCAGCTCAGAAAAAATTTTGTTACAGAAGATGCAGGGTGTAGCCGGGCACTGCTGGGTGAAGTACCCTCTCTCCTGCTCTGTGTCCAGCTCGCAGGCCCAGGCTCCAGCCTCGTCCTGTCCAGGTAGGTGTAGCAGGCTCAGCAGACTCCTTCAGGCTTGTCGCCTGCCAGAGCAGGCTGGCTTCTCTGTGAATGGCGTCACCTGCCCGCCCTGTCCTTGAGCCTTGCTGTGTGGCTCAGCTCTACCTTTAGGAATCCTCCTCTTCCCCACTCCCTCCCCGTACCCCTGGCTGAACTATGTACACCTGTCCCCTGTGCCTCTCACCATGAGGTGTCAACCCCTGGGCTCTTTCTCTTTCTCTGGGCCCAGCCCCACAGACCTCTTAGACCAGGTTGTCATGTGCACGGGGCTGAAGCTTATGGGCCTGCTGGCTGTAGAGTTCTTCTGTGCCTAGCACAGTGTGACGACACAGAAAATAGTCTTGGAACTAAGAAGAAAAAGTCAATCAGTAACTGCCCTTTCCAGTCACAGCCTGGTTGTTCAGGAATTCACTTTGAGTACAAGCTAGTGAGAAACAAAGGGTCTTCTGCAGACCAAAGGCCTGAGGCTGGGACCAGCACAATGAGCAGGCAGAGTGGGTCTGTGGGTGGTGGAAGCTGCAAAGGTTCTGAGAAAGTGGCTCATGTTCACACGTTTAGAACCGGAACTCTGGAGCCCTTTGCCCAGCTTCGTCACTTACAAGGGATGTGACCTGGATTAAGTCACTAAATCTCTCCATGCCTTTTTTTTTGTCTAGAACAGGGAGGATACTGGTACTGACCTTTTATGATGGCTAAAAGGACAAAATGAGGATACTGCTATAAAGCACACACTGTAAATGTGCAGTAAGCATCAGCACTGGTGTTTGAAAGGGGTGTGAGATGACCTAGGCTGTATTCCAAAAAGTGTAGGCAGGCTGCATATGCAGTTTGGACGAGCTCACCAGCGGGTGAGCCCTAGATGAAGGGAAGACTTGCGGTTCTGAAGAGGAGGGGATCAGTGCAAAACATTTGACAAAGAAGCAATCAGTAGGATCAATGGGATGTACCGGGGGAGCAGAACATTCAGAACTTCCTTGTGGGTCTGGGAAGAGGGAAGGGATGTCCACAGAAGGGGCAGGGATGGAAGAACCAAAGTCCAGTTTGGGTGTCCAAGGGGGTTGGGGTAGCCCGTTTAGAAGATGTGAAGTTAGAAAGACCCAACTTTGAGAGACGGAAAGCAGCAGGCCTGGAAGAGATGCAGAGAGAACTTTGACATTTGCAGCTGGAGAAGAGGACTCAGCCCCACCTAGGAACAAACAGCAGCTAGAGAATAAGAGGCAAGGATGAATGCTGACTCTCTGAAGCCATGGCAGCTGGGTTCCTGGAGGGAGGACTGGCCACCCACAAGGCCAGATGCTACAGGGTCAGGGAAATGACACCATCTCCCCACATCTCCTGCCGTGCTTGCTGCCTGTGGCTCAGCCCTATCTGTAGAAATCCTTCTGTTGCTCACCAGCCTGGGACCCGCTCCATGGATTTAGGGCTGACCTCTCAGAAAGCAGTTTTAGCTTCTGGAAACTAGAGGCTGATTTTAGGGGTTCAAAGAAGAAAAAGGAGGTGGTGGAATCCTTGTGGATCTGTATAGAGGCAAGAGAGAGCTTTAAGGAAAAAGTTAGGGTTGGGTTTTAGCTCAGTGGTTCCGGTGCCTGCCTCACAAGCTCACAGGCCCGAGTTCGATCCCCGGTACCAGCAAAACAAAAAAAACATAGGCAAGGAAAAAGTAAGCCAGGTCATAACACGAGCTCTAGAAATGTGCTTGTGTGTGAGTGAATCTCAGGAGGTCTTGCGGGAGGGAAGCTTGACTTTGTAGTCAAGTCCATCATCTTGGATCAGGCAGGCAGAGGAGGGAGTGAGGAAGGAAGAAGTGAAGAGAAGCAGTGAGAAGAGATGTTGAGATGCCACAGAAAGGCGAGGACATAGGGGGAGAAAGAACAAGGGGCCTAGGAAGAAGGAAAGAACAGGAGTTGAGGGGGGGAGGAAAGCAACCCATGAAAATGACAGGGACTTTCCCAAGCCAGGGAGCACTCGATGGCACCTGATGGGTGACTAGCTGGCCGGTGCGTGTCCATTCTGTAGTTTTCTACAGCAGCTCCTGCCGAGGAGTAAGAGTAGAAACATTTGCAAGCAGGGGAGACCAAGAAGTGACTTGAAAGAGGCAAAGAAGTTCTGAGTGTGGTGACAAAGGTAAAATGGCTGGGAGTCAAGCCTGGGCTGGACTTTGGATCCTTAATGGCGGTTTGGCATCTGTAGCAGTAAGACAATGATTTCCCAGCAACAAGGAAGACTTTAGGAAAAGGACCCTAAATCTGCATTAGGGTTTTGGGTGAGTTGTATGGGTTTTGTAGTAGCAAATATACATGAAACACAAGGCTGCTGATCCTGCAGGGAGATCTCCCTACATGATATATGGAAACTGGGGCTGGGATGCTTTCTAAGAGAATCTAACTGGGACCTTCAGTGGTTTCTCTTGCTGCTTTATCATGTCTGGGTTACAGTGGTACCCATTAGGGTAGAGAAATCACTTGGAAAAGGGCCCTGCATTTTCTGATCCTATTTTGTATACTCAGCAAGGCAGCATGCAGGAAAGGTGTCCCACTTGTATTCCCTGCCTTGATAGCATGACTTGTCCATGGGTGTCCTGGTTATTTCCAGCTCTGGGATGTGCAAAGGAATTCTTCCTGTCCCCTGGTGGTTGGAGCCCAATGTCATCAGTGCTAGGCAGGCCCATGCTCCTGTGAGTGAGAATATTTTGCCTAGAGAGGGACAGAAAAGAACACTCCTACTGTACTGACAAACCACACTGAACGCAAGCAGGTCAGGGAGCCCTTCAATCTGCAAAATGAAAACATATTGGTGGTTGAATTTTATAAACCAAGGCTATCTGAACAGACCTCTTGATTAGAGCCACTGGTGATGAGCTTGGCTTCTCACAGGCAGTGACAGAAAAGACGTGGATAGCAGAGAGCCCACACCCTCCTGTGACCATACTGTTGTTCACCCACCTCGTGGTTCATGATTTTACTCCAAAGACCCCCAGTCTAGGGAGAGTTTATATTCTTCAATATCGGAACAAATAAAGATGGGTGGTGGTGGCCCTTGCAGCCTGAGCAACGAGAGGCTTCCAGGAGCTGCTTTCAGAAACACTGACAAATATTTGCCAAGGGCAGGCACTGTGTTTCTACAGGCGAGCAGCAAGGTCATCTCCAAGGTTTCTAGGAAGCCACAGAAGAGCCATAGAGCTGCGCAGCCCCCACCCTAACTCCCATACCAAGCCACCAACGTGCAACAGAGTAAATATTTATCTGTTGTCCTGTCCACTGCAATAAAACATCATACTGTTTAAAGCAGTCACCTTAATGACATTTGTGTGTCCTGGAATGCTGCCAATCGCATCTGAAGATGTGAAAACATGAAAATCAATACAAAGAAATGGAACGTCTGTCTCAATGATACAATGCCATTTTTCTTAATCATTGTGCTTCTCTGAATTTCCTAAGTGCCAGCACTGAAGCTAGTGCTCACCTGCAGGTGGAAGGTTGGGAGAAGTAGAGGCAAGAGTGAGCTTGCTCAGGTCCTGGGGCCACCAAGGAGGAGCATCTGTCTCAGGCAGCCACCCACCAGTTTCCAACAAGGAGCTCTTCCAACAAGGGATTCTTAGCTTATTTCTGGCATTTCAAAACCCCTAGCAAATAATAAACCTACCTTTGAATGATGTATCACAAGACACTCAACTGTTGATGTGTTTTCTATAAAATGGGGTCTTGCTCAGTTGCCCAGGCTGGCCTTGAACTTGCAATCCTCCTGTGTCAGCCTTCAGAGTAGCTAGGATTACAGGGTTACACCACTGTGCCCAGCAACTATGCTATTTTATCAAAGGGACTTGAGTATGTGCAGGGGATCCTGGAGGTGCATACCAACAGACAGCTGTACCTTATGCTACACACGCTGGATGACAGCATTCTTATGTCTGCCATGGGACCCACACAGGAATGAAACAGGCACCCTCTGCCATGAGAAGCTTGGCAGCATGGCTACCCTTGGTGGTTTTTAGCCTCATTCAGCGTCAGCAGGTAGCATGCAGAGAGTTTGGGGCTGGCCTACGAGCCCCTCTTGCCTCTGCAGTCTTGGGCGCCTGCCGGGAGGGCTGCCCAGCAGTCGTCATGGCGACCAGCCTGGGGGTGTGGCAGGCATAAGCTCCATCTCCTTTCCTGTTCTCCAGCCATGACCAGGGTCTGGAGATAAGGAGGGCAGTCGCAGACCTCCGTGTCACTCACATAGCTTCCCACATAGTGGAACCATTTTAAATGTTTCTCTTCTTTCTTATGCTTGCAATCTGACACATCTTCTTTTAATGCCTCCTACTTTAGCCATTCTGGATTCCCACCACGTCTTCCAGGGAACCAAGTCTCCTGCCGGGGAATACTCAGCCTTGCTGTGCCCGTGAATGGCAGGCTCTGTGCTCGACTCTTTTATTTTATTTATTTTTTGGTACCGGGGATTGAACTCGGGTCCTTCCGCTTGCAAGGTTACTTTTAAAATGTCACTTTGCCAGAGACCTCTCCCGATTTCAAAATCTAAATCAGACCTCTTTCAGATTTCAGTACAGTCAGTCATCCCTTTGTATTGGTGGGGGCGGGCTCCAGGACCACCCTGAGGTGCTTCACTCTTGCACTACCCAAGCTCCTGATATAAAAGGGGGCAGCACTTGCATGTAACTTGTGCAGTCCTCTTCCCCTGTGCTTTCAATTATCTCTAGATGACTTTTTTTTTTTTTTTTTTTTTACCAGGGATCAAACTCAGGTCCTTGTGCTTGCAAGGCAGGTGGCAGATAGATGACTTCTAATTCCTAGGACAATGTAATGCTATGTGGACAGTTACTCTACTGTATCAGCTAGGGAATAATGCTAAGAGAAGTCTGGACATGTTCAGTACATATATAAACTTTAAAAAATCTTTTTGACCTGTGGTTGATTGGATCTGTGGATGCAGAACTTGTGCACGGAAGGCAGACTGTACTTCTCTATAGTGGTTATCATAATATCTAACACTAAGCTAGGGATGGCGAACCTTTTAGAGCTTTCAGTGATACAAATAGCTTGTATACCACAGGTTCGCCACCACTGCACTACGCCGTGTGTGTCTCCTTCTCTAGACTGTGAGTAGTCACTCAGTCGATACTTGCTGAATCTGTGGCTAACTGGCTAAAGGAGTGGGTGAGTGCCACCGAGCACTGATCCTAGCCATTTTTAAGGAACAAATGAGTCCCACGGTCAACAAGGAACGCTGTCTCTGGGCTCCTTGTTCTGTTTTCCTTTAGGAGTACTGATATTCATTAGTGTGGGAAACTCTGAGATGGGCTCCCATTAGAAAACAAAAACAAAACTCAAATCAAGCTGGCCTAACTTCTTAGCCTTACATTACCAAACTTGACATTTTCCACCCAATGTCTATCAATATCCGATGGAACGTACTTTAAGATGTTCCGCTGGCAGCTCCCTACCTGGGAAGGCTGCAATACTCAGAGTGGCCAGCCTTGGTCTGGGGTGATTCGTCCTGTTTTGGGCACAGTCACCGTGCAGAGCTGCCAGGAGCACATATGTACACATTCACACAAGCTGCTGCCACTTTAGGAAAGACGGGGCCATAAGCAGATTTTGGGAGCTTTCCCAAGCTTATATTTTTCAGAGAAAAGGAAAAAAAAAAAAAAAAAAGCAGAGACTTAGTATTTATGCATATAACCTTTGTGTGACGGACTCCCACGGATTTCTCTTTCCAAAAGACTTGACTCTGCGAATATTTAGGAAGCCTGATACATGCAGGTTGGTCCCTGAGTTGATTTCAGTGCGGTTCTTTTGCTCTCAGTATCAGCAGCCACTCTCTTGAATTTCTGAACAGACCTAAGTGAGTTTCATGGGGGAAATGACACGCAGTATTGGAATTAGTGAAGATCTCAGGATCTCTCTGTCTTGTACAGATAGGTTGTACTATATAGCCAGGATTCCTGTAGTGGGCTTTATAAAAGGCAGTGGATCCCGAATTATTTTTGGTCTGTCCTCACTTAGGCACAGCAAAACTGGTTGACCTACCAACTCCATCTATCTCATTTTCCAGTGGAAAAATAAATTAGTGGCAATTTGGAGGGGGTGGATTATGTATACATTTGCTCTAGGGCTGGAGTGGAATGATTCACAATGGAACCACAATGTATACATGTCGTAGAGACTAGTTATTGGAAAATTGTAGCCCTAGAATACTGTTAATGCAAATAAGCTTCAATGTATTCTGTAGGGTTAACCAAGTAACCCACAACAAAATAAACAGGTAATGATAAAGCTTCACTAACAGTAATTCCTAATTAAAAAGTACCAATGGCAGGAGTTGAAAATTGCAACCAACTCAAGGAAACACTGTTCGTGTGCTGATGGAGAAACCCTTTCCCAGACTTTGGAAATGTCAACTCTACCTGCACATAGGAAATTGGAGCCTTTGACTGTACCAAACTGTGAGACTGGTAGCTGGACTTGAAGAACCATACTGTAGGGCTCTTGGTAAACTTTGTAATTCATTCTTAGTCAATTACAGATTAGTAGACCTAGTAATATGCAACAATGAAACCTTAATCAAATTGTATATAATTGGGCTGGGGTCAGAGGTGTAGCCAATGGTAGTATGCGTGCTTAACATGAACAAGGCTCTAGGTTCTACCCCCAGCACCGAAAGAAAAGAAAAAGCGGACACAGTTGATCATAATGTTTTCAAAGAGAACTTTTTAAAAGTTCAGTCCCAGGCCTCTGAAGATCCCTTTGGAACCAGGCCCCTCGCCTCGCTGCCTGCACCCCTGCACCTCACAGAAGAGGCGGTTTCTCCTCCGGCAGGGTCTGCCTTTCCCAGCTCCAGCTGGGAGGTTGTGTATGGGCTTACAAAGCACTCACATTCTCATTTTGAAATGTAGAAAGATTTTTGTAAATACCCAATGTAAAGCAATCTCCAAGATATAATAACATGAAAAAAAAATACCAAATCAGTGTGCATGACATGTAAAATGAACTATTTATATATTTTTTAAAACCCAAAGGTTTTACATGTAGGTCAGGCTTTATCTGCTTGGAGTACGCCTGGAAGTGTGCATAAGAAATGATCAAAACAGCTGAGGATCTTGGCCGCTGAGGGGAAGAGAGATGGAAATACCCATTTATGCCTTGTGAATTTTGTACTGTTTTTGTATTAACTATTAAAATAATAGTGAATTTAAATTTACAAGGGAATCCGTACTACAAATCTGCAGGGACTAATTTCCTTTCTTCAGTGCCAGGGATCGAACTCGGGATCTTATATGTGCCAGGCTAGCTCTGCCACTGAGTTACTCCTTCAGCCTGAGACTTGAGTCATATTTCAGTTTCTTCTCTGCCCTCTGCCCTGGAGATGAAGGTACAGTCTGGTTTGCAGTGTTATTATTCTGTTGCATCTTTCTCCTTTTGCAAACATGGACATATCTTCAGTAGGAAATTCCAGAATCTGTAGGAATGAGATGACAGGGTTATAAAGCCAGAGCCACACCCCTTGATTCTGGAATGATCTATCCTGAAGCACAGTTTTCTGATAAGTTAGAACTGTTATTTAAAATCTTTCCAGGCCGGGCATGGTGGCGCATGCCTGTAATCCCAGCACTTGGGAGGCTGAGGCAGGAGGATTGCTGTGAGTTCGAGACCAGCCTGGGCTACATTGTGAGTTCCAGGTCAATCTTGACTACATAGTGAGACCCTGTCTCAAAAAAAAAAAACAAAAAAAACAAAAAAAAAACCCAAACCTTCCCAAGTGTTCCAGTATGTTTTCATTATGCAAATACATTTTAAAAAGGAGTGCTGTTAATAAAGATACCTGCACATTTGCACCCTGAATGAAAGGGAAAAATGAAAAAAAAGGAGACAAGCATTATTCAGTAAAACATATTTGACTGAATGCATTTCTCTTATTTTATCCCACTTTGTATTGCTTAAGGAGACCAAGCATTTTTTTTAATTTTTATTTGCTACAAGACATTTTAAAAAGCAACAAGAAACATTATACTAATATTTAGTATTTCCCAAAGATAAACATGTTTCACTGGGTAGAAAAGAATTACATTCTTATACGTAAATTGACACAAGACGGTGCATTCCCTTTACATCCTAAATGTTTAGTATGCTGAGTAACAGTTCTTTCTTAGAGCAAACTATCCAAAGAAATATGAAGTGTATTGAAATCTCTGGTTCTGAGTTACTGCAGAGAGACGATATAGTAAGCGATGAGAAAGCTAAAGGAATGTTTTGGACAACTGGAGGCCTGACTCATGATGGTGTAGAAATTCCTCAGACCAGAAATGGGCTAGTGACAAGGTAGTCACACAATTCTGGAGGAGGCTACACTGGCTGTACTTAACTGGTGGATTCCTGAAAATTCTCTAATGAAGATATACTATCGGCGCAAACGATGATTATCCCAAGGCCTTGGTCAATTTTAGGGCAAAAGTGTTAAGTACCATAAGCCACGCTTTCTTGTCTCTGAGGCTATTCCCCTATATGTTAAGTGTGCAAATATTTCCCCCCTGCTTCTTGTTCCCCTGGGCTCTGGCTCCCTACCTCCCTAATCCCCCTTTCCTTTCCCTACTGGACCCAGAGGCAGGCTGGCACAAGGAGAGCTCTGTAATTCAATGACAGGTTCACATACAGGAGATACAAGTAACCACAAGCCCGTCAGTCACCCACGCAAGGGAACTGCTCTGCTTTGGTCTAAATGACTTACATTTTTCCTCTCCTGAATTAGCTGGTAATTGCATGTGGGCAGACTTAGCTAGGCTGGTCTAAATGATCAATTAGAAGGCAGAGAGGAGTTCCTTTCTTCAAAGTTCAAGGGTCTCCGCTGAAGAGCCCTACTTCCCAAGCGATGCTCATATGGGCCTGTGCCCAGCTCTCTGTGATGCCTAAGTATATTGTACATTTGCCTAACGATAATGAATTGAGTACTTATTTTGCAGGGAAATATAGGGCATTTCCATTACATGCAATCAAGCAAAAAGGCTGCAAAATGTGCCACTCCATTAATTCTAAACAGAATCCTTCCCAAATGTCACCATGAAACCAGAGTATGGGGTTATTATAAATCTGAAGGAATTAAGAGTAATTTTCATTTGTACAAAGGATTTGAGGGACATGACTGGTGCCACACACACACTATTAATTGGGTTAAATTCAATTTGCCAGTTTCAGTGTGAATCAGCCAGCCCTGACCTGCCCTCACGGTGAGATCAGGGGTGTGTGCCGTAACTGACCGGTTCCTAACAAATGCCAACCCCTCCTGCCAAGGCTCTCAACCTGTGAACCTCAGTTTCCTCATCTGCCAAAGAGGATTATAACATCAAGTTCTGTGGAGTCGTGAGGGTTAATGAATCTGAATCCAGCAGGGCACTTAAGTGTGGTGCCTGGCATAGTTTATGCCCGTTAATGGTAACTATGGTCTTTATTTTCATCTTCCCGGGACTCGTGCCTGAGCTTATTCCCAAACCACAGGGAGGGACGTGTGTGCCTGGCACCTGGATAGGGACGGCTTTCTTGGGTCACAGTGGGGTCAGTTCCGGGGGCCTGGGAGGTAGGGTCAGCCCACAGGCTTATTGGTCACTTCCTTCCAGATTTCAATTCCACTTTCCGCTATCCCTGGGTTGCCAACAAGGGGCTTGTGGGAGAGCACAGAGCAGGGGACAGGAAAAGGCAGGGAAAGGCGACTTGGGGGCTGGTCCAGTCTGCCTGCAGTGAGAGGCACTGGGCCGTGGCAACCCGGGCCCTCATTCCACATTCCGGTACTTGGTGAAGAGGTTGTACAGCACTCGCAGTGTGGACTTCAGGTCACAGTTGACAATGTCTGCAGAGAAACAAAAACACCACGTGCCTCAGTGGGGCTGCATGCTCCAAAGTTGGCAATGATTCTCCTCGCCCATCCGCCACTCATCCCCATCTGTCCAGCCTGGTCCTGGGCTGGCTCATGGCAGCTGGGGACAGGTGGGGGTGGAAGGATGGCAGAGTCGGAGGACAGAGGAAGCAAGCAGAGAAGTCTGGGGCACAGGAAGTCACCTCCCTGCAGTAAAGCAGGCACCAGGCTGTGTCCTGGAAAAGGCATGTCCAGATGAGGGGCCCCGGCTCGACTCTGCTCTGAGTCTCGCCTGTCCCGAAGGCTCCTGTCCCTCTGCCTCTGACCTTCACAAGGTGTGAGAGAAAAAGGTGGATGCCTGGACGTCAGCGGGGACAGGGTGGGCCACTGGCCCCAGGCTGCCTCCCCTCATCAAGGAAGGCCAAGGAGGGCACAGGAACTCTCCATGCAGAGAAAAGGGCCTCATTAACAGAGCTGTTGTGTACATCGGTGCAGTCTGTGTACTGGACAACTCCAGGGGTCACCATTCCCAAAGACTAAGCCCTAAGTCCATTTCTTGCTGTCACTACCACCCCAGGTGGCTGAGGGCAGAGGAGACCACAGTCACAGCTACGGAGTGTCATCAGTTCTTGTCAGGAAAGCCAACGGCTGGCCACCCAAGTAGTCCCAGGCGAAGTGGGTGACCATGGAAGCCTGCTCTATCTTGGCAGAGGGGCTTGGGTTTCTGGGAATGTACTGTGACCCAATGTTACACAGACAGCCTGCTTCAAGCCTTGGCCTGATCAATTGTGGAGTTAGCAACTAGGACTGTTGACTGCCTGTATGCTGCCCGAGGCTGCTGTCAGGGGTCAGGACTTGGGGCACTGGTCAGAGCCTGCCAGATGCTGGGGCTAAGGAGAGACAAATGGAACTCACGGCAATTCCAGGAGAAAACAGCCTCCGGTTGAGGGGTGAGGACACACTCAGTGCCTTTCATGTCACTGACGTCAGAGTCTCTTTTTTGTGGTACAAGGGATTGAACCAAGGCCTTGGCAATGAACCCCAGCCCTTTAAAAACTTTTTAAATTTTGAGACAGGCTAAGCCACTAAATTGCCCCAGTTAAATTTGCAATCAACCTGCCTCAGTCTCCCACAATCCTGAATTTATGGGTGTGCGCCACCAGGCCCAGGTCCATCTGAGAACTGTCCCAAGTTTTGAATATCATGTGTATTCTTTTCTTTTAAAAATATTTAAATTTTTCATTGATATGATAATTATATTTATGGGTTACAATCACCTGAAACACTTATTTCTTTGCAGTAAGAGTATTCAAAATCCTGTCTTGTAGCTATTTTTTTTGTTGTTGTTGGTATTTTTTTTGAGACAGGGTCTCATTATGCAGTTGAGACTGACCTGGCACTCACTGTGCAGCCCAGGCTGGTCTCAAACTCTCTGCCTCAGCCTCCAAGTGCTGGGATTACAAGCGTGCACTACCACACCCAGCTCTTGTAGCTATTTTGATTTATACAACAAAATATTGTTAACTGTGTCCATCCTGCTAGTTACTTTGAAATATGCAGGATATTGTTGTTAACTATATTATCTGCTGGAGAATACAGCATAGAATTTGTTCCTTCTGTCTGATTATCTTCTACAACCGATGACTGGCCTCTTCCAGCTCCTCCTCTCCCCAGATTCTGGTAACCACTACAGTATTTTATTCTCAATTTCTATAATACCACCTTTTTTAGATTCTACATATGAGTGAGATCATGCAGTATTTGTCCTTCTGTGCCTGGCTTATTTCATTTAATATAATGCCCATCAGGCCCATTCATATTTGAGACAGGGTCTCACTATGTAGTTGAGACTGACCTGGAGCTCACTGTGCAGCCCAGGCATTCATATTGTCACAAATGGCAGGATTTCATTCTTTTAATGGCTGCATAGTATTTCACAGTGTATATATAACACATTTTCTTTATCTACTCATCAGTTGATGGATGCTACCTCGTTTCCATTTCTTGGCCATTGTGAATAGTGCTATACTCGATATGGGAGGGCAGGTGTCTCTCTGACATACTGATTTCATTTCTTTTGGATAGATACCCAGTAGTGAGATTACGAGATACATGGTGGTTTTAATTTAAGTTTTTGAGGAACCTCCATCCTGTTTTACCTAGTGGTTATAACAATTTATATTCCCGCCAACAATGTTCAAGAGTTCTACCGTGGGAATTCTTGGAACGTTCTCCTGGCATATTAGATCTGAAGTGGTCCTCAAAGCCATGTTTGGAAGGTGACCGAATCATGGGGATGACACAGCTGATTCGCTGTTAAGAGTTGAGATCTGGGAGGAAGAGGCAGGTCACCGAGGGCATGACCCGGAAGGGTTTATCTCCTTCCTGGCTCCTCCCCTGACACCCTGCTTCCTGTCTGCACCATGATGATGTGAACTGCTCTTCCTCTGCCAGGCCCCTCTGCCATGCTGCTTCTGCCTGGAGCAAGCCAACCTCACAAGGCCTGAAATTTCTAAAATGTGAGCCAAAAATCTCCTGCTTCAAGTTTCAGGTGTCCAGTATTTCATCCCAGCAACAGGAAAGTGACTGAGACACATGGACAAGCGTTCCTGTGAGGAGAACGATGGGGCTGGAGCACGAAGAGATTTCCTATTACTGCCGCAACAAATGATCGCAAAGGCGGCCTAAAATGACACAGATTCATTATCTCACAGTTCTAGAGGTCAAAAGTCCAAACTGGGTCTCTCTGGGCTAAAGTCCAAGGGGTAGGCAGGGCTGCATTCCTTCTGGAGGCGTTACTGGAGAATCCTTTTAACTTGCTTTTTCCAGCTTCTAGGGCTCTCTCTCTGTATTCTTTGGCCCATTGCTCTCCTCCAGTCAGGCCTGGGGTGTGAGCCTGTGTCATCACTCTGACTCTCTTGCTGCCCTGTTGCCCTTAGAAGGAGCTGTGATTACACTGGGGCTACCTGGATAATCTAGGATAATATCCTTATCTCAAGATCATAAATTTAATACCTGTAAAGTTCCTTTGCCATGCATGGTAACATATGATCAGATTCCAAGAACCAGCACGTAGACTTATTTTAGGAAGTATTATTTTGCCTGCCAGGTGGGGTATCACAAATCTTCCACTGCATTAGACAAGGACCATTTTCTGAAATGAGTATCGATTCACTGACACCAGTAGTTACTGTTGCTCCCTATCTCTGCTAACACTCGCTAGTGTCAGAGCTTAATGTTTTTGCCACTGCTGGCTCCTGTACTCTTATCTCCTAGGCAAATGGGGAAGGGAGGCTGACAGGTTCCCACTGTCAGCCACAGGCTAAGTCCCCAGGTGAGTGGACCACTGGATTTGTGCTGCTGACACCTGCCTGGCTTTTCAGCATCTCCTACCCTAGTTGGATCCCAACTATGAGACTCCTCACATTTTAGATACTCTACTGGGCTACTGGTTACCCTGTGGACTTCAGTCCTTCCTGGCCCTAGAACTCTTCTGAGTGCCACCTGCCTGTCCTGGGCTCTTAGCCACCACATCCAGTGACGAGTCTACTTGAACGTGCCAATGGGAGAGGCACAGATATTTTGAAGACCCGTGCCACCCTAAATAAAAAGCTCCTAGCTTCATGCTGGTATTTTAGCTGCTGCATTGGTTATGACCTCGATGCTGTCACCCTTGGTTTCCATTAGTTAGAGTACAAAAAGGTCGTGAAGCCTGGGCAGCAGAAGACACCTGAGCTGTAGGCTTGAAGTTTCTAGGGGATTTCAAGGTCCAAGAGACCTTTGCAGATCAAAAAAACACAGCCAACAGTGCATTTGCCTGATCATAAAGTCATTTTGCTATAAAAATGCCTCCACCATAGCCACTTTGATTTGGAGACATCTTCCGAGGGTCAGCCACGTTGGCACCCTGTGCAAAGTCGCAGCCTTTACTGGGGCCTTTCGCAGTCTAGGTGGAAGCCCAGATTCGGAGGGATGCTGGGATTCACTTCTCACCCGGTCCGATTTCAGGACACATCATTTCAGTTCTCCTTTATGCACTGGAAATTTTCAGCGTGGGCACCATGCCCAGGGTAACAACAAACAAAGCAGATGTGTTTTTCCATTCACTTTGCTCAGCAAGTTTCATAGGAAGCAGTTCTATCCCTGCCCAAGAAATGTCATCTAGACGCTGACACAGTCTCACAGATTGACTGACACTGGGGAATCACCTGTCTTAAGGGAAATCAACACCCGAACAACAAACTATCAGAGAAAGTATTTCCAAACTGCAATCAAAGTTTTGCATGAGGCAGTTGAAGCAAACAGCAGCCGAAGGGACAAACACAACTCGCCTGCCCCCCGCTCTGGCTGGCAGCATTCGGATAGCCACGGTGGCCTTGCCAGGGAGGCATAAGCTACGCTGGAGGTCCTCCCTAAATGTCACCGGGGCTCAGGGCATAGTGGGACCAGAGGAGAGTAAGGGGTTGACCTTTCTTGGCTGCCGACAGCCAGGTGGGACTCAGACTCGCTCTTGCCCCACACTGGACTTCTTCCTAATCCTCACGCATTAGCCTGACTGTCACCATCCTCATTTCTCACTGTGCTTAAGCAGAAGTGGTCTTGCCGCCTCCATCCCCACAGCCTCGTGGCTGTGCCTCTTCTGTGGCTGCAATTACAGCAGTCATTCTGTTGGGGTGACCGGAGCCTCCTTTCTCCTGCCTGGTTGGCTGCAGAACCCCAAGCTCAGGGATGGGGTCACCCCTCTTGGTGTATCAGGATATGCAAGGTCCCAGGCCCACTGGACCAGAGCCAGGCCCCTCTGTGTGGAGGTCAGGGTAAAGGCTGGAGCAGTGGCAGCAGGGGTGTCACACTGTACCTCTACTTGTCCCCTTGCCTTTAAATGACCAGGAAAGTGAAAGCTCAAGGACCCACAGCCAGCGCTCTGATTTGACATAAACACACATTATCCGTGACACAATCCTGACTCACCAGCCCTGCTGAAAGGGAATACTGCAGTGAGTGAGTGGTAGAAAATAAATGTCTGTATTATGGAGACAACCGGGAGAAATGCGCCTCCCACTCCCAAGGGCACACACACAGCCTGGACGAGCAGGGGAGCATCTCCCCTAGGCTTGTGCAGCCAGCCCTGTGTCTTTGTGGCTCTCACATCCACAGATTCAACCAAATTTGGTCCATACCTATTCAAAAACAAAAAATCACATCTGTATGGACACGTATGGGGTTTTTTCTTGTCATCTACCCTAAATGATACAGTGTAACAACCATCCGCACAGCATATATATCGTATCACAGGTTGTCTGGAGGTAGTTTAGAGTATACAGGAGGATGTGCACAGGTTATATGTAAACACGACGCTGTTTTATGCTAGGAACTTGTACATGGGTAGATTTTGGTACCCTTCAGGGTTCTTAAACTGATTCTCCATGGACAGGGAGGTACTACTGTATTTGCAACCTAAACTTGGAAAACTAAGCTTCTTTGCTGGGCAGATTTGGAGCTGGAAAGTTGCCCACTGTCTTGGAGACTGGGTGCAGGGCTGACTGGCAGGCCCCTGACCCGCTCGGCTGCAGCTGGCAGGTCAGTGTCCTGTGCAAGGACAGAAGGACTTGGGCAAGGACAATTCCTGCAGCAGTGCCTCTACTTGGGCCCTGATCCCACATTTGGGATTTCAGACTCTTTCTTCCCATGGTCGTGTGATTAGCCGCTCACAAAGCATCTCCAGGACCGAGTGCCTGCACCCAGCCCCATCTTCCCTGGTGACCAACAAAGGCGTCTCCAGGAAAGAAACTCTCCCCTCTGCTACAAAACTGGAGCCCCTCCCTGCTGCCCAAACATGCACATGCAGGAAGAACACCTTGCCCTGTTGTCCTCAGCCCAGGAAAGAGCAAAGTACCTTCTGGCCGTGGTTTTGGCTTTTCCAACCCTCCATCCTGCATGAGCTCAAAGGCAAAGGACACGTTCAAAACCTGGCAAGAGAGATGCAACACATGCGTCATTCTCTGCGCACTCAGCCTAGACCCCCAGGGGACAGGCTGAGCTAAGCTGAAGAAGAACATGGATATGGAAATGGACAGGCCACGCTGGGGCAGGCTGGCCACTGTTGGAGGAGCATTCCTCCTGTCCTGCATGTTCCTGTGCGAATGGCTGGGACTTCAAACTTGGGTGAACGACAGAGCGCACACAGCAGTGTCAGATGGTGAGACATGTTCAAGAGGCAGATCCCTGCTTTGGACCAACTGCTTCCTGTCATGTGAGCAGGACAGGATGGCTGATGGGAGGCTGTCAGAACGAGGCTGGGCATGGGCCTGGGGTCTGACCAGTCTTGTGGCCATGGTCCCGTCATCTCTGGAGGGAGAGATGAGGCGGGCTGGGTACTCAGAAGGAACACAGGGCCAGGGGACCAGGGCCGCTATAGCGAGGGGACAAGAAGGGCCACTCATGGGAACGAGTGCTGCCTCTGACACTGACTGGCAGAGAGGTGGCATCCACCGGCCACGATGTGGGTTGGGTTTCCCTTATGCCCTCCTCCCCGCCCCCTTACCTTCTGTTCAAAGCTGTCTGGAGTCAGGAAGAAGCTGTGCAGGGGCACGAAGTAGCCCTCCAGGAGACCCATGAGCAGCACCAGGTACACGCCATCTGCAAACTGCCAGGGAAAGGCAGGGGTGGACCAGCCCTCAGCCTCCCAGCCAGGCTCTACCTGGGGCTCATCTGCCACCACGTCACCCCCAAAAGGCTACCCCAGTCTGCTCTGAGGCAGGGCATCTGCTGACAGGGGTCACAGCCCGTGACCCTGGGCTCAGCTTTTATCTCAGGATATCACGATGCGGGCATGGGGACCAGGGGCAGGTCAAGGGTGGCTCCTGCCCACAAGGAGCTCACACTCGGGGCGGTGGGGGGAGTGCAGTGGAGGCAACGCAGCTGCTGCTCTGAGTGGGATGAAAAGGGTCACCCAGGCCTTCTGAAAGCATCAGAGAGGAAGAGGGAGAGGCGGGATGAGGAGTTAGCTGGGGAAGGGTACAGGAAGGAACAGTGATGTTCAAGGCAGATGGCTCAAGGCTACTTGGGTGACTTCTGGTTTCTGAAGACAGAGCGGTGACCCGTAAGCCATCTTTTCCACCCACCTCACTTCCTCACTGCTTGGGAGCTAGGCCTCAGGGACTTGTAACTCCTATGCACCTCCTTTTTCTCATCTGTACAACGGGAATGATGCAGTGGGGTCTCTGAGGAGACTAAAGCAGTTAATACAAGCCAAGGGCCTGCGAAGTGCTTGGCACGTAGGCAGCACTTAATAAATATCAACTCTTGCTAGGACCGCCTGGGAAGACAACAAAGCAATCAGGACTCAATCTGTGAGCTCCGCAGGCCAGGCAGAACCATGGAAACATGACTTGTGGCAGGAGGCTCAGCGCCGTGCCCCTCACTGGACAGAGCCAGCTAGGAGGCCAAGGGGGCAGAACATGGTGGGCTGTGGGGCTAGGCTGAGTGGTGCTCCAGGTGTGGGGTGACTTGATTGGCCAGAGGTCAGTGGATATCTGAAGTTCTAGAGTCTTTCAGAGGAGGCTGGGCCACTACTGCACGTGGCTGTGAACAAGAGGGTTCCAAGAGGCCAAATGTCTTGGCCTCAGCTCAGGAAGACAAAAGGGCCCAGACTGAAGTGTGGGCCCAGTGCATGCTTGCTGAGCTTCTGTGGGGTGACTGGCTGGGGGCTGTGGTGAAGGCCATGACCAGGGCAGTGCCTCCCGGCCTCCACAGGGCCCTTGGGTGGGTAGGGCCTGTGCATGACTCATCTCACACCACCCAGGGTGGACGCAGGAGAGCAGATCCCAGACTGTGAGGAAACCAACGCCCTCCCCCTGGGGGCCAGGCAACTGGCTGTGGCCAGAATAGGCTGAGAACAAAAGAATCCCATCTGTGAACCCAGCAGGGACCTTGTGCCAGGAGCAGGTGACTCAGAGCCCCATGGTCAGCCAGACTGCTTCCCACCTGTGATGGCTAGTTCTGCCCACGGAGTGGGAACAGCAGGTCACAACCATGGACGCTGGAGCACGGGGCAGAGACTCCCCTAGAACACTGAAGGGACTTCAGATCCCACTGGAGCCCTGCCCAGGAAACCCTTTCCAGAATGTTCCTTGAGAGTATGAAACTTATTCCACAGAGTCCAGACCCAGGTGAGGACAACTTGGGGAGAGACCCTGTGATGCCTTTACAAAAGCTGAGAGGCATCCAGGTACTTGGAAGAAAACAGAAATTCATCCAGAACAAGACATGAGAGTTGGGGTACACTGTGTCAGAGGGTAGTTGTTAGGGCAGGGCAAGTGTTTTAGTGTTAGATCACTTGCTGAGCATGTGCAAGGCCCTGGGTTCAATCCCAGCACCACACACACACACACACACACACACACACACACACACACACACAGAGTTAAGCCTATAGATATAGATGTGGATGGAAAAGGGAAGTGAGCACCACCTTCACCAGGCCACCTCTAGTAATGGGGCTAGTGGGGACAAATGTCATCACCTGAGGCACTGAGAGGAACATAGTGTCACCCAGGGAGGGCTGTTCCTGAAATACCGTCATGAAGACAGAAACCGAGGGATGTTCTTTAAACCAACCGGCCAGCACTCTTCAAAAATGCCAGTATCCTACAAGAAAGGCCAAGCTATTCCAGATTAAAGAGGCCGAGGAATATAATAGCTAAAGACAGGGCAGGAGGAGACTGGGAGAGCTGGTAGAATAGAGAGAGTGTTTCTCCAACCATGTAAGGCTGCCATTTTCGTTGGTCAAAGCCTCCCAGCCAGGCGTGGTGGCACAGGCCTGTATTCTCAGCTTCCCAGGAGGCTGAGGTGGGAGAATCATAAGTTCAAGAAAGCTAAATATTAAAAATCCATACAATTTGATCTAAATAGATGAACGGATTGCATCAGTGTCAACTGCCTGCATTTGATCATGCTGTGATTAAGAGAATATATTTATTCTTCAGAGATGTAGGTATCATATTTAGGGCTGAAGGGAGAGTATAGCCAAGTGCTAACAGTCATACGTCCAGGGGAAGCGTGCGCGGGTATTCATTTCTGCCACTTTTTAATACAAACAGCGTGGGAGAATCCACAGAGCCCAGCCCATCACCCTGTAAGCTCTGGGGAGAGAGACCCTGCCTGCCCCCCGCCAGTGTGGAAGGCTGGGTCTGCAGACACCCTGCTGGCTCGGGGTCAGTGTGCTGCCACCTACCTGGGTTTCCAGTTCCGTGACCTCCAGGTTTAGCTTGTTCAGGTGCTTGTTCACAAATGTGATGAGCGTCTGAAAGCATCACAAGGCACTGAGAAGACAACTCCGGCCAGTGCCACACGAGGGGCTGCCCGGGGACGGCTGTGAGGACCTGGGCTCACGGGGAGGCGTGGGCTTCTGCCTGGCCGGCCCACATGGTGCGGGGCAGGATGACAGGTGGGATGTCTGAGCCCAGGCTCGGGGGTCAGAGACAAATGCCCAGCCAGGTCCCTCCTCCCCACCCCTTCTCTGCTGGCACAGCTGCCTGTGCCCAGGGACAGGGTAATGCTGTGTGAGGAGCCGGAAAGGCTGGGGTCACTATGGGTGGACAGCGAGGCGGGCATCAAGGGGGGAAGAAGGGGCCCGGGGGAGGCGCTGCTGGGAGCAGATAGACACTGGGGACCTCTGCGTTTGCAGGGATGGGTTGCCCTGACATCGTGCCGCAGCCCACCATCCTCGCTACCCCCAGGCACCCCGGTCTCACCTTTTTTACTACGTTGAGTTTGTCTGGTGCGTGATCAAACAAGGTGTCAAAGGCATCGCGTTCTGAAAGAGGGAGACATCATAACAGCGAACGCACAGGGTGGGTTTGTGGTTGGAACCTGGCAGCTTCCAGACCACGAGTCTTTAAAGCCACATGTGTAGTAGCAGCTACCCTGGGAAGGCATTGGGGAAGAGGGGGTGCTGGGGTCTTCCCTTTGGTGTTTTTCTGTGTGTCCACGTGTCAGCCTTTCCTTGGGCAGAACGGGGGCCATCTGTCAGGGGTACGGCCCGGGATAGGTCCTTTGTCCTCACTGTGGACATTCTATTGATATTCGGGCTGCAGTCATGGTTCGAAAGTGTTCTTGTCACCTGAGTATCCAATCATGTCCCCCCCCTAATTTTCTAAAACATAGCCAAGGCAAACATCCTGGCAGAAGGCACAGAAATGAGGACAGGGACTCAGCTCTAGGACAGTACCTGCTCCTTGGGGATCTAGGCCACGTCAGCTCTTTGTGCCTCAGTTTCCTCATCTGTAAAGCAGCACCCGAGAGTGCATTTCCCCCGATTCTGTCCCAAGACTGTGCCCAGGCTCTACTGATGTGCACTGTGTTTAGCACGATTAAAATATTCCAAAATACGACCTGTAGCGGACAGCGGGCTGCTAGAACACAGGTCACGCTGCCCGCAGGGATGCCTAGCACGTGCACAGCTGCCATATTCTCCAGGATCAAGGGTGAAAAGTGGAGCGACCCGAGGCAGGGACAGGGAAGGCTCTGGGAGAGGACACGGGTGCCTATCCAATGGTGTGCCCTGGAACCAGGCCTTTCTCCTCACGGTGGGCATCAGTTTTTGGAGGTACAGTGTTAGCCGAATATCCAATCGCCTCCCCCCCCCATTTTTAAGAACAGGAGAGGCAAATGTGCTGACGGGCAAGGTGGAGACTGCTGGAAAGATGCTCTCTGACATCCATGGGCCCTAGAAAGTCCAAAGACCTGGGAAAGGGGAGCGGGGAGAGGGGACAGTCCCAGAGTGTGTTAAGGCACCTCTTTCTGTATTTCTGTAACATGCACAGCATGAAGTGGCCCTGCAGGCACCAGGACGGTGCAGATGCAGCAAGGCACTGCTTCCCCCAGTCAGCTGTCCTCCAGCTGTGTCACCAGGCTGGGGCAATCGCACGTGCAGGCAGCACGCTGAGTGCCTGCTCTCCCCAGCTGCTGCAGAAATAACCAGCACCCGCCACAGTGCAGTGCCAGGTGACAAACTCACGCAACTCACCGTGCCTTCCGGAAAGAGCCCTGGAACAAAAGAGAAAGCGAGCGACGTGACTACCCTGCGAGAGGACCCTCCAGCCTGGCTAGAAGCCCGCTCCTCCCCGCCTGCCCTCGAGGAGCCTGAAAAGCCTCCTTTGGGTGGCATTTTAGCCTGCACTGTCTCTAATTATCGAGACTTCACTATATCACCACCTCTTTCTCCCTCTGCCACAGATATACCAGGACCAACACCGAATCTGGCATAGTGATGCTTAAAGGATTATTCTTTTGGTATTAAATAAAAACATTATTGCCTGCAGCTCAGAAAGAATATTGGACTCAAGGGCCGAGGAGTCCAAATCAGAGAATTAGGGTTCTTTGGAGCAGGGGTCAAGCACCCCCGACCCTTGTGGAGCGTCCCTGCCCAGGTTGCTATTAGCAACTGCCTGGGGAGGTCAGCTTTGTCTCTGCCTGTCCTGTGACGTCCCCGAGCTGCACCTGTCATTGATGGGTTCCTTCCAAGGGGGCAGGAATAGAGCCACACTTGTACCAGAGAAGGGGTAAAATCATATGAGCATAACATAGAAATAGGTCACTTACTTAGTTTTAAGTCCCACTGAATCTTTTTATTATTATTCTTGTTATTTGGTTCTCTGTGTGACCTGGGATAAATGAGGATGATAATGGTGGATAGATACCTCCGTGGGATGTTGCGAGCACTGAAGACCTAGACAAGTTTTCTTTTCTTGGTTTTTTGAGACAAGGTCTCCCTGTGTAGTTGAGATGGACTTGGAACTCACTATGTAGCCCAGGCTGGTCTCAAACTCACAGCAATCCTCCTGCCTCAGCCTCCCAAGTACTGGGATTACAGGCGTGTGCCACCACACCCAGCTACTTAGAAAGGTTTTAGCAGTACATAGTTAAAACATGTTTTTTTGTTTTTGTTTTTTTTTTGGTACTGGGGATTGAACTTTGGTCCTTGGGCTTGAAGACAGGCGGCAGAATCACTAAGCCAAATCCCCAGCCCCACATGGGTTTTTTTTTTTTTAAATACCTTTTTGGTTCTCATGATTCTTACAATATTGGTTTAGCCACCTGTACACTGATCACTCACTGAATAACTAGCACAGAAAGCCCTGGAAAGAATCATGACCTGGAGTTAACTGATAGACCATGGACACCATATCCTTATTCAGCCCTGGGCTCTGGGGCTTTAAGGGCGGAATCATTGCTTCATGTGTATCATGAATACCAGTAGATACAAAGGCACTTGAAACTCGCACTGTGCTGTCGCCCATGTTTATGTCCTTGTGGCAGAGATGGCGGAGAGGAGGAGCACAGAAAGCATACTATGTGGCCGAGAGACTGCTCTGGAACTGGAAACCTTACACCCTTAATCCTGGCGATGCCCCCAGCCACGCTGCTCTCTAGTCTGGCTTTCTCTCCTCCAGAAGGTCAAAGACTGGACACCGACAAGCACGGCGTGGGTTGGGGAGGGGTGGGGAGGACACCGAGGACCCCGTTCTGGCCTGGCAGGCCTGCCTGACTCCGGGCAGCTATGCTCCCAGCCAAGACTGGGCACACTTGGTGGATCATGTGACCTTTTGTGCGGGCTGTTTGATGGGGTTCCTGTAAGCCATAAACTGGGGATCTTGGGAAGGACCGCTAACGTCTCTGCCCTCTGTGCTTGCCCTGAAATGCCCAACTCACAGAAGCTTTTCAAGACACATCCATGGCCTAGATTGAGAGTCCTAGACTCCTTTCAGCCATGGCTAGAGGTAGGGAGAGCTTTCTAATGATGGGCAAGGCTTGAAGGAGTGGGTCAGCTGTGATGGGAAAAGCAGGAAGGGCAGCCATAAAAGACCGACAGGAGGGCCAGGTGTGGTGGCGCATGCCTGTAATCCCAGCACTCGGGAGGCTGAGGCAGGAGGATCACTGAGTTCAAGACCAGCCTGGGCTACATAGTGAGTTCCAGGTCAGTCTGAACTACATAGTGAGACCCTGTCTCATCCCCCCACCCCACCAAAAAAAAAAAAAAAGACGGACAGGAGAATAGAGCTGACACCACGGTAAGCCCTCATCCTTTCTTTGGGTTGGGAAATGCTCCCCACTCACTGATAAAGACATGGAGTCCGGGAGCTTCAGGGTCTCAAGTCAGGCTGACTTAGAGGCAAGTTCCTGTTCTTTCCACTGTGTTGGGCTTTATTCAAGAAGGATACAGAAGAAAGTTGGGTGGACAGGGAAGGCTGGAAAGTAAACTCGCCTGGCTTTGTGTGGGGCCCAGGCTCAGGGCCTGCTCAATAGTCTCAAACCCACACGCTAACCTGTTCCTCCTGCTTAGGAACAAAACTCCCATTCTCCACAGCAAGCCTTTTACATGTCCCGAGACACTAATTTCTAAAGGTAAATGGGAAAACACCTCAAACCAACAAAAACCAAAAGACAACGCTAAGGTAAAGAGGGGCTTTCTGGTTCATGGCAGCTGACCAAATAAATCAGACTCAGAAAAGGAAGAAAAATGTCCCTTTGAAGGTTAACAGTTTAAATTCCACCCCATGTTTATGGCATGACGATTTCATGCTGGTTGGCTTTTTTTGGGCATGCTTTTTCCTGGAGTGCCACAAAATTAGAATTTTTCAATCATGGTTAATTCCCTTCTCCCCACTTCCCCACCCAAGTTTGTACCTTAAGCATTGAGAGGCATGTTTTGAATGCACAGAAAAGGCTAAACTATAATCATTGGCTGTAGTCTAATCCCTCCTGCAATCCCAATAAATGAAAACTAAATATCAGCAAATGGATGAATTTCAGAGAAACATCTGTGTTCCATTACAGACTCGCTGGCAACAATAGTGTTGACATACTCTGTGTTACCAGTTATTTCCTCTTGGATTTGCCGAGACTGGAGGATTCCTTCTCGTTTCTGAAATGGGGGTGGGGAGAGGGGTTGGGAGGAGACGAGAAAAAAAAAACAACACAAAATGTTTTAGAAAAATACCCAAAAAACCCATTAGCATTCCCACCACTGAGAAAGTTACTGGTGTGCAATTAAGAAACCTACCAGTGATGAGGTAATGCTAGAAGCAAAAAGAAACCCTGATTTTGGGGACCCGGACTATACCATCCAGACCCAAGTGTTTAGTCCAAGTAAGTAGGCTGTTTCTTGGGTGGGGAGGCTCCCCTCGCTCTATTGGAAGACACTGCTGGAAGCCGCTGCCTGCCTCCTGGAGTCGTCCACAGGCAACCAAATGGAAACGGAGGCCCGGGCGTGTCTGCTCTGCCCTCCAGCTGGGGCTGCCGAGGGACCCGAGCAACACTTTTAACTGGAGGCTGGAGGGAGGAGCGGAGGCCAGCTTGGAGAATTCAGGCAGAGGCAGAGGGATTTTTTTTTCTTTGTCTTTGGTTTTTCAACTGATAAATATTGGAGCTTTTAAGTACGTAGTACAATCCTCCCTCAGGAACCTGCCCAGCCAGCTGTCCTTCCATCACCTGTCCGCCCCTCTCCCACCCATGCATCCTTTCGTCTGCACTGCATTCATCAGCACCGTCTAAGTACAAGGCCTTGTGCTGAGTTGGGACGAATACTGGGGTGCACATGTGACATGGTTTCAGGCCTTGAGCAAGTCAGAGTGAAATGGCAGAGATGAAGTCAGCCTGTGAGTCCTGGTTTGTGGCTGATGTCCAAGCTGAATGGTTAATAGGGTCTCCTCTCCTCTGCCTCCCTCCCTCCCTCCCTGTCTCCAAAGTGTGTGGGAAATGTCATGATGTGGTCACTGTGCAGAGAGGATGTGCTGGGCACGGCATGTGTGAACTTCGCGGGAGAGTAGGGAGACCTTCCAAGAAGACGAGGTGCTGCAGTGGGAAGTTTGAGGAAAGCTGGGAAGTGACCCCAGCCAAAAGGCAGGGTCAGGATAGCACGAGTGAGTGTGTGAGGCCATCTGGAGGGAAGGTGGCTGCCACTAGTCCATGGGTGGCCCTGACCTGTTGGGAGAGCTGTGCCCTCATCATGTGGGCATAGGGGTCAACAAAGGAACATCAGGGTCAGGAATCCTTTCTGACAGGTGCCAGGAAGGAGACTCACTCTACCAGGTGCCCACATAGCCAGCACCGGACACTCAGACTGGGCTTGCCACACTGAAGTGTGTGGATCAGAGCATGAACTCATCTTCCCCAGCCCGAGAGAAATGTGAGGAAGGGGCTTCTGAATGTGGCTCAGCTGAAACATGGAAGCCTTTGGAAGCCTCCCCTGAAAATGTCCAGCATTGGGGCCCCTCACATGCCCAACAGCCAGAGACATGAACATCCTTGCAAAATGTGTACAGAAGGAAAGAAGCTGGGTGAGCCCAATACAACTTGGACTAGGGGAGCAATGCGTTATCAAGGCAAAAAAAAAAAAAAAAAAAAAAAAAAAAAAAA
>NW_022900928.1:17031719-17046278 GCF_012274545.1 Fukomys damarensis
AAAAAAAAAAAAAAAAAAAAAAAAAAAAAGGAAACAAAAGGAGAAAGATATTTCAAGGGTACCAGGTGAAAATAAGTCTGGGCTTTGTCCACATTTGGTTTTAAAACATGTTGAATTTTACACATGGGGTTAACAGAATCCTTGTCTCATGAGGCCAAGCACACACAAAAATCCTCATCTTCAAGTTCATGCAGAATTAAATGCTCATATGTGGAATGGAAAAGAAATTGGGGTTCAACCACTCTGTACAGAGCACGCTGACTCGCCTGCATCACTGTTTGTGCCCCAGGGAGTTCTTTCTACAGTTCCCTCGTGACTTCCTGCCCGTTCTGAGTCCTGCTTCTGGGCCCGTTCATCTGATAAAGCAAAACACCCTGCAAAGCCTAACACACACTCACTGATGCCAGTTTACGTAGTGTCCCTGTTCCCCATGTCCTTATGCTAACAAAACTGCCTACAGGAGAAATTAAGCCGACAACAGCCTCGTGATGGCCTGTAATTGAGCTTCAAATAAGGCAGGGGAAGTGGGCTTGGCGGTGACCTCCCCACAATCTCCCTGCTTGCATCTTTGATCCATTTTTAAAATTTTTGTCTCTAGAATTCCAATAGGCATAGTTCAGTATGTCTGTTAGACGGCTGTTTATTAGAGCTGGTAAAAAAGAAAACCCAAGATAAATTAATGGACAAAGAATCACAATGGGCTGTCACCGAAGAGAAGCTATAAAAGGCTAGTTTGCATAAAAGCATTTTTCTCCACGGGCCATGGGAGGCCTAAGCATGAAAATAATGACAGTGTTTACTCACGAAAACAATACGTCTTTCAATGTTAATGATAACTAAAAGTATTCTTTCACAGACTGCCCCAGGAATCATATATTTTTTTAAATAGACTACTTTTTAATAGCAGCTCCTGGACCCGAGGAAACTGGAAGAAAGTGGTACACCTTTCACTGAGGAACCTGCATCGACACATCACTGCCACTCGAAGCCTGTGGTTTGTGTTAGGGTTCACTCTCGGTGGTGCACATTCTGTGGCTTTGGACAGAGCTATCTGTCCAGTATACTATACTGTGCAGCCTTGTACACAGTAGTCTCACGGACCTAAAAATCCTAGTGCTGTACCTATTCATCCTTCCCTCCTCCACGATAGTTTTAAAAAAACATAACTATGCCAATTCATATATGATTGGCTGGTGAGACTAACAAAATCGGGACAGTCTGGGTTCTCTCTCTCTTTTTTTTTTGGGTACTGCGCTCGAACTTGGGACCTTGCACTTGTGAGGTAGATGCCGGCACTACTGAGCTAAATCCCTAGCCCCAGTCTGGGTTCTTTAGGAAGATGCCTGTCTCAGGATACTGGGTTGGAGGCATCTCCACAGCATCTGTAAAGCAGAGCACCATGCCCACCTGGTGAAGGGACAGGTAAGGGACAGTTCGAACCCGCCAGCCACCACACTTGGATTCTGAGCTCTGTTGCTTTGGGTTATCTGCCCACTGACCCCTCTGCTTCCTATTTGTAATCTTGTCTCCTGGCAGGCTGGGCCAAGGTATCTTCTTCCTCTTATACCCCCTCGGTGCTTAGCAGAGTTAAGCACCCAGACAGAAAAGAAGTCCTTTTCACTAGGGCATGACTGATGCAGGCTGTGTCCTCCCACTCTGTTACCATCTGATCCCTGAAAGCTAGCTCTAAGTCCCTTTGGCCTGGAAAGTGGCCTGGCCAGGTCAGGCAAAGTTTATGAGCCCTCAGGGCCTTCCCTAACCCAGGGGAGGCAGAGCTGCCATCTCCTCTATTCCAGAACCCTGGACAGCCCTGGAGAACCAGGGAACTGCTGGTATTGGAGCTCTCCCTTGCTGCATGTTTATTTGGAAAAGCACAGAAACAAGCAAACAAAATGGTGACCTTTTGCTCAATGGGCATAAAGCTGGAAAATGAAATTGCATTTGAGTATTTAATGGGGTTAGGAGCAGAGTGAGATAGTCATGGGGAGAGAGCACGCCCTCGTTGTGGAAATTACACAGCCCTATGTGAATGGAAATTCCATCCAACAATCTGGAAATGATGACTTGAGGTCCCAGCTGTGATTTGCCGGGAGGTGAGAAGCAGTAGCGCCTCCAGTCCAGGCATGGTCAGTTGAGGGTCTCTCTCTCTCTCTCTCTCTCACACACACACACACACACACACACATACTTGCTGCATGCATGCTCTCTTATATGTGCATGTCGCTATCTCCCCGATACCAGTGCATCATTTGTTAATCCCCCAAATTGATTCTCCATGGCTTACAGGGTGCCCTGCACACTCTTGTATACAAATGCATGTGCACACATACACATACGCACACAACTTTCCTCATGACCCCACCACCCACACCTCACAAACATACAACACCGCCTCAGCTCTACACTAACAGTCTTCCAACAAAAACACAGAATCCTCACGCACACACCTCACACAAAGTCATATGGCGCACAAGCACACACTTTTTCATCCATTGCACACTTGTCAGGGACAAGTCAGCATTCATCCGCAAGCTTGTTCACATGCCTCTCGACACGCAGCGCGTCAAGCACACTCAGCACCCGCTCAGCTATCCTCCCAACAATCTAACCCAAGTGTCTTAACTGCCACAGGAACCTTGAAGGTGCAGATGGTAGTAGCAGTATCCATCTTACCTGGACCACAACCACTTGGATGGAAACATGGTCTGGGAGTCGGACTGGTGCCCGGAAATACTGAGACAGAGCAACCAGCAGATGCAAGATGGCCACCAGGCTTTTGGCATGAACAGCTGAAAGGGAAGGGGATTTTAAAATTAGAGCATCTTCTGCTAGGTCCTAGGCAATATAAAGAGATGCTTACAGTGGAGCAATACCATACCCAGAGATCCTTTATTCTACCCTAAATGTCACCATGAACCTCCTCCTAGGACCCTCCACTTCTTAGCTAAGTCTCACGGAGTGCTTCTTGGGCCCTATTATTGCTGGATTTCCAGGGGGCTCTTCTACTTTAATTCCAAGTTCCCACCAGGACCTGGCATTCGAATAGCCTGGTTATTATGGTTATGATCAAGCCTGCTCTGCACCCTCTCTCCTTCCACTGACTGGAGACTCTGGATTGTCACCACTCTCCCCGCCCAAGACCGGTCACAAAGCAGATCCTTAATATTGGACAGTAACTCAGGAACACAGAGCCCTTTCCTTTGTGTGGGGCTTTAAGGTCCCTTGAATGCCTTGGGAGGGGATGTTCAGACCCACAGGCCTCCACAGCTGCTGAGCCCTGTGCTGAATGTTTCTGCTAGAGAAGGCTGGGCCACACTGAGCTGTGGTTTTCTCGGTAGATGAGAAAATCACTGACCTGATGAGGTGCATATGGTGTAGGAAGAATGGAGCTTGAATTCTGACTTCATAACTGCCCCATTTATTTATGAGCCACCTGGCTTTAGAACTCTTCCATTTATTCACTGGCTACTTGGCCTTGGGTAGGGCGAGCCACTTGAGGGGACAATAGTGCCTATTAAGGACACACAGGTTCTAAGGATTTCCAAAGGTAATGAAGGAAGAGTTCCTGGGACAGAGCAGGTGCTAAGGAATGGCCGATCTCATTCATACATACTCATATATATCATTTTATATTGTATATATTTGTATATTTTTACATCAAATATATATGTAAAAATATATAAACTCATGTGAAAGTACCTGGCACCTAGGCAATTAAAACATGTCAGTTTTTCTCCCCTTCCTTTTTCACAAAAGGGAAGATCTGCCTTCCTGGTTCTACCAGCATCATGACTACTCATGACAGGGGACATTCAAGGGAGGAAGCCAGAACACCCATTCTGAGGACTCAGCACTCACAGGGCCCATAGTTGTCAGGTATCATTTTGCCTTCCCAGGGGCCCAGGGGTCCATTTGCTTTAGCCGAATCTTTGAGAAATCACTAAGAAAGGAAATGATTCAGACACTTCTTTGACATTCATTAGAGTTTGTTATCACAGCTATTTCAGAGATGTCTTGCTGTTGATCAGGAGCTCAACACTACCACCGAACAGTGGGTGATAACTCTGGATGCCCAGCCTTCTACAAGTTTCAGCTCAGGGCACCATCAACCACATGTTACCTGTAGTTGTAGCCTCAAAAACAGGATCCTGACCAGGGATGTAGCTCCATGGTGGATTATGTGCCTAGCACACACTAAGCCTTGGATCCAACCCCCAGTACCACATAAAACAAAACACTCCAAAAGGCTCCTGGCTGGGATGGACTCACTGACGTGGCAGGGTCACTGAGGGACAGAGGCAAAAACCAGTTTGTTGTTGTGCTCAGAACTGTCATGCCATTTTCAGGCCTGTCCTGGAGGCTGTAGGCACATTTGTTAACACACACACACACACACACACACACACACACACACACACTGGACAAAGATGTTAACTAGTATATTAACTATCAAAAACATAACCCTGGAAAACACTTAAATTTAGTAGCAAGAGAATGGTTTAAATCAGTGGTTTTCAAACTTTTTTTCTTCAAGCAGAGAAACCCTGTGTTTTAAAAGCTGATCGACAGAACTCATGAAAAAAGTACAGGACACGGGCAGTCCTTGAGTCCTAACTGCAGCCTGCTACGGCTGCTGCTCCCCAGGGATGCCTGACTTTCACCTTGCAAATCTCTGTTGGACTAAGCACGATTTATTTCATGTTTGTTTTGAGCCCAAGGCTTTTGTGCTGAGCTGCAGCCTCAGCAATTTTTTTTTTTAAATTGCCCAGGCTGGGCTTGAACTTGCAGTCAGTCTTCCTGTCTCAACCTCTCAAAGTGCTGGGGTACACACATGGGCCACCACATCCAGCAAGCACGGTTTAATAATCACTGCTTTCCCAAGTTATGGGATATTCACAGGATGGGATAGTTACGTGCACTGAAAATCTTTAAGAAAATGTTGCTATGGATACCAACAATGTAATATTAAAGGGAAACTGAACAGAAACAAGGTAAGAATGTACATTTAAGGAGACGAGCACGCAGAAATAATATATATGTGGGTGTATATATACATATACACAACACAAACAGGTATAGCTTGCCAATGCTTGGGAAAGCCTGTTTTAAAAATGAAAACCATTATGCTAGCGTGGAAAGATCATTTAAGGGTGTTATCCAATTTCAAAATTTTCTTTAAGGCCATGCTGTCTTTTCAATTACAAGTGACTGTAACACATGTCCTGTGTTCGGCACCCTCATCACTGCTGCCTCTCGTGGGGGCTCAAGAAGATCCCCCCAGTGCTGGGCAGGGTACAAGGGTAGTGTTAAGAGCAAGGGCCTGGCTTCACCGTACAAACCAGGCACTATGGCTTCTGTGCCAAGAGTGTCACTCCAGGGCTGGAAAACAGCTGTAAAAGGAGCGGCTGAGTTAGAAATAATCATCTAAACATGTCCTGCAGTGGAAATGTACATTAGTGTGTTATTCTGGAAGCAACTTGACAATAGGTATTATGACCTGAAAATTGTACATACCATTTGGCCCTAAAATACAACTCCCAGGCATTCATCCTAAAAGAATATGGCAATCAGTAGAGAGAACTCATCAGGCTGGATTGATATTAGTGGAAAAAAAAAAAAAGGAAAATCTAAATATCTTATTAGTCACAGAAATTATGATAAGACATACAATGTCATTTAATATTAATATGACATATAAGTTGGATGTGGTGGTGCACAGCTGTAATCCCAGCACTCTTGGAAGCTGAGCAGGAGGATCACAAGTTTGAGCACAGTCTTGGCAACTTAGTGACTTAGTAAGACCTTGTTGCAGAATAAAAAATAAAAAGGGCTGGTAGCAAACGCCCTGGGTTCAATCTCTAGTAATGAGAAAAAAAAGTGACCTATAAAATATTTAATGACCTATGAAGGCATACATTTTCCAAACAACTACACAAGTTGGTCCAGTTTTTGTAAAATTGTGTGTGTGTGTGTGTGTGTGTGTGTGTGTAATCTCCCTCTTATCTATGGCTTTCCTTTCTGTGGTTTCAGTTTCCCAAGATCAGGTGATGTCCAAAAATATTAGTGGAAAATTCCAGGAATAACAATGTGTAAGTTTTACATTACATGCTGTTCTGGGAGCTGGGCTCCGCTATCCTGCCCCAAATGGGAATCATCCCTTTGCCCAGTGTATCCATGCTGTATATTCTACTCATCTGTTCATCACTGGATAACCACCTCAGTTATGAGCTCAACTGTCTTGGAAGCATGATGCTATTCTACTTAACAGTGGCCCCAAAGTACAAGAATAGTGATACTGGCAATCAGCTATCCCAAAGAGAAAGGTCTAAAGTGCTTCCTTTAGCCAGGTGTGGCGATGCACACCTCAAATCTCAGAAATCTGGAGGCTGAGTCAGGAGTGCTTCCTGTAAGCAAAAAGGTGAAAGTTCTCAATAAGAAAAAAAAATCGTAGGTTGGGATTGCTAAGAGCAATAATAAAAATCAATGTTCTATCCATGAAATAGAGAAAAAGACAAAGAAACCAGTGTTACTTTTGCTGCTGCCCTTAACCTGCAAAACTTGTGGCCAGGGTGTGTGATAAATTCTCAGTTCAGATGGATAAGGCATGAAAACTGGGTATGTATGGGTAAAAAACAGCATAAGATCGGGTACTATCCCTGGTTCCAGGCATTCACTGGGCGTTGTGGAGCCCATCGCCCTTGGAACAGGGAGGACTGCTGTGTTCGCATGACTTGATTGCTTATTACACATGTACACACATGGAGTGAAGGACTCCACAGTGCTCCCAGGCCCTGTCCTAGCTGTAGGTGTAGGCTCAGCACACAGGCTCTGCTGTGGGATTTCTGGGTCCGATTCCTGGCTCTGTGGTTCATCAGCCACGTGGCCTGGATGGTGACACTCCATTAGCAAACATTACTGTGTGTTTAATATGTGCCAGGATCTCTTCCACTTTCCAGGGAGACAGCAGTGAAGAAACCAAAGACCCTCTAACTCTCATAAAACTGACATTTATGATGTCACACCTTCCCTGTGTCTTGATTTTTCCCATCTGTAAAATGGGGATAACACAAATTCTTACACTGGATGGCTGAGAAAGGGTTGAAGGGATAAAAATATGTTGTGTTTAGAAGATCTCAAGGCAGCCAGTAAACACCGTAACACATGGCAAATATTAAAATTTGGATTTTTTTGTAGCTGCATTTTTCAATAATAAAAATTACTGTTGTAAACAGAAAAATGAAAATCCCTAAAGTCCTAAATCAAGGACCTTGGTAACTTAACAGTTCATCCCTGCCACCTTTGTCTTGAGCAGAAAGTGACACAGTGTCCCCAGATCACAGCCAGCACGATAACTGAGAGAGGAGAGCTGGACAGAACTCCCCCCGGGGCTGTACCTGCCACGTTCCTTACGGGGCAAACCTCTGTCTCCTGCACCCAGGCCCAGCTTCTCGTCACACCTGGAGGCATCACAGGGCTGGTGAGATAATTACCCCCCCCAACTCACACTTGGTGATTCATCGCTGTTCTAGAGATCTATGAGGAATAATTTGAGGGGGCAGAGACACAAGCTAGGACATTCAGCTGTCGGATATTCGCAATGGGATGGAGAATGTTATTAAAATGATTACTGTCAACCCAGGGTTTACGTAAACTATAAGGTATCTACCCCACGCCAAAGAAATAGTTATCAAAAATTAGAATTACAGAGACAGAAAATACGTATCACAAAATAAAGAAAATGACAAAACACAGTGGTGCATATCACTTGACTAAGTCAAAATACACATTAAAGTGACCAGGGCAAACAAAAAGGCTAGGATAGAGTGCTAAAGTGAGGAATTATTTTTCTGATATAGTTTATACATGAGATAAAGCAATCATGAACCGAAGATGTCATTCAGAGCTGTGTTAAGACAGTGTTCTCGATGTAGCTTTAAAAGGTTTCATCTTTGCATTTCAGCCTTTCCAGACTGGGTGCCATGGGTGTCTGCCTTTTTGCGATGTACAGAGAGGACCCACATGCAAGGGAGTGGGAAGTGAGATCAGCAGTGCTGAGCAGGGCTCTTCCTTCCAGGGATTCGGACCCTCGTGACTACTGTGGATTTCCAAAATGCAGTTTCCCACCCTCCACGGCCCCAAGTGCTGTCAGCATTGCTACAGCACGGGAAAGGAGGCGCCCCTTCCAGGAGTCACGGCCTCCCCGCCTCCCTGCCTCCCGCCCTCCCCTCCGGTGTCTCCTCGGGCTTGGTAGAGAGCGTGCTGGTGCTGTTCCCGGTGCTGGGCCAGCAGAGGTGTAATTACGCTGAAGTAGGCACTTGTCGCCTCTGCTTCAATGTCAGATGTGAGAAACCTGGAGGAAACTTTGCCACTAGAAGCTACTGGGTCACTGAGTTTAGAAGTGAGGATTCCTTCTGCTTTCCCAAGTTTGAAAAGTTTTTTTTTTTTTTTTTTTTTTTTTTTTTTTTTTTTTGGCGGGGGAGGTATCCACTTTAAGGTGTATAAACTACACACAATAAATCATACTACCTAATCCCCAATATTTGGAGGAAAATGCAGTCTAATCATTTCATCTGTACTGTAAACATTCACACTTTTATGTTTAGGAAGGACTCCCTTTTGGAAATACATTGTTACTGTGAGATTCACCGACCCTCTCACTGACCCTCTGATTTACTGTCGATTCTGACACGGACATATTCGGTCTATGCTAGACACCAAGCCCTCGAGGCAGCAGCAGAATTAACGGCTTGTACTTTGAGATTCGTGAGCTGGGCTTGCAGTGAAAGTGGAATTTAAAAATCCTGTTCCAGTGCCTGCGGTCTCACTTATCTTTGCTCCTTCCGGCAGATGAAGGGGGAATGGCAGGGTGTGGGTTTTGGACCTGAACATACGGACCTCAGCTTCCCCAAACCTCTACGTATTGGAGACAGCAGCTTTCTCATGGCTGTGCTGCGTCTCAGAAGCGGCTCCATGAGCATGAGTTTCCTTCCTTTCCAAATCTCATGGGAAGTTTCTACAAAAAGCCTTTTACACAAAAGAACACTAGATTTTGGCATTTTGCTTGTCTCCCCTAAGAGGTTGCTGGACATATTCTTTTTCTAAGGGTACATCTCACTGAAAGATAAACGAGTCTGCATCCGGGGCCTGCCAGCGGAGCGACTGCTTCTTGAAGAAGCCAGGTGGGAGGGACCCCGGTACCACGCAGGACGCCCTTTTCCTTGGCATGACTCACAGTCCACATTCCACTTGATGCTCCTGGGAGGAAGTTTCAGGGTTTCATTGATTTTCTCCAGGACAGTCTGCAGTTTTTGCTTCTGAGCAATCTCTGACTGGGTGACCTCAGCGACATTTAGCTTCTCACTTTCAAGTTTCTCTGGGGGCAACAAAGGGAAGAAAAATAGTAGCTGTTATTCTGGGTCACAGCCCTAATTCACACGCTGGTTTACCCATTCACTGGCTTCTCCACACACGCATGCACTCACGCACTCACCAAACATACCAGCAGTCCTGCGAGACTGGTCCCACGATCTCGCTGCAGACACCAAACTCCACTCATGCGCAAGTCCCTGCTTGGTAGGAACCTGCTTACCCTCCTGTGCACTTTAATCATCTCTAGATGACTTATCATCAGTACGATGTCAACGCCACACCCTATACTATCACATTGGATCAGTTAGGGAATAATGACAAAAAAACAAAACAAAAAAAAAAAACAAAAAAATTGCTGCACGGGTTCAGGACAGAGGTAACTTCTGTTGGGTCCTTGAGCTTGCAAGGCAGGCGCCTAAACCACTGAGATAAATCCCCCGCCCAGTGTTGAATATTTTTGATCCACTGTTGGTTGAATCTGCAGATGTGGAACTGCACTGAGAACCTATTATTAGGAAAAGTGCTCCTCATTTGACGGCGGGACTGGTGGCACCAACAGTGCGAGAGCTTCTGAATTATGCCTTAACCCTTCAGGAGCACAGGGTGGAGAGTTTCACCTTCTCTGGCGTATTTGAACTCTTCTTCCATCATTCTGGGGCCCTTTTCCTTTTTCAAATTCTACCTTTTCTGAGGACCCCTCGGTGCCCCAGCCGGACAGACTTCTCTGTTTCTTCCCAGCGGTCACTCAGGTCCTTATTCGAGGCACCTTGTATACAGTATGACATTTACTGTGTCTGATTTAAGCACTTTCTTTTTAACCTTCCCCGGGAAGTAGTTCGTTGGATGTGCCATATTTCATCAGTTCCTAGGTGCACATGTCTCACACGTTAACACCCCTAAAATCAGGTTGTATCTTAAAAGTGGCATCCCACAGAGGCTGCCACCCAGGTGGAAGACGTGAGTTATTACTGCCACCACCTGTGTGAACCTGGCCATCACTCTTCATGGGACGAGCATTTCCATGCCTCAGGAAGACTGTAAGAGCAACTTCAAAACACATAAAATAAAAATTCTAAGCAAGGAATACCCCCCAAAAAAAACCAACCCTACTGGCTTGGGGCTGGGGATGTAGTTCATTTGCAGAGGACCTGCCTAGCATGTACAAGGGTCCAAGCCCCTGAACTGCGGAGGAGAAAGCCAGGAAACAAAGCATTGGGTAATGGTTCAATGGAAGCAAAACACTATCTAATCAATTATTAATCTAAATTTGCATTTTAATCTATTACAAAACACAAAATAACTCTGGACTCCTTAATGGGAAAAGTGTTACCTGCTTGTACTTTTACCTACTCTACACTCCACAACTCACCTAGCATCGATAGGACAATCCGAAGTGTGTTTAAAATGTCGTGTCTTTGCATTTTTGCTATTTCAAAAATGAAACTTTATGTCAGCGGTTCTCCTAGAGCTTACATCATTTATTTCAGGTACCACAGCAGCTTACTGAATTCAACTTCTCCATGGGTGACTCTCTAACGAGGATACCCAGTGGAGAACTTCTGCAGGTTCTCTGGACTTACAAACCCTTTTCAGTGCCTTGGTAGGATGACCTGGGGCACCTGTCATGTATGATGGCACGAAATAACACCTGCCTCTTCTCCCCCATTGCTTCAGGCCATACTTCATTTCTGAAGTTCAGGGATTTAACCAAGTTCTATCTAAATGTCTTCCTCTGGGATGGTAAACCTTGAAGAGAACATGTGTGCTTTTTTTTTTTAGGCTGGATCCTTATCTAGTAAAGGTATGGAAAGTTTTTTTAAATTTTTCTTCATTATTTTTGAGTGATGTAACTGTCCCTAAGAAGCAAACGGTTCTCATTGCACATTGCAACTACAATCTGTTACAGGATGCCCAAAATGCTAGGCTGAAAAACTTCTGACACCTTCTGTTGGCTGGAGGAAAACTGCTGGGATAGATTGTTGTCTGCCTTTGGGAGTGGCCTGGGGAGGCGGGAGGAGAGAAGTGGCACGAGACCCACTTACTCACACTGGCCATGCTGTATTTATTACATCACTGTCTATGAATTTTCATATTTATAATCCATTGGCAGTGGGCTTAGAATGAATAGGTTTCTGTGTTTTCTAGGTCAACAACTTTTTCTTGTACTGTTGTCCATTTTATTTTTGTTTAAAAATTGGTGGCCTGACCATATTTGGTGGCACATGCTTGTAATCCCAGCACTCAGGAAGCTGAGGTGGGAGAATCCCAAGTTCAAAACCAGCCCAGATTACGTAGTGGAATGCTGTTACAAACAAACGGACATCGGTGAGCTATAATTTCTTCTTATTATATTTATATATATTTCTTATATCCATTTGGTCTCCTACTTCCCTTCCTGGTACAGAGCTTCTACAACTCACAATTTCTTAGGTAGCTGAGTGATATAAACATTTGTTTCCTTGTCCAGAGTTCTTTCAAGAGTGATAGGGTGACAACCCAATTTCCCATCAACTGGAGACTGGATAAAGAAGATGTGGTTTTTGTTATAAAGTGGAGTACTACTCAGCCATAAAGAACGAGAAACTAGAGACATTTGTAGCTAACTGGGCACACATTGAGGTGATACTCTTAAGTGAGATAAAGAGGACACGTGTATAAATACCAAATAGTTTCTCTGGTGTAAAAACTGAAAGTGTAAATAAGGATCAGAATGTATAACTGATATTGCGTAATAGGAAGAAAGGATCTAAAGGGGTAGGGGAAGTAGGAGGGGTAGAGGAAAGGAAAGAAGGGAAAAGAAAAAATATGAGAAAATGAAAAAATGGAAACAGAGTCGGTGAAGGGAGGGCAGGGGAATGGGGAAAAGTAACCAAGATATGTCATGTAAAGGTACAAGATCCCAATGATGAATGTAACTGTATTGTATACCTAAAATGTACCAATAAACTTAATGAAAAAAAAAAAGCAATGAAACAAACAAAAGAATGATAGGCCACCAGGGGAATCAACCAGTGTTTAAAGCATTGGTACTTTCAGCCTCACTCCTGCCTCTTTGACCCCTGGGGTGGGAGTAGGGACTGGAAGTTGAATTAATCACCAATGGCCAATGAGTTAATCATGACGCCTCCATAAAAACTCTAAAAATAAAACCCCTCTAACTAAAGGGGTTCAGGGAGCTTCTGGGTTGGTGAATGGATCATGATGCTAGAGATCAGTGGACCCCGAGAGGGGCTGGAGGCTCTGGCACCCCATACCTTGTCCTATGCATCTCTTCCAATTGGCTGGTGCTCAGTTGTATTCTTTCTAATAAACTGGTAGATTCAAGTGCCTTCCTAAGGCCTATGAGCCATTCTAGCAAATTATCAAACCAGGGAAGAGGGCAGTGGGATCCCTGATTTACAGCCCGTTGGTCTGAAGCACAGGAGGTCCAGAGTTCTGAGTGCCATCTGAAGTGGGCAGTCTTGAGGGAGTGTGCCCTTAACCTGTGGGGGCTGCACTAATGTAGGGCAGTGTCAGAATTAAATTGCAGGGACACCCAGCTGGGTGCCTGCAGAGGTCAGAGAATCACCTGGTGTGGAAACCTCTCACATTTGGTGTCAGAAGTGTGCACACAGAGGAAAATGAGATTTTCCTTGATTAGATTTTACACCTTACCTACTAGAGCACTCTGCTTTTCTGTTTCCACCAGTATTTTTAACTGTCTATGACATTATAATTGTAATGTATTCTTCCAAAAATTAAAACACATCTTTCTGTTGTTTAGCATCTGGTATTGCTTATTTAGGAGACAGGTTTTTGTGGCTTTGATTTATTTCTTTCATGTTTCAGAGATTTTAGAAAAGGTAGCACTGCTTTAGTCATTGTTTTGTGTTTATTTTCTTGCTTAATTTTTTGTTGTTGGATATTTTATTTTAGACATTGATACTGGTATTAATATATTGCACAGAAAATATATCTCAAAGCAATCTTTATTAACACAGTATTTCTCTTTTAATAAAAAAGAGATTATATATATTATATATATATATGTATATATGTGTATATATATATATATATATTTTGCTACTGGCTTTTCCCTAAACAAATATATATCATGAGTATATTTCTCGGTCAACACATACTGGCATAACTCATTTAAAAAAACTGCATATTATAGGGCTTATTACATATTCATCCATTTTCCCAAAGATATATATTGCCAGCTTGTATCCTACCTTACCTCTATTTGCAATAAAGTTGTAATAAACTCCCCATGTGTAATGCTAATTGATTATTATTGATAAAAGTTATTGCTTTGTAGATTTTCCTCTTACATTCTTATATTTCTTCTTATATTTTCATCTGACAAAATCCCCTCATTAGTTCTTTTGTGACTTCAGCATTCTTTTTGCTTTTTTTTGATACAGGGGATTGGACTCGGGTCCTTGCACTTGCGAAGCAGCCGCAGGAACCACTGAGCTAAATCCCCAGCCCACAGCATTCTTTTGAGTATGCAAATAAAACACTATTATCTCTCTTTTGCAAGCTTGTATCACTTATTTCATTGTGATTTTTTTTTAAAAGAAAGGTTTAGTTACACCTGTACTGCTATTTCTACTCCTTTATTTTAAGGTATTTAACCCTCAAAATTTGACAGGCCCACTCAAATATTTCTATAGACAGTAACTTTACTCCATCTTACCAGGATTTCAAGATAATTTAAGATTCGTAGTTTTTCTCCTTTGTTCTTTGTTAGGCTAATATTACTAGCTCTTTGAAATTTTTTATTGTTGATATTTTATTCTTCCAGGAAAAAACTGCTTTTTGAATGTTTTCATACATAGTGCAAGTATTGGGTGTGATTTTGTTGTTGTTTTTGTTTGTTTCTTTGGTACCAGGGATTGAACTCTGGTCCTTGTGCTTGAGAGGCAGGCAGCAGAACCACTGAGCCAAATCCCCGGCTATTTGGGCATGATTTTGAAATAGGATGATTTATAAAATTTCAGGTGGATTATTTTGTGAATATTTAGTTGATTTTGAAGTTTGCATAAAAGAAAATGCTTTTGGAGAGATTTTTAGAGAATGATACAGTATTTAAAAAGTTATGGGGCCAGGGATTTAGCTCAGTGGTTCCGCTGCCTGCCTTGCAAGCATAAGGTCCTGAGTTCAATCCCCAGTCCAAAAAAAAAAAAAAAAAAAAAAAAAAAAAAA
>NW_022900928.1:17046369-17050673 GCF_012274545.1 Fukomys damarensis
AAAAAAAAAAAAAAAAGAAAAAAGAAAAAAATTATGAAGACAGAGCAGAATAAAATCAATTAGTCTGAATAGTGGAAAGAATTGAGATGTTCTAAATAACACAGTTGTTACATTAATGTGACTACCCTTCAAAGAACTAGAACATGTAAAATACTCTCCATTATGAGTGATTCCTGAGTTATTTAACAAACATTTTTTGTTTCCAAGTATATGGGGAGCATTTGTTAAAGTTTTATTTTTTAAAATTACCATCAAAGAGTTTGGTGTGTATACCAATTTGCTGAGGCTTGTTTTATGGATACAGTCACAATTTATAACAGTTCCACATGTAGTTGAAAAGAATGAGAATACTGCAGCTTGTGGGTATATCACATTGTTGGGGCTTGCATCTAAATGTTCCCCCAAAGCCTCATGCAGTCATAGGTGGGGCTTTTCAGAGCTGGCTGGATATAGGGTGTGTTATGCTGGGGTTAAAGCTGTGATGCTGGTGCTAAGGGTGTAATACTAGGATTGAGAGTGTATGATTACTAAATTATTCCACTGATTGGTTTGGCATAGATCTGGGTGTGGGTGGCATAACTCAAAAGGCAGGTAAGCCTAGAAGGGATAAAAGGGAGAGGCAGGCTGCTGCTGCTTGCTGCTTTGCTATTTCCTCCCTGCTTGCCATGGACTACAGTATTTCTCTTCTGCAATGCCACTCTGCCATGCTGCCCTGCCTTAGAGTCAGCTGACTATGGACTGAGACCTCTATAAACTGTGAGCTGGAATAAATCTGTTCTTTTTGAACTTTTCGTGCTGGGTATTTCATCTCAGCAATGAGAAAAGTTAGATTATATGTGCTATATGTAGATTAGATAGGACTGGTTAATTATACTGTTCAAATTTTTTCTATCTTTATGAACTTTTTTCTTAATACATTATTAACAGAAATATGTTGAAAATCTGTAACTGACAGTGGATTTGTCAAGTTCTTCTTGGTCCCCAGTAGCTCGCTGTGATCATATAGTGTTTACTCTGTATTATCAAGTTCTTCTTGAAATGATTGTCATTTTAATTTTTATGTATTCAATACACATAAGTGCATATAACTTTCTGGAGATTTTAACTGCTTCTCAGTATGTAATGCTCTCTCTGGTGATTTTTTTTTTTTTGCCTTAAAGGCAATTCTGTATGATGTAGAATAGTTACTTTTTCTTTTTATTAGTAATCATTATTTGCATTCTTTTTCTTTCAACTTTTCTGTGTCTTCATATATTAAAGCTGTGTATTATAAATAGAATTTAGCAAGATTTTGTGATACTAGTTTATGCATCTTTGTGTTTTACATAGATAAAGTCAATTTATACTGATTGGATTTTGTGATATAGTTGGATTCACTTCCAAAGGCTCATTCTGAATTTTTTAATTTATTCTGATTTTCCAGTCCTTTTCCCCTTTCCAACTTTACCTTGCTTTTTTTTCTTACCTTATTATGAGTTAAGGTTTTTACTCTTTCTTATTTGACTTTCTCAGAATTATTAAAAGAGAGGTTACATATTCTGTTTCTATCATTTTTGTGGCTGCCACAGAAAATTCATGCATATTTAACTGAAGACCTTAATTAGTATTTTCATCTACATACTAAACATTATGATGACCTCAGCACACTGACTATAATCACATATTTCCTCACTTATGTGCTATAGTTCTGTGGGATTTTGATTCTATTTTCTTTTTCTTTCTTTCTTTTTTTGAGATAGGGTCTATATGTACTTCAGGCTGGCCTTGAACTAACTATGTAGAGCAGGCTGGCCTCATACATTCAGAGATCCTCCTGCCTCAGCCCCCAGAGTGTTGGGATTACAGACACATAACCATCATGTCTGGCTATCTTCATTTTAAAAAATTAACATATTAGACATTATTGTGATTGTTTTATATTCATTCATTTATGGCTTTTATCTAGCTACTAGATGATATTTCCTATTTTTAATTGCATTCTATATGTTTATTTTCACTTTTCTTCTTCCTACTGTAACATTCTAGAAATTCCTTTCATGAAAGCCTGTTGGTAGTAAACCCTCTATGTTTCTGTTTGAAGACAATGACTTTATTTTCTCCTTACTGTTCAATGTGTAGTTTTTTTGCTGGGTATAAACTTTAAGTTGATAATTTTTAGGCATTTGGAAGATATAATATTAATATCCTTTGTTTATTGTTTCTCAAAGTGCATTTATAAAGGAATAATATACTGAAAGATATCTTTTCTATCTACTTTGAATCATTTCTATGTTTTCAGTGCTTTTAGTTTTCATGCGAAATGTATAGCTATAGATTCTCACTATCCTACACGAAGTTCACTGAGCATCCTGAATTTGAGAATTCATATATTTCATCAATATTAGAAAATTACTTCATTGTGCCTTTAAATGTTTAGGGTACTCCATTGTTTTTCCCTTCTAGAACTCCAATTAGCCATATGTTGGACCCTTTTGGAATAACTTCTATGTTCTTAAATTCTCTTTCTCATTCTTTATCCTATACTCTAAGTACATTCTAGATGATTTCTTCTGGCTTATTCATTCCTTCAGCTTTATTCTACTGTTTTTAATTTCATTATCATACATTTTTTCCAGTTCCAAAAATTGTTTTTTTCTTTTTCACATCTACCTGCCTCTCCGGTTTTGATAGTTTTTCTTTTATCCTATCAATAATTTAAAATATTTGACAAATTAAACATTTATTTTATATTCCATACCTGTGCAGTTCATATTTACAATATTTGAAGGCTAAATCTATAGTTCATTGTTTCTGTTGACAATGCTCATGCTATCTTGTTGCTCATGATTTGGTGATTTCTGATTTTGAGATCATTTTCCTTAGAATTTTATTTCTGGGAGTTCCTTGTGGCCTGGGTTTAGAGTTCATTCCTATTTAAAGGGAGGATACAAGTTTCTTTCTTTCTTGGGGCACTAGTAACTGGGGGCAACTTTTAACCAAATTTTTAACTCAGGGCTTTTGAAGCCTACTAAAGTAGTGTGAATCCTAGTACTAAATCTGTGTTAGTACAGACTTCTGATAATGAATGATCAGGGCAGGATTTTTTTTGTTTCATTTACATCCAAGGCTGAGACAGACATTTATCTTTATTGCCTGGCTCTGTGCAACAAGGTTTTCTAGTTTACCTACCTCAATATTTGCCCTTCAAAGACTCTAGCTTTATTCACTGGTCTCTGATCCAACCATTTTCCTGCTTAGATCCTACTCAGGCTTTGTTTCCTGAACCTGTATGTAAACCCCATTAAACCTCAGGCTGAAATCCATTAGGAATTTGCTCTTATCCCACTGGATTTACACTTTCTTGCTGTTTTTGGAATCAGAAGAATTTCCTTCTCTTTCACAGCAATTTATCCATGCCATACAAAATTGTGCTTTTAAAAGCTTATCCAGATTTTTTAAATGTGCTGTACCAAAAAGACCTGAGAAACTTGGCATCCACAATGCCAAAGATATAAATCTATTTTCATAGCTTATTACATTACTAGAACCCCTAAAACACTTAGAATAGTGTGAACAGCCATTATTTCTGACTTGTTCCTAATATCATGTCTTTGCTATTCAACTATTTAATATGTTGACTATTAGACTATAATGATCTTTATCATATGCAGGTAGTTTCCTTTTCATCCTGTTTACTTGGAGTGGCTGTTAGAAATGTATCAATTATTATTTGTTTGCTACTAATGGATCCAGTTTTGCTCTGAAATTTATATGTACTCAACCACTTATGTTTGATACTATCTAACATGGAAAAAAAATCAAGCTGTGGTAACTGTCTCTTCCTCTCTATTGAAGGCCCAATTTTCCTAATCCCTTTCCATGAAGATGATTAACAGAGATATTCCATAATTACATAAGCATTAGATATCACACACACTCACATACACACATACACAGAGGATACATATGGTTCTCACTGTGCTTTTTTAACTTAGTAAAACATTATAAAGAGCTTTTCTACTATTTATTGATAAAGGAAGAATAATAAGCTTTCATCTGGATTTCGAGTTTCTCAGAGATGAGATAATGCCTCTTCTAACTTAAGAACAATAGTCATATGTCATCATCAACAACCCTAGAACCAATAATTATTATAGCAGGAGCTTTGGTGTCGACTGCCCAACAGAACTTCTGGCTATGCGATGTCTTCACTGTCCAATATGGCAGCCACTAGCCACATGTCTCCGCTGGAGCCTAGAATATAGCCAGTGTGGTGGAGAAAATAGGTTTTTATGCATGATTTATCCTTTTTTTTTTTTTTTTAG
>NW_022900928.1:17050759-17088761 GCF_012274545.1 Fukomys damarensis
TTTTTTTTTAGACAAAGTCTCACTATGTAGTTCAGGCTATCCTTGAACTCACCATGATCCCCTGCCTCAGCCTCCTAAGTGCTGGGATACAGGTATATGCCACCATGCCCAGATAAATTTTAAAAAATTTAAACAGCTTTTAACAGCTTCACACAACTAGTGGTTATCAAATGGAGCAGCTCAGTTGTAGAGGTTTTACAGGTCATCTTCCTGATTTTTCAGAGGAGTGATTATGCTGCAGAGAAATGTGCTAGTGATGAGACCAAGCCTGGAAATGCTGCTATTTCAGCCCAAGCATTTTAAAATAACTCTCAAGGTAATGTGGACAAACTTCGATGTTGCTTTTCTTGGGGTTCGGAGTCACCCCCACACGGTATACCCTGGTAGAGACAGCTGGCTCCCTCTAGCTGCTCTCGCCCTATATCCCTATCCACTACTCCTGTGGATCAGCCTCAGGGAAGGATGCTCCTTGCTGGTTTTTTCCTCCAGTGCCTTTCTCTGCACAGCCCCTCTACCATCCCAGCTTCTCTTTCCGGCCACATCACTTTGCTTGTGAGCCGTCAGCAGCTATGAACTCTCAGCTCAAAGTCCTCTATAAGATGGGCCACGTCCCCTTTATGTGATATAAACTTTCACTTTGGAATGGTTCTCAGGTTTACAGAAACATTGCAAAGATAGCGCAGTTGGCTCTGGCCTGCTCTGACCCCAGATTCTGACTGTCGATGCTGTCAACAGCGCCGCCTGCGTTATTCAGACCTCGCTATTTTTTCCCGAGTGTCTGTACAGGTTGTCACGTGAATCCTCCATTCTCCTTCGGCTCCTCTGTTCTATGATAGTCTTTTACGACCTTGCCCATTTTGAGGAATGCCGACTTTTCCCCACGCGGTTTTCTCACGGATAGACGGGCTGTGGGTTGGGGAGGAGGCCCGCGGAGGCAGAGCGCCCTTCTGTCACCGCCTTCCGCTCCCCAGTCACCGGCTCCCACTCACTAAACGCAGCTGCCTTGAGTGGTAAAGGGTTAACTGCCCTCCTTAGTCGGGCTGCATCTACGGAAACTACTTAGAATGCTTTCATTTATTCATTTACTCAGTTAATTATATCAGGAGGGTCTTCATTTTATTTTATAGTTTTCATTTTTTACTGTACATGTTTGCAGTACATAATGTTTACATTCTTTGTGGGGAGTTGGTACACGTACCCAACACATCTTAATTCTTTTCTCCTCCCCTTCCCATTGGAGAAAGATCTCTCTCTCTACTTTCTATCATCTATATTTTATTTTGCTCTTTATTTATATTTGGGGTTTCTCTCATAAAAGGAACCATGCATTATTTAGGCTTGTGTGTCTGATTTATTTAACCTAATATCATGTCTCAAAGTGTCTCAGTTTTCCTATAGATGACTCAAGTTCAGCCTGTATAAATACCCTGCAGAAGGGCATTTATTTTAAACTTTGGGTTACAATCTGACATTACTGCTCTCCACCACTGATCCTAGCCCTGGCCATGGATAGCTCTCTCAGGTTGGTCTTAGATATTTTTATCATGTCGATGCAACTATTTTATGTGTTTTTTGGTTTTGGTCTCCTTGGTCTGTTCTCCCCCACCCCCCCTTTTTTTTTTTTCACTTCTTTTTGGCACTACAAGATGGCTCATTTTCTATATTTCTAAAATTAGCCATTTTTGAAGATGCCCTGGTTCCTGTTATTTGAGATGATGTTAGAAACCAAGGTCTCAGCACAGGGTCTCAGCTTATTTGATAGCTACACATCCCACTGGACCAATGCTGATGGATACCCAACTACTTGTTCTTTGTCTCTACAACATTCTCCCTCCACTCACAGCAAAGTCACCAGGGGCTTCTAGCAATGTTTTTGTAGCGCTGGCTAGAATGTGCTTCCCTTTCCTCACTCATCTGACTGAAATTCTGCTCCTTCTGTTGGGCTGTATTCAAAATGCCCCTCTTTCACGAAGCCTTTCCTAAACATCTACTCAACATCTCAGAGCCCTCTGTCCTGCCACACTGCGAGGGACCCAAAGGCAGCACAATGTCATATTTCCTTTTAGACCCTAAACTCAGCAGTTAGCATGTGGCAAACCAAATGATTTTTGCTTAGTGAATCTTACTTGGTTAGGTTAAGATCAGTGTAAAATTCACTCTATAGAGTACACCAGGGAAAAGGGAGAAACACACAAACACACACAACACAACACTTCTATAGACATTTTGACTGAGGGGTCCTTCTTGGTCTCATGCCTTGGGATGCCCTGTGTCAGTCATATGTTACTATGCACTCAGAAGGAAGAACACCGTAACCTCAACATACTTATCCCTCAAAACAGGCCTTGTCTGTTCCCAGCCCATGCAGATGCTCAAAGGCTCAGTCAAATAAAATGTATCATAAAGAAACAGCCATTCCAAGTCAGGACTCCTTGAGAAGGAAGAGGCGATGGCTCACGTTCAAATGAGGTGATTCATTTTACTATGTAGAAATTTTCCCGAAATTGCTATCTCCTATCTACTCTAGCACATCTATTGCCTAGATCTTAGGGATGCATATGTAACAGGTTACCATGGACAGGGCGGCATCGCTGAGATGCTTGGAAAGGTGTCCCGACTTTGAAAGACTCTGTGACTTTCTTGTAGGCACCATGGGGTAACAGTAGCCTCTGGAGGTACTGAAGATGTTGCCTCCGTAAGTCACCCCGGAAGTGGGTAATCTGGGGACAAGAATGGAGGCGAATCTTTGGCGTGGGGGAGGAGGCACTTACTCCTCACTTTGCTCTATAGAGAAAGGGATACAGTTGTTCCCATGACATGATGGCATGTGTGTCATAAGGACGTAGGCCAATATCTGGTGTCTCCCTGGCAACAACCATGAATACTGTGTCAGGAGAAGCGGATGCCACAGCGGAGGCTGCTGTACCCTCTGGTGCCTCTGGATGGTGTGAGGGCCCTTCGCAGTGCTTCCTGGCCCTCCTGCATTCACCTGTGGCCAGTTCCAGACACAGTGCCTGTTTCCGCCTCTAGCCCGAGGATCTGTCCTTCTCTGCCACCACAGGGGTACAGTTTGGAGGTTTCTATTTCCTGTACAGACAACCCTCAACCTGGGTTCTGGATATGAGGCAGAGAGAAGGAAATTTCACTTCTGTGGGATTCCTCCCCGAAAATGCACCACCTTAATCTAATCCTGAGAACATCAGACAAGTCCAGACTGAGGGCCAGTCTACAAAATAACTGACCAGCACTCTTCAGAAGTACCACACCTATGAAAGGCATGGGAAGATTAAGGAACTGTTGTAAATTGAAAGGATAGCACATTAAAGGCTGGCCAACTCTGAATGAAGTCTGAGATGCAGTTAAGCATTGTTCTAAGGTTAATTCCTTAGTCTTGGGACTGGTACCACAGTCCAGAAGAGGTTCAGAGTATTGCCAAGGCAGGGATCAGAATATAGAGAAAAGGATTTTGAAGCCAAAGAAGCTAAGAAAAATGAGAAGTTCTGAACTATGGGGGTCACAGCAGAGCTGGAGAATGATGGTGACAACAAACCCTACCTAACACTTAAGGTTCCAGGCACCTTCTTATGGGTTATATGTGCCGACTGGCCAACGGGATGGGTTTGATGCACTTTACACAGGAGTACAGTTACCAGAACCTGTGACTAACAATAGGAGGAACGAAGGAGAGGGAGCAACTCAGGAAGACTCCCAGGTTTCCCATTTGAGCGAGGGACTCCGCAGTGGTAATACCAGGCAGTGAAGTGGGAGGCACAGTGGGTATGGTGGGGAGGAAGAAGGTGCACAGCCCAGTGTGGGTTTGGTCACTAGGGACTGTGGGGCATCCAGGCGGGGATGTCTGGAAAGCAGTTAAACAATGACCTTGTGGTTCCTGGGTAGAGACCTGAGCGTGACTATCACAGAGGTGATGGCTCGAACTGATGGCATCACCACTGGCGATGGCATCACCCAGGAAGCAGGTATGAAAGAAAAAGAAGAGGGCTGAGATGGAAGACGGGAAAACCCAACATGATGGAAAGAGGGAGAGTATATGGAGAAGACCAAAAAGCAGGTGTCAGAGGTGGAGGAGAAAGAACCAGGACAGGATGAGGCCCACAAACCATTTGGCTGGGGAAGGTGCCACGTGAAGAGGAAGTGTGAATTGGTACTGATGACCTGGGCAGGAAAAGTCAGTGGAAAGATGGGGCAGATACAGGGAGTGCTAAATGCTCCTTTGAGAAGCTTGGGTGCAGAAGGAAGGCGGTAAAACACCTGGAGGGGACTCAAGGTCACAGAGGCCGCTCAAAACTCTCCAGGCCGATCCCTCCCCCAGGAGCTCCTAATATGTACTTCTGACTGCAAACTGTTTTTCTCTTCCTGGGTAACCCACCTACAGCTTTCCAGTGCATGTGTCCATCCTTACACCCTTACAGGTCCAAGTTTAAGTTCACAGAAGACGCATGATGTCCATAGTGAATCGCCTTTTCGACATGAAAGCTCAAGTCTGAAATAACCTTAATCTGGTCCCAGGTGACGCCCAGCTGGGCGCCGCACAGAAGTGATGTGGGGCTGTTCTGTTACCATTCCTGGAGGCTGCATGACTCCATGACCACCATGTGGGGTCTCAGCAACTCTTCCTTAGAAAGCCTCCAATGGAATGTGTCGTGACAGTTTCGGATCCTGACTGTAAGTCTGCTGGAGGGGTTAACAGCTGTGTCGCTGTGGGGAGGCTCAGTGAGGCCCACGGCTTCCCACACCTCCGTGTGCCAAAGCTTTTCCATTTCTAGTCTGTATTCAGTTAGAGTTTACCATGTTTAAATATGAACACATTAATATTAATATTGATGTTTGAGTACATCAGTTTAGCTTCCTAGAAATTACTAGATTTCGTATTAGCCATTCATTCACTCATTTAATAAATATTAATTTAGTGCTGGAGAACCTGGGTAGATAAATAAGATGGGGTTCTTTACCTTGAGCCCACAGGCATTTATATAAACAGCTATAAACAACATGGAGTCTTACGGTAAGAAATGTGTATGTGCCATACACGTGTGTATATATGTATACAGATTTGTATTTGTACAGTTCAAGTATTCCTTATCCAAAATGTGTGGGACCAGAAAAACCTGGTATTTTCCAGATTTGGGAAATCTTCCTATAGAGATACCTTAAGGATAGGATTCAAGTCTCAACACAGAATTCATTTGTGGTTCGCATACATTTGTGGTACTTATACACAGCATGAAGGGAGCTCTGAAAAACAGTTTTGGTGCCGCTGTGTTTCGACAGCAAGTCATCACAGAGGATCAGGTGTGTGGAATTATCCACGTGCACTGTCAGCATTTAAAAAGTTCTGGATTTTGAGGCTGGGGATTTAGCTCAGTGGCACTGCACCTGCCCTGCAAGTGCAAGGTTCTGAGTTTGATCCCTGGTACCGAAAATAAATAAAAAAAAAATAAAAAGTTTTGGATTTTGGATTTCTATAGTAGAGATGCTTAACCCGTATATGTGTGTGTGTGTGTGTATGTACATACGCCTGCATATATACACACATGCACATGTATGGGGATGCGTTTCCTCAGATGTGTTTATGTATATGGGGAAGATGAATGTCGCAAAGTATCTGACTGTCTCTTCTGGATGTGACTACACTGGGTTAAAAGGGAGGCATGTAAGACTGGAAGGATGAGCAGCAGTGATTTTCCCAAGGAGATAAAGGAGGAAGGGCTGTAGAAGCAGAAGGAAGAGCACGGCGAGAGCATCAGGGTATGAATATGCATGGCGTATGGAGTAACGTAGCAATGGAGGACATAAAAATAATAAAACCAACAATAAAAACAACAGTGGTTCCAGGCGCTTATTGGCATCACCAGGAGAACTTTTTATACTGCCGGAGGTGAGGGTGCAGACAGCTGGTGTTAGAATGGTGAGATGTTCTGAATGTTGTGCTAAGGAGTCTGGAAGGGGAACCTCTGACAGTTCTCAGGTAGGATTGGCAAGACTGGACTTGTGATTTGGAAGATTCCTCAGCTGGCTGCACAGGCAACAGAGCAGAAGAGGTGAGATGGGAGGCAAAGTTGGGAAGCTTTTGCAACAGGTAAGGCAAAAGCAAATCAGACAAGTGGAACTTCCAACAAGGGTGGAATGAGGAGAGATTTTTGAGGAAGAAATGGGCCCTGGGACACATGATCCACAAGACAGACTGTCATGGTGAGGGAGGAAGCACTTTTGGAAGAGTGGATGAACTCAGTCGAAGGGGATCCAGCTCAGACCTGGAGTATAGGGCTGGAGGGGGAAGTCTGGGGCAGAGATCAGAGGAGGAGCAGCGAGGGAACTCTCTTCATTCAAGATGGATTTGTCCTTGTTTTGTTACTGTGAAGCAACGCAAGGGTACATACCTGCCTGCACAGAGGCAACACATAGGTAGAGATACGTGTAGACCTGAACAGCACAGAGGTACATACTTACACATACTGTGACCCAGCCCAGAGAGGGGCACACACCCGAGTCCACAGACCATTGAGGGATAGATGCACACACTTCCAGATGACATGGAAACACACAGGCCCATGGAACAGACACACATCCCTAGGTCACAGAGGGACACACACACATACATGTCCACAGATCACAGGACCATAAATCACAGAGCGACAGTACATGTGTGCCCACAAATCATAGAGCAATACACTTACAAACAAATCACAGAAGGACACATACATACGTGTCTACAGGTCACAGAGGATAGACACACTCACGTAGTCCATAGGCCGCGCACACATAGCCACGGATCACAGGACACCCACAAACCCCACATGTCAATGCGCCTAGAGAGGCCACAAGTGCACAAGTGTCCAGACTGGGGGAGGCCTGTTTTCCAGTTATACGTCGGGCTTTTTCCATTTGCCCGGCAGATGACCCTGGACTTCTAGTGGGCGCAGGCCCATGTGGTTACCAGACTCCCTCTGCACCTCCTCCATGTCAAACTGATCCCAAAGGCCTCACTGCTCTGCCCGCTCCAGGTACACGCAGCACCCGCCTTGCCAGGACCCAGTGACCATCCATGCCACACTCAGCACGTTCCTACCGAAGAGCTTCTGCAGGACTTGTCCATCGTACAAATCTTCAGCCAGGTCTTTCACAATGATTCTCTCTCCAACCAGCACGTCATTGATCCAGTCAATTAATACCTCCAGAGAAAGAAGAAGAGTCGTGGGGTATTTTCATACAGACCAACTTTCAGGGGAGGGGATTTAGCTCAGTGGTTCCTTCGCCTGCTTCGCAAGCGCAAGGATCCAAGTTTGATCCCTAGTACCAAATACAAAAGAAACAAACAAACAAACAAAAAACACAATAGACCAGCTTTCATATCCCAGACAACAAAGATCAAAATAAACTGTTCTTTCAAAACAGTGGAGTGACTCACAAGACCCAAGTACCACAGGCAGGCAGGTGACGGTGCGAGACTGGAGGCCCTGTGTGTGTGCGTTGGCCCTCCAGGGGTCTCTGTTGATTTCTTCTGGTCTCATCGCTCTTTCCCTAACAAGCAACACTCTCAGTGCAGGGCTCTGAGTTACACAAATGGGTCGAAACCCACCCATTTGGGTGCCACCGTCATTGATGAGTGTGTGTGTGTTTCTCTGGCATCTGTGAATGTGTGTCCACCTGTTTGTCATCTAGAGATCTGGCACTAAGTCATCTACGAACTTGTGTCTGTGTAGCTCCATGATCCAGTTACCTTCCTGAGCTCCTGCTTCCTTATCTCCAAAAGCAGAATGAAAGTCTCTCCCATGTTAAGTGGTAGAAAAGAATTACCAAGGAACTTGATTGAAAGCAGATCTGATTCACATATAAAGCACCCTCCCACGAGGACAGTGGTGAGGTGGCTGCTGTAACCTCCATGCTCAGAAGGGCTGGTCGGCATGGAAGGAGACAGGCTTGCCCAAGGCCACAGAGCTCACAGCTAGAGTCAGCAGAGGGTCCCAGGCCTGCCAGCTTGAGAGTGTGTGTCTCCTGGCCCACAGCAGCCGTCACTAGCCGAGACCTGCATGTGCCAGGCAGTGAGTGGAGGCACTGTGTGTGATGTTCCATTTCATTAACACGTACAACACCCTTGGGAGGCGTGTGTCACCAGCTCCATTTTTCAGGTAAGGAAACAGTGTCTATACTGCTTTGCTTTTTAGTTTTCCTTTTTGTTGGCTAAGACAGTATTTATATATAAACAAATCGTCTTAGTCACTTTCCTTATTGCTGACATACAATACCAACACCCATAACTTAAAGGAGGAGAGGTTGATTTCTGGCTCATGTTTCAGTGCATAGTAGGCTGGCTCCAAGGCAGAATGGCATGGCAGAGGGGTGTGGGGGAGGAAAAGCTGCTCACTTCATGGCAGTCAGGAAGCAGAGAGCAAAAGGAGCAGCCAGGAAGGGACCTACATGCTTCCAGGTCACACCCCCAGTGATCTGCCTCTTCAGACTCTTACTTCCCCATAGTAAGTCAGCCACACCACCCCCACAATCCAGTCTCCTCCCAAAGGCCTCTCCTCTGAGCTCATGAGGTTTTAGGGGGACACCTCAGATCTACACTATAGCACAACAAGCTTATGCATAAGGAGATGAGTTCGGATCACTACCCAGTTGGGTGACCCCCAGCACAACCCCGACACAGAACAGTTCCCTTTCTAGGAGCCGATGGTGGTAGTTACTGAGTACCTACTGAGTACCAGGCACAGCCTGTATCCAACACAGTACTTCTCTGGAGAGGTCCGTCTTGGGATTGAAACAGTCAACCCTTATCAGGGTTGAGGAGTCCGTGGTGTGAAGTGGAAATGGAGGGGCCCTCATCTCCTTGGAGGAGACTCTAAAAAACAGACTAGGGGCTGACCCGTGATAGTGTTTAAAGGGGCAAAGCAGCCCAGATGTGGAAAAAACAAAGCTCTCCCTGGTAGTGAGGCAGTCACCTGTAGGGTGATGCTATGGACTTGGACAACACCCGAGGGCTTAGGTGTTTGGGGAGTGATGTGCATCTCCAATCTCTTCTCCATGAAACTGAGCCCAGGTACAGGTCTGGTTGGGGCGACCAGTGCTGAGGCTGAGCTGGTCAGAACTCACACTGACCAGGTCTCCGCCTCGGAGGTCTCCTAGGCAGGTAGCAGCACCGCCCCTTCCAGCACAGGAAAGCCCAGGGCTAGACCCCATGTTGTGCCCTTGCATACTGTGGCCCAACACTCTGGAGAGGCACAGTGGCAGGCAGAGCCTAAACCCAGAGCTGTACTCAAGGTGAGGCTCAGTGGAGCAGAGCAGCCATCTGTGGGTGCAGCACTGGCGACATCAGGAAAGGGCCAGATGTCCAACAGGTACAAGCCACCCACCCACGGGTTCAGATTAGGGCGCAGCATAAAGGGTTGCATGGCCTCCAGCCCTGGCCACCTTTCTGACACCTTCTGGCACTCTAGGGTGAGGCATACACATAGGCAGGAAACAGATAGGAGGGATGTTTATCCACCTCTTCTCAGAAGCCTAAGACTGAATGTCCTCATCTGGAAAATGAGGGCGACACTATTTCATAGGGTGCTTTCGAGGGTCCCCGAGAAAGCAGTAAAGGATCTTGTGAATGCGCAGATCCTGGCCAGGATGAGCTCCTCAGTCCTGACCTCTCAGGTGCTAAGGCCAACATCATAGATGAGGCATTTGTCCGGTCAGATGGCCATGGACTGACCATGAGCTGCCTGAGGGCGACACTGCTGTGCTGCATAAAATAGCTGCTCCACAGACACCTGCTGAGTTGGGAGGGCCAGGAAGCCTCTCCCAGCTTCTTACCTTCATCAGTTCTTGGAGTTTGGGGTCACTGCGTGAGTTTGGATCCACCATCGTCCGCACTTCATTCTCCTCTTTAAAAAGAAAAAGCATTGAGAGGTGTGGCTGTTTGGGAAGGCACTGAGCTCATGCAAAGGGGCAAGAGGCAATTACCCAGCATGGTGTCCTCTGGGTCCAGCTCGAAGGGGATGGGGCTGAGGGGCAGGTTGATGGCGTTCATGCCCTCCTCCTGAAGCTCTGAGACTGAAAGACAAGGAAGGGCTGGTCATTTTCAGCCGACTGACCATGGGAGGCGGGTAGCACATGTGTTTGATACTGATATTGAGGAAAAGCCCCATCAAGGTCAGATAACATCTGCTACGCAGCCTGCAATCGATTCGTGGCTTCTCTGTGCTAAAAGGATCTAATGATTCTCTTAATCTTACCTCTTCTACCTGTCATTTTCCTGGCTTTCCTAAGAAATGGGAAAGTCTCACTTGGTCCTGGTGGCATACGCCTATAACCCCAGAACTCTGGGAGGCGGTGGCAGAAGGGTCTCAAGTTTGAACCTAGCCTGAGTAACTTAGTGAGACCCTGTTTCAAAACAAAACAACAAAAAAAGCTGTATCTGTTTATGAGGAATTGCCTAGAAAAGTTAGCAATCTGCTCTACTTAGAAGATCGACCAGAAGAAATATAGCAGTATGAGGAAGCAGGTATACTTAGCTGGAAAACAAATGCCATCTTTTCCTTCCAAAAATCACTGAAGCTTTGAAGTTGTCACCTATTGTCTGTGTTCTTGTGGACAAGAATTCTGCAGAACGCTGGATGTCTGCGAACTTGGAGATTGGAGACAGTCCCTGGGTGATGTCCCATATGACTGTCAAGGGCTTGCTGTAAGGGAGTGAACACTAGTGTCTGCTTTCCCCTCTCTGTTAGGCAGCCTCATTCCCTATCCAACTGCAACTATCAGTGTCTGCTGATATGAAAGAACTCTTTGTAAGTGGCTGCCTTGTGCTTAAGAGTTCTTGCAAACCTATGCTGGCAATCACAGAGGCCAGAGTCAATAAAATGAAAAAAATTAAATGGAAAGATGGGCCGTTGCTTTTATTAATGTCGGTGGCAGCTGCCATATTAGCTCCTTAAGAACCTCTTGGTGACCAACGCTTTCAGCGAAAATGGTCTTTCTGTGTTTAATTGGTGAAAAGTAAGGGGCTGGGAGTTGGCTCTCAGGAGGGGTAATCCGAGGTCAGCAATCAGCTGGTGCCCATCTCACAGTGGGGTGGGTGGGGGAGATTTTTTAACAGCGCTCCTTGTGGGTGGGTGCTTGTGGAAGAACAGGCTGCACAGTCTTGAGTGATCATTGACCCTTTGCAACATTTCTTGAAGAAAATGGAATTGTATATTTCTAGGATTTGAAAAGTGTATCTGGTCATCCACGGGGACTTCATTTTCAGCAGAGGAAACAAACTGGAGAGGGGATCTCACCTGGCCCCAGGTCCCACAACTGTGAGGGCTCACTGGCCTGCACCAGAGCCCAGAGAAAGGATGGGACAGAGGGATCCTGATGCAGTCCCTGACCTAGGGTCCAGAGGGGCACAGGGAAGCCAGGACAGAAGTGAACTGAGGGTGGCAAAGCTCACATTCAACCCAGCCTGAACTTGGTGACCTTGTTCATCCCATCAGGAAGCGGTCACTGGACGCCTACCTCACTTCTGTTCACCCTGAAATCTCCCCTGAGAGGAGGCAGATTTCTGTACTGGCAAGATTTCCATATATATAATTTTTGTTTTTCCTGCACTGGGGCTTATTGTACCCAGGGACACATGTACACCATGCCCAGGGACTCACAATTGTGCAGGCAATGGGCAATGGAAATGAAGTTGTGCTTAAATACGAATGCAAGGCTGAGGCCCTAGCTGGGGAAAAAGCTTGTGCTTGCCCAGGACCTCCTCTCTAGCTACGTTCTCCCTGCAGGTCTGTGCTGTCTTATGTAGTAGCCACTAGCCACTTGTGCTGCTTAAGTTTCAGTGAAATAGATACTCAGTTCCTTAGCTGCACCTAGTACCTTTTAAGTGCTCAGTGGCCGCTATGCGGTTGGTGCCTACTGCCCTAGACAGGTATGGAATACTTCCCACATCACAGAAAGTTCAGGTGAATGGTGTGGTCCAAGGGAAGCCCATTTATCTAAATGCTGAGGATGTCCACATTTAAAACTTCAGTCCAGGCCTGACCCTGAGTTCCAGGCTCATGAATTTAACTGCTCACTCAGTCTCAAAAGGTTTCAAAACAGAACCCTCATACCACCAGACAGCACAAAAGCAAACTTGTTCTCTCCCACTCTAACCTCCAAGATGGGACCACTGCTTGCACAATGGCGCAAGCCAAAAATCCAAGGGATCATCAGGTTCTCCCTTTTCCTGACCTTTCACATGTAATGTATCGACAAGTTCCCTAGGTGCCACCTCTAAACCAAGATCTGACCGCCTCTACTCCTGCCTGACCACCGTCTTGGTTCAGACCTCCAGTATATTTCACCTGGACCACCAGAACCACTGCCTCCCGGGCCTACCACTTTCTCTCGAGTTTCCCTACCTACTCGCTACAGTGTGAATAAGATGCAAACAGAATCACACGTTCTCCTGCTTTCAACTTTGCTGTGGTTTTTCATCACACTCACAATAAACCCCGACTCTGTACTGTGACTTATAAGACGCTCTGATTACCCTTCTGCCTCCCTTTCATGTTTTCTTTTCTTTTCTTTTTTTTTTTTGGTACCAGGGATTGAACTTGAGTCCTTACACTTGAGAGGCAGGTGGTGGAACCACTGAGCTAAATCCCCAGGCCTATGTTTTATTTTCTTGATAGGTCTCATCACAATTTGAAATAATTATTGTTGGTATGTCTGTCATCTATTTCCCCACATCAGAAGGTAAGCTGGATAAGTACTGGTACTTTTAAAAAATCTTTTGAGACAGGGTTTTGCTAGGTAGTGCAGGCTGGCTCTGAACTTGTGATGATCCTCCTGCCTCAGCCTCCTGAGTGGAAGAAGGACTGGTACTTTTTATCTTCTATTCACTATTAGATCTCAAGGAGGCCATATGGTATAGTGGCTAGGAGCCAAATGGCCTAGATTCAAATCCAGGATCTGTCACTTATTAGCCAAGTGACCCTAGGCAAATTCACCATTCTCTTGTGCCTCAGTTTCCCCATTTACATAAAGGCAGTGATAATAACACTGCCAACCTCCAAGGGTTGCTAAGAAGATTTAATGAGTTAACCTATGCATTCATAAGAGGGCCTGGTACCTGGTCAGTGCTACGTAAATTTATGCTGCTGTTATTATAACTGGCTATTATTACATAATACCTTGAGCATAGTGCACATTGGACAAATATTTGCTGAATAAATAATCAGCATGTTAAGACCACTCTTCATTGGCACAGGTTATATGTAGAGGCAGAATTTGCCACAGTGGTTTACATGACGGAAAGGCTTTCACTTTGTGCCCAGGGGAAAAAATACATTTACTTTTTAGACCAACCCTGTGTGCACACGGACGTATCTGGGGCAGCATTTCCAGCTTACATTTTGTAAGAGAAGAAAAGCTGCATCTGGCCCAAGCTTGTTGGCCAGCCAGAACCAATCTGCAAATATAAAGAAAGTATTTAAACATCTCTTTAAGCATGATGAGGAAAGCAATATTCACAGCCAGGATTCCTAAAGGTGGATCTGAATGGAATCTCCTTTTACATGGAGATCATCGTTAAAAACGTTTTCAGATGAAAAAATCTGTAGTCAGGAGCCCTCCCTTTGCCTTGCCTCTTTAATTCACTCCCAGAGACATAACAAACCCGAGAAGAAAGGCTAAGATATGTTTGCAATTGGACATGTTTCTTCAGGAAATGATTTGGTACAGGAACATCATTCCCATTCCATTAAGTGCTGACTCGGAGCCAACTGTTTGTAAAACTGAATATGCAAACTGCCCGGTTCAGGCTCGGCCCCGCCCCACGGGGCCCCATTAGCGGCCCCTTTCCCAAGCCAGCCTACTTGGTTTGGAGGCTTCGTTTCTATTAAACCCCAGCAAGGCCCAGCAGAAGCCCTTACCAATCCCTGTGCTCAGAAGGACAAAGAGCTGCGGCTGAATTTTCCTCCGCACAGAATCTGAACCTCCTCTAACAACCTAAAACTGGGTCTGAATATGCAGCCCTCGGGGTCTTGCAGCGCCTTTAGTTATAACTTAATAAACAGCTCAAATGTCCGACGCAAGGTTGGCTCGGGCAGGAGGGAGACTGTCTCAACTCCTGAAGCCAGCACTGGCTTTTATTTTCTGACGCTGGGTCCAGCCATGCAACAGAAAGTACGCACATAGGTTTAGCAGTGTGAAAGACCTGATTCTGAATTTATAGGACTTTATGTGACTTAACCTCCCTGAAATTCGGTATGAAACAATTCTCCTAACAAAAGCTTAGCTGAGACTGGTGGTTTCCTGCCCAATGATTACTCTCTCTATTAAAAGAATCCTTATTTTATTTCAGTATTTGTTCTCCCCTCCTACGTCACAAGGTGAGATTCTGATTGGTTTAACCAACCATGATCTCAATTCCTATAGCAATGACTGGCTCATGCCCTGTTGTGCGATACAATCCCAGCCTGTGAGTGGTGACAAAAATTTTAGAAGTTTTTATGAATAGGTTTCCTCCATTTTAAAGAGAGGCCCAAGAAAGAGAAGGTATTTTTCCTCTTCTAATCATTATTGTATCAAGATGTTATGAGTAGATTTGCTGCAGCCATTTTATAGCTATGAGGTGCACTGGAAGAAGAAAATAAATATGTTAAGATCGGCACAGAGGAAGGAAGGAAGGGGGTTTTTGTTGATACTGTTTAGCTATCCCCGTTCTACAGGTCTCATTAGAGAAGATGAATAAATTCCTTATTGTTTAAGACAGAAGAGGAGGTGTTTTCTGGGACTTGAAGCTTGGATCTCCATAATTGATACATGGATTATAAAACTGACGGGCAAACAGGATAGGTTTGCAATGAGATATTCCTTCTGGAAAAGAGAGGAGTGGCGATTAAGATCCTTTACACTCTAGGCTACAGCTTGAGACTCCAAGAACAACAGGGTAGAAACAAGTATGGGAAGAAGAAAGGAGGAGGAGGAGGAGGAGGGGGAGGAGGAGAAATAACATAGAAGGTCTTCCGATCCAAGTGATTCAAGTTAATTTCATTAGATTATCCTCTCACACTGGGCACAAATAAAAAGAAACTTGTCTAAGGTCCTTCTGGCTATCAACAGAAATTACTTTCATTTTTCTGTGTTCCATTCGCATATAATCCTCTGAAGCAGACCTCATTGCCATAACCAGGGATTTGGGGACTGGATGTGAGTCTGCCTTGGGTTGCTCACAGGTGGTGGGAGAGGTAGGCCCACGAATGCAAGTCACAAGATATGGACCAACAGAACTGGTGCTGAGAGAGTGGTGATTACGTGGAGCACAGGGAAAGGAAGGAGCACACAGGGGTAAGGATGAAAGAACAGACAGGCAGATAAGGAGGTGGGGTTAAGTGCTTCGGTCTTGATTTTGTTTGTTTGTTCATTTTTGGTACTGGGGATTGAACTCGGGTCCTTGCTCTTGTGAAGCAGGAAGCAGAACCACTGAGCTAAATCCCCTGCCCTTGGGTCTTGAATTTAATTAAAAAGAAAACAAAATGCTTCCAAACACCTAGATATAATAAGCAGTGATACCAAGGTTGCAGGGTATAAGGTTAAAATACAGAAGTCAATTGGCTTCCTATTTACTAGCAATGAATGATTGGAATTTGAAATTAAAAGCATAATATCATTTATAATACACAAAATATAACATTTAAGCTTAAATCTTACAAAATATGTTCAGGATTGATACACAGAAGATTACAAAACCCCGTAGAAGAAACCAAGGAGGATCTAGATAAATGGAAAGATATTTAATGTTCATAGATTGGAAAACTTAATATTGTTAAGATGTCAGTTCTTCTCAACTTCTATAGATTTGAAGCAATATCAGTCAAAATAAAAGCAAGCTATTTAATTTGGGTTTTGACAAATTGATTCTAAGTACAACCTATAAACTCAAAGGTAAGAGAAACCCCAACTAAACATAAAGTTATTTCTCATGGGGTATAGGTAAGCAGTTCTGATACTGCTATATATGGAATCAAACAATAAATGGACAGTGGATCGTAGGAACAAGGTTTCTCACTGTTAGAGTGAAAGGTTACAGACAAGCAAGGAGAGGATAGGATGGCCCCATAGTAATAGATTAGAGTTGGTGACATCAGTAAGAATTCAAGTTTAGTTCAATATAGACAAACGTAGCTACACATATAAATAAAAGACATGTGTACTGTGTGCGTGTGTGTGTGTGTGTGTGTGTGTGTGTATTTCCTTGCTGGGTTAGCTGAAAGGGCTTAAATGATTCCCCAATAGCAGGTCTTGGTTTCTAGTCTAACTCTTTAACAAAAGGAACCATAGCTCCTTGGAAAAAAGGTTAATTCTAGGACTGGAGATATTTAAGATAAGCCTGGAACTAGAAAGTGAAAAGGAGGAAGAAAAGGAAGAGGAGAAAGAGAAAAAGGGAAGCTTGTCTGAGGGACACAGGAGCCAACTACACAGGATTGTCAAAGTTGGAACAATTTCAGCAACACGAAGTTGTATTAGATTATAACTCAAAAGTATAAAATCAGTATCCATGAATTCATACTGAGATAAATGACTGGATAAATAAGGGACAGAGCAGACATCTATTCTATGCAAAATTTCACATAATTCATGCTGACCTCTGTAATCAAACAAGGGAGCGTAACTCCTTCCTCATTAGGAGTGGACTATAAAGAGTGACTTCTTGCTTTTCAGAGTACTGTATAGAAAGGAAGAAAAAAGCATAACTTTATAGCGGAGAAGCCTGAGGAACACTACCTTTGCCAGATAGTCAAGATCAACATCAACTGTCATAGGACGTGTGGATGTTGGGTACCTTTGATACGATGTGACAGTTATGGTACTTTACCTCTGCGGTCTTTCTAGACTAATCATGAGAAAAATTCCAGTGGGAGGGGATCCTGCAAAATATCTGAATACTCAAAACTGTCACAGCTAAACAGAGCCTAAGAAGATAGGATGGCAAAATGTCATGTGGAACACTGGAACAGAAACAATGGGTTAGGTTAAAAACAAAAGAGATCTGAAAAAAGTATGGACTTCAGTTAGTAATGATATTATCAATATTGGTCATTAATTGTAACAAGTGTATTATGATGCTGTAAGATATTAATTAGCTAGGAAATAGGATGGGATATATGGAAACTGCACTGTCCTTGCAATTTTTCTATAAACCTAAAACTATAGCAACAATAGCATTTAAAAAAGTCTATCTGAATTTATTATCGCCAAAAAATATATAGTGTTCACAGGGAACAGAAGAGTCCATGCTTTTATGGGACACATATGTTTCTTCCCATCACCAAGGAGATAGTGGTAATTCAACCATCGTTAACTGAGTTCTATAGACACATTTATACAGGACACAAAGGACAAAGATCATTTCACAGCCCTAAAGTGCATGCTGTACTCATTCCCAACTGAGAACTCAAGTTTCCAGGAAGAAAAGTGCATGATTGTCTTTAAAAAAAAAAAATGTTTCCAAGGCTGCAAGAGAACACAGAGCTTCCTCATCACTTATGGGTGCCTGACAGGGTCATTTTTGCTTTCTCAGAGGGAGTCTGACTTACTAGGGAAATCATCACTGAGGTTCGATGATCTCAATGATTTCCTCTGCAAGTTTTACATGTCCATGGTCCCCGATGGGAGCTTTTATACCAGGGGATTTTGTATTAGTTTTCTATTGCTGCAGCAGACAATTACCAGAAACTCTGGTGAATTAAAAATAACACAAATGTATTATCTTTATAGACCTGTACCTCAGAAATCCATTATGGGTCTCACTAGGCTAAAGTCACGGTGTCAGCAGGGCTGTCTTCCCTTCTGCAGTCTTTTGGAGACCATGTCTTTCCTTTTCTGCCTTGTACAGGTTGCCTACAACCTTTGGCTCGTGGTTCCTTTTTGCCATCTTCACAGCCAGCGTTGGCAGGAGGGCTCAGAACCTTACAGCACATCTCTTCTGCCCCTCCTCTGCTTTAAGGTACTGTGATTACAGCAGGCCCACCTAGATCATCCAGGGCACACTCCCTACTTTAGGATCAAATGCTTAGCAACTGAAATTCCACCTGCAACCTCAAACCCTTTTACCACATAAGACCACCTTCACGAATGCCGGAGATTAGGGCATGGACATCTTTGGGGGCACCACGGTTCTGCCTATAATAGCTTTTTCCATTCAGAGGACAAGTTGTGCTGTTAATATCCACCCTTCCCCACAACATGTGGGTTCACTTTTCCTCCACGTGAGATTGCCAAGACAATGTAAAATCCCCACCCGCCCACCCAGTCCCTTACACAAGAGAAATTTTATGACTAGACAAAGCTGATACTTGTTTCAACAGCCAAAGTTTACGGCATGAGAACCGATTCTTGGTGGCCTCAGCAGACTACCAGAGTCTCACCACACTCTCCTGTACTAGACACAGCTGATTGGTCACTAGGGTCTGACTTCCGGTCCTTGGAATACAGCCAAAGAAAGCAAAGGGAAAGGCTGGTGTTGTGATGGGAGCTGACAGGAGGATCTATAGTCCTGGGTCTCACAGTTTCCACCAGAGCCTTTGTTTTGGTCAGTTTTATAGTCTGCAGAATTGGCAGGTGGCCAAGCAATTGGTCCCTGGGCATTAAGTCACTGTTCAGCTAGGCACATGACACAAGGGCCCTCTCCAATCACTACTAAGCGTGGGAGGACACCAGGGCTCCAGGCAGTCAGGATCATCTGAATGGAAACACGGGTGGAGGTCTCAAGTGAGCCACAGGAGTTAAACACCACACAGGCAGAGGTCCAGGGAACTGACTTGACTTTAAGCCTGCACCTCCCCAAGCAGAGGGTGGTGAGCATGTGCCATCTTGGTACAGTTATGGAAAGGCATGGGTGTGTGCGTAAGCCTGAATAGGGAACATAGAACCTGATCTGGTACGCAGGCCAACTGCACACGAAATGGGACAGTGGGTGACCCAACGAAGGGCAGCCAGGGTGGAGCTTGCACTGTTCATCTCACGGACTCGTAAGCATGCATGGGGTGTCTCTGGTGTCTGGTACAGGCCAGGAGCTCTGAATACAAAAGATGGACAATACCTATCTATCTGCTGGGGTTGGCTGGATCCTGAAGCAGAGCTACCTTTGGTGGCTCTTAGCTCAGGAGAGTGCCAGGCACCTGGCAGCCACTGAGTGCTTGAGGAAGGCCTGGGGGCAGTGGCTGGGTGTAGTCACTGACTTCAATGCAGCGTGACAAGGGCCAACAGGCAGTTGGATCCAAGTCTGGAGAGCAGAGTGCAGAGGCCCGAGATGAAGGGCACTGGGGCACAGCCTCTCCGCCTCACTTGCCCTCATCTTTATGCACCAATCTCTTTACCATTCTCATCTACACCCTCCTAATTTTTTTTCTGGTACCAGGGATCAAACTCAGGACCTTGTGCTTACGAGGCAGGTGTAGTGCCACTAAGCTACATCTAGGCCCTAATATCCTCCTGATTTTTTAAACCAGAACAGCTATTCATTTATTTTTGCAGGGGCTCCAGACTACTGAAAAGGTGCCGTATCAACTGCTCACCCACTTGAAATCCCAGGTGGTGAGCCCTGGATGAGGGGTGGCTCTCAATGCGGCCGGTAAGGTCTCATGCAGACCTGGCCCGCTGTGCTTTGACGGGGTCCGTTTGCTGGTGGACGAATTCTGGATCTATGTCAGCGCTCCTTTGTGGACACTCATGCTTGTATGCACCGTAAGGGCTATGGCCAAGAAGCACACCAACTGCTTCCCCAGATCAGGCACATGTACAAGTGTGTACACGCACACCCACTCAGGCTTCACAACAATCCCGTGAGTAAACACTATTATTTCCACTTTACTGAGAAGGAAAATAAAGCCCAGAGAGGTCATGTAACCTGACCGAGTCCACACAGCTAGAAAGTAGAACCTAGATTTGACCCCAGGCCAGCTACCTCCAGAGTCCACCTCTTTAGCACTACACTGCCTATGTGGTCTGTTTTATGTAACAGCTGTTAATTTTTATATGGAAAATATACAGTTCATTAGGTGAAACAGATGAAATGCTCCCCAATGTGTACCTCTGACAAAGGCCTGAAAATACTCATCACACCATTTGGGCAAACCAGGTTTGTTACTGACGGTGTGGGAACACAGGCACTTCTGCGTTTCTATGAAATGCCAGAAGACAATGGAGAATAATCCTGCATGTGCTAAGCCGGAGTTGCGGGCCTTGGAAGACATTAAAAAGGAAGTGATATTTGAACATGAATTTTGCTTGTTTTAACTAATGGGTTATTTCTGGCTTTAAAAGTAAAGCATGTTCATGTCAGAGAATTAAAAAAAAAAATTAAAAGAACCCCGTTGCTTAGAAATAAACTCTGTTGACATATTTCTAATATGCTTTTCCATGTTTTATAAACACATGTTTTTACCATACTAGATGCATACAGTTCTGCTTTTCTTAGGTCACAGATACCTTTATGGCATCAAAAATACCCCTGCAGATGGCTTCCTTGCCCCCTCCTGAAGGTGACACTGAATAGTGCTCACCCATTCGCAGCTGTTGGACATTTACGTAGCTTTCAGGTTTGGGGAGGTGAAGTCGGGTAGGTGAAGCCATCAGCCAGCTAGGAGAGGTGAGTGGAGGCCTGGGTCACAGCCCAGCAAGTAGAGGGGTGTGGGGCCTCTGGGGACAGGAGTGTGTCACACTCTCTCCCTCTCTGGGAGGAAGCCAACATCTGGTTTCCTCCACTTTCCTCAAGAGCCATCTCCTGTCCCTACTGCCGCAGTCTGGTGCCATTTGAGAGCTGGAAAGAACTCCTAGGAAAAGGGTGAGGAGCCAAGGAGTCAGCCGAGACCTAGAGGAGGTAAAGGAGGTGTGTCTCCCGGCTGCTCTGTCGTGCATGCAGACAGGGGCTCAGGTGAGGAAGCAACAAGGACCAGACTGGCTGCACAATCCTGTTCTTTGCATTGTGACACCAGGCCTTTTCCGCTCAAACAGAAACATTTCCTTCACCCTGGCTCTGACAGCCTGTGCTGGAGAAGACCAGGACCCGGGCCCTGCCCCAGCCTTGCCTCAGCCTGGTCTGAGAGAATGCCAGGTGGCACTGGGCGGGCAGCCTGCTCTCATCAGAACCCTACATGGGTTCTCGCCTGTGCTGAGCTCCTGCCAGGGGCTTTCCAAGCGCTGCTTTACCCTCTGCAGCCCTCTGAGGAAGGGCCGCCTTCTTGCTGGGACCATAGTTGAAGCTGCAGATCTAGCTTACCCCACTGTCATGATTACCACGTCCAGGGAAGTTAGCAACCCCTTTGTTGATGGTATGGACCACACGCTGTCCGGGAAAGGATGAGCCCTAATGCTGGCAGCTCTCAGTCACCACCCCCAAGTCTAGGGGGGCCAAGGGCCAGCGCTGACATAGCTCCAGGTAGAAGAGCACTGAGGGAGCCAGGTATTGCCAGGAGGGACCAGTGGCAAAGGCGGCACCATCCCTTCTGGGGACAGAGCATCTACCTCACTCAGCAGCAGACATAATACATCCGGGTGCCTATCTGAAGAACACCTGTCTCCTCCATTATTCCGAGTGCTCCAGGAGGACGGAGACCTTGCCAGCACCTGACACACAATGAGTGCTTAATTGTATCTGCTGAGTCAGTGAACAGGATGGCCATGTGGGGCCTTGTACTGTCTTCCCTTCCAGCAGTGTCTCACGGCCAAACCAACAGCTCCTCTGCCCTTCACATCAGAGCCACAACAGCCCAGGCTTTGCAAAGGTCAGGAAGGGTGAGAGGTGAGGCAGTAGTGGAGGGAGGAAGCAGGGACAGCAAACAAGCCCTGGCACTGAGAGTGGGGGTTCAGGACATTTGGTCAGAAGCGTTTTTACTTATCTTACAGACTTTCTCAGCACTAACAGACAAGTCCCACATAGACCTGGAAATCTAGGGCTGTCACAGTGGAAATGGTAAAAGCCTGCCAATCATTGTGCAGCGTGAAAGTTATATTTTTCCTAAACTAACAATCCATGTTGACAGCAAATCTGCACAGGGAACCTATTAAAAGAAATTGTAGTAAATCGAAGATGCTTTAACTGTCTAGTGTTCTGCTGATTGCATGCCCAACACTTCCACCGTTCCTTCCTTTTGTACAACCTTCCATTTGATTCAATTCAGTGGATAATTATCGAGTCTTGACTGTGTGCAAGGCAATGCGTCGGGAGCCTCATTCCCATTGCATTTGCCAGGCCCTGGGCATAATTTAACTTACAGACAGAAATAAACAGGCACAACAGAAGCACAGAGTAGCAGAGGCCACAGGAAACTGCAAAGACCCTTTCAAAGAAGCTAACATTTTACCCCTGTGAGCAAGTGTGTGATAGCTGTGATTCATTCACGCATTCATTCATTGAAACAGGTGTTCAATAGCGTTGATGAGCAACTTCCCAGGGTCAGGAACTGTGCTGCGTCCTAGAATCTAGGAGATGGACGAGAACAAGGTTCAGAGGACAGCACAGTACATTTTGGGAGCCAAGGGAGTATCACTTAGCTCACCTGGAAGTGGAAACCAGGAAGGACTTCTCAAAAGAGGAGGTACTTCAGTGGCTTTTTTTTTTTTTTTTTAATTGCTACCAGAGATTGAACTCTGGTCCTTGCACTTGTGAGGCAGGCAGCGGCACCATTGAGCTAAATTCCCGACCCTTCAGTGGCTTTTTTTTTTTTTTTTTAATTGCTACCAGGGATTGAACTCTGGTCCTTGCACTTGTGAGGCAGGCAGCGGCACCATTGAGCTAAATTCCCGACCCTTCAGTGGCTTTTTAAAAGGGAACTGGGGGTTCATCAGGTGAAAAGGGAGCAAGACATACTGCAGGTGGAAGACGAGAACGTGTAAAAGAGTGGCTGGAGGCTAATACAACTGTGGGGTATTGCAAGAGAGTTAAGTCAAGGTGCCATGTCCAGTACATACAAAGTATGGGTTTAATCCCCAAAGCAACAAGGAGCCATGGATAAGAGAAGTAGAATCTTGCAAGCTTGTAGGATGGCTCTGAAAAGAATCCCTAATGGATCCATCAAACAGACATCTATATGCGATGTCTAATACCATAGTAAGGCAGTCTGTGTTAGAATTAATCCCAGCTCTGCCTCTTCTTTAAATTTTTCTCTCCTCTAAAGTGGGAATCAGAGTAGTTAGCTTAGGCCGGGGATGTAGCTCAGTGGTGCCACGTCTACCTGGCAAGATCGACTGAGTTCGATCCCTGGTTCCAGGAAAAGAAGAAAGAAGACTAGTTAGCTCATAGGAGTATGATGAAGCTTAGATGGCACAGCACATGGACAATATGCAGCGGTGTTTGCCTCAGTGAGAAATCGGTCACTGAGTCCACCCTTTGCCACCTGTGTGTATGCCTAGTAATGGGCTAGGCAAGGGGAAGACTGGAACTGCCCAGAGATGATCTAATGGAGTAACAATGACTTGGCAAGCTGGCCGAGCTCGAAACAAAGTTGGAGGAAACTTGAAGAAACGCTTTTCCCCCTTATCCTGGGTTTCAAATGGATGAAAAGTAATAGGATGTGAAAAGGGATAGAAAGAAGCTCACACCACGTCTGGAGGTCACTTTGAAGCAAGTGGGATGGAGACAGCATGCAGGAAGGGTGGGGAAGGAATATTTTATGGGTGTAATGGAAAGAGGTAGGAAAAATGGTGCTCAGTACCCACAGGCCCAGGATTGTGGTCCCTAAATACTAATGCTATTTCCTGTTGGAGAAATGGCTGGTTCTCTCTCTCTCTCTCTCTCTCTCTCTCTCTCTCTCTTTCCTGGTACCAGGGATCAAACTCGGGTCCTTGAACTTGAGAGGCAGGTGGCGGCAACACTGAGCTAAATCCCTGGCCCATGCTGATTCTTGATCTGAAAATATACATAGCAGAGAATATATGAGATGAGGTTAGATTACCTTATTGATAAAACTATAAACTGTAGGTTTACACTAGTGTCAAAGCTTTCACTGGCTGAAGAGATGAACATTTAAGCAGCATTAAAGATAATGCCAAGCTGCATGCCTGTAATCCCAGCCCACCAGAGGCTGAGATAGGAGAATTGCCATGAGTTCAAGCCTAGCCTGAACTACATAGCAAGACCCTGTCTCAAAAAAAAAAAAAAAATCAAAGATAATAATAGCAGTGGAAATAGAACACATCAAATATATTTAAACCCACGAGTTAATAATGATACTAGGAAAACAAAACACTGGTCGCCTCAGGTGGACACAAGGAGACCTATTCAGTTTGAAAACCAGTAAGCCTTACGTTTTTCCTATCTAAATCAAACTACTTCTGAATGACTGAATTCTTAGTGAGGGAAAGTTTACAAAGCATTTCAGCTAATAGACGATGACTGAATGAATGAGAGTATCACCATTTGGAAGGCCATACTGAATTAATTACCTAAGGAATGACCATCAGTGGTTCCTAACATTACAGAAAGAGGAGTGACCCGAATTGATCTTCCCTTCCCTTCCTGAAGAGATATGATGCCATCAGTCCTAGACCTTAGCCCAAAACTATCGGGAAATGCAGGGGTCAGAGGAACACGTTAAACGACACCATCGATGTACAATTAGTAAAATCTATGTTGTTAGAAATGCAAACTTCCTCAGGAAATGCAGTTCAAGGACTAAGAGAGACACAAGTGGGTGTCCACCAACTGCAATGCACAGGCATAGCAATCCCATCGATCTTGATTTCAACAAACTGGAAAATTTATAAATAAACGAAACAGAATTATTAAGTGGAATAGCTGGTAATGTAAACGGATTACTCATGTTCTGTACATGGAATGTGATTGTGAGGGGCAGCTCAGCGAAGTCCTTCCTGGCAAGCTCGAGGTCCTGAGTTTGATCCCCAGTACCCGCTGCCAAAAATCTTATTTTTAAGATCTATAACTGAAATGATGTATCTGGGCTTTACGTAAAAAAAAAAAGATCTTCCAGCTAGAGCAGAAGATCAGACAGGAAGTGTCAGTGAGACGAGATCAGCTGGGACTGATCACCGTGTGGTAGACGATGGATCCGCCAGGAGCATAATACACAATGTTTTCTCTACCTTGTATATGTTAGAAGTTTTCCATAACAGAGAAATTCTTGTTTGTGGGTTTCAAATGGTGCTATTTAGAACTAGATTCTGGGTAAGAGAAGCAGAAGTAAACCACAGGCTTATTTTCTAAAATAAGGAGGAAGATCAGCTCAAGCAACATTTCTGAATAAGAATTAAAGTAAAAAGGAAAATTTGACAAACATAGCAAGCAGTGATTGATAGTCTTAATATATAATGACTTCATTATTGCAATCCATAGTAAGTGTGTATCGATGCCCTTGTCTCTCAATTTCCTTTGTTAAGGAAAGTTAACAAAACTCATTAAGTGCCATTTTTACAGGGGAAAAAAATTATTTATCGCTAATGATGTGATCCTGGGCACTTTTCTGTCAGTGGCAGCTTGCAGCCCTCTCACCACCTGCCTCCCTTCGTGTCTGCGCCACTAGGGCCCCTCAATTTAAGGGCAAACATCGGCCATGCTTAGGAGATTTCAGAGGATTCCCTCAAAGTCTCCTACTTCCCCTCAGGCTGGGATCTTAAACACAAATCTCTTCCTAGAAGAAGCAAATAGGAGAAAATGGGGGGGGACAGACTACTCATCTTCAATGAAAGCACCAAGACCCCCAGGGGAAACTCAAGTTTTCCCAGTCTTCAAGGGCCTCAAGACTCACTGGCCATGCCCATCCCACACTCTCCCATGTGGCCACACCAAGGAGACTGATGTAACTTTTAACCTGCCAGACCTCTCAGGAAGGCCCAACCCAGCCATGCACCCAGACGAGGATTCTCCGGTTGTGTCTGACTGAATCTGCAGGTGGGAGCTGAGTGGAAGTGTTACCAGGAATTTATATGTGCTCCGAGCAAATCCATTTCTGCTCCATCTTAAGCTATTTATTCCAAACTGGTGGGAGAATAGGAAGGGCCCTGAAGGCACTACTGACAACGAGCTCTTACGGGGAGATCTTTGTCCTTTTCGTATTCCTGTCACCAATGAGAATTATGACACACCCTCTCTGCCCCAACTACAAAAAGAGCTGGCATTATTTCTTATGAAGAGCATTTGGGCCAGGCATGGTGGTGCGTGCCTGTAAGCCCAGCACTCGGGAGGCTGAGGTAGGAGGACCTCTGTGATTTCGGGACCAGCCTGGGCTACATAGTAAGTTCCAGGTCAGTCTCAACTACATAGTGAGACCCTGTCTCAAAAAAAAAAAAAAAAAAAAAAGCATGTGGTAGGCTACAGCCCACAGAAGCCCAACAATTCTTTGTGTAGATTCTGTAGTCCACACTGACATTTACCACTACATAGAAGCAGAGGTTAGCAGGCAGTCAAGTTTGGTAGAGCTTTCTTTGCCTAAGTCACCCATTCCTGTGTCTCTTTGTTCATCCCATCTCCTCCTCTGCCTTCTAAATATCTTACACACCATGCACACACACACACACACACACACACACACACACGTGCACGCATACACACAGCCCCCTCCACAACCATCTCTAGCAACACAGCCAGGCGAATGCAAGTCAGGTGGATTAAACAAACACCCTTCAGAGGCAAGAGGCAGAAATACCATCTCAGAAACTCAAAGCCCAGTGATGAGCCAGAAGCCACCCTGGGCACCCCCGGCAGACACTCACCCCCACCGTAGTGTGTTCAACTCTGTCTAGATTCTTTCCTACCTTTAGGGCAAAGAGCCCCGCAGCCCATGATCTATGACTGCAGCCACAGTCATGGTCTCTTCTTCCCAGAAATGAGCTCTCCTGGTGTCATCCCTCAGCACTCTGCTTTCAGGACAATCTTCGGAGATCTGAAGGTCTGCGAAGCTCTAGACTCTTTCCAGCCGTTTTCCGAGGAGACTGTGGCCTGCTCGGTACAACGCTGAGCTCAGAGCATCAGTTGAGAACAAGTGGCTGCCTATATAATTTAATATGATGCCACTTGAGACTCATAGACCTGCTGCAGAGCAAGCAGGATCCTGCCTCTAGCCTCTTGCCAACCCGAAGTCTGGATGCCTGCTCACTTCTGCTCAGTTGGGGTGTACACCTCAAGCGACTGGGCTAAATGGCAGGGCACTTTCAAGGGGTCACATCCTGGGGGGCCACTGAGAAATAAATGTCACCCAGAGAGCCCTGAAATTTCTTGGCCCAGGCACAGACAAAGGCACAAGCATCCACTTAGGAAGAGACAGTCGTGGGTACAGCTGGAGGACCCTAGGGGCCCTGAGCATAGAAGGCCATGCTGTACTCTCAGAGCTTTTCCTTAACTGTTGCGGGGGGAACCTGTCCCATCAGGAGAAATAATCTAAACTCATAATCAATAATAAAAATGTGTGTGCCTACATATACACACGTAAGTACAAGCTTGTAACCTTAGTGCATGTTAAAGAAAAAATGCACACTTTGGTTTGTGAATGTTTGTCACTGTGATCCTTGCTGGCTGGTCAGTTTGACGTTCGGAGGGCGTGGGAGGAGGTGAGCATGGACAAAGACTAAATGGGACTAAGTGGCTGGGCCTAGGAGGCAGGTCCTGGCACTGTCCACCTGTGTGCGCCTGTAGACGAAGCAGGGAGATGATCCGGTGCTGGCACTGGCCTAACTAGATTACTCTGACACTGGGGCCAGTTCAGCCATGCTCTAATGGAGCATCCCTCTGGGGACTCAGGCTTGTGCCTGATGTGGGGGGTCATGGGGTACAGCAGGGATGCCTACCACTGTGGTCTGTCCTTTTGGATCCTGGGCCAAAGTCACCCTGCCCTGGGGCAAGGGAGAGACTGAGCAAGGTGACAAAGTTGGTGTTGGGTAGAGTGAGTCCTGGGGAAGGAGGCTCCTCAGCCAGAATCCAGCAGGGGATTCTTGCTCCTGGCTCCATCTGACCCTGAAGGCCAAGGTGTGGCCTATCTTGGGAGACTGGGCTGAGCAGGTCCTCCCGGACCCCAGGAGCTGTTGGGTGCATTCCCATAGGGAGGTGCTCTGGGTACCCAAACGAAAGGAGGGGTCAGGCCTGGGAGAGCTGTCACCCTTACCTTCCTCCCTAGGCCTCTCTAGCAAGTAGCTCCAGAGGACGGAAGAGGGGGACTTATTGGGATGGAGGGGAAGGTGGTGGTGGTGCAGGCTGCTACTTGTGACACTTCTCCCTTTTGGAAAAGGATAAAACTCTACACCCCCACAGATCCTCCTAAAAGCCCTAGAAGGAGAAAAACTGGGATATAATTACTATGCAATCCATAATCATTTGGAAAAGAGGTTATTTTCATAACCATCAACTTCATGGTTATCACCTAAGAAGCACAATTTAGCTAATTTTTTTAATTAATAACTTTTATGTGACTGGCATTAAGCTAAGCCCCCTGCACACATTATGTTATTTAATCTATGGGATATAGAATTTACAAAAATGAATTTATGTTATACCTACTGCCTAAGGCATTAGAGTATGTAAAACAGAAATCTAGAAATAGCACTGTAGGACTGAACTAAAAGGTTCTGATTCACAGCAAAGGAAATTTAATTAGAGAATGTAATGTCAATTACTGTCATTCATAATCATATTATACCTCCCCAGAAATAATACAGATATAAAAGTCTAAAGTTACCTGCATGTTTGATGTAAATAGGATAAAATTATCTAGGTTCTGAAAATATCCAGATATCAGACAAAAAAAGTATCTCTACCTAGCCACATGTGCCATCAAATTTCATTAAGCAGGGACATGAGCATCCTTCCCTCCTCTGAGAGCAGGTTGTAAAGGCTTTCAAACAAGACCGAAAATCTAGGGTTTAACATGCTCATGAGCTTTTAGCTACTAGAGATCAGATGCCTTGCTTGTTTTGATAGGCGCCAGGAGAGGCTAGAGTTGCTTCAGTGAGCTCCCACCAGTTTGGGAGCTCTGTATCATGATAGGAATGAGATTTTCTAGTGGGCAGCTTTGGGGTGCAGTGGAGCAAAGGAATCACAGAAAAGCATCAAAGCCAAGAAAATGTGGCACATTGGCCAAGCCATACCCAGGCCTCAACTAGTCCACCCGTGGACACCCAAAACTGGACATTTCCATTCTCTCTTCCCTTAATAATGCAGTGTATACTCTTGCCAGATCCAGAGCAGAAGAGTGGGTCCTCGCATTCTTGGAATTACAGTGCCGCAGCAGTGTTAGGTTGCAGACCTAAACTGTCCCCCCAGAGGTTTTGTGTTCAGCGTAGGTAGGGCTTTTGGGAGGTGAATGGGTCATGGAGGTACTGTACTCATCAGTGGTTTAGTCCATACTGAGTTCACAGCTAAATGTGCTGTTAGGATGTGGGACCCAGTTGGAAGAGGTGGGTCACGGGGAGGATGATGTGGAAGGGTGTATTCTTGGCCCACCACTCTGCCCTCGCTTCCTGTCTGCCATGATGTGAGCACCCTTCCTTCCCCAGTGGGCCTTTCCACTATGTGGTTTCTACCTCAGACCTGGCTGACCATGGACTTAATCCAGTTGAAACTATGAGCCAAAATAAACCAGTGCTCCTTTAAGTTGCAGGTGTTGGGTATTTTGTCCCAGTAATAGAACAGTAACTAAGACAGGGGAAGACTGACACTAATTTAAAATTACAAAATTCAAAAATGCAAGCCAAATTATACTGAGTCCTAGTTCCTGCATTTCTGGAAAGAGTATTACAGAGTATATATCTTGTGAGGTCATGGCAAAGATGCAACGATTGATCATGCACAGAGCTCTTGATTTAACAAAAATTAATACAAATTTGTTGCTCTCGGTACTATTTTTTTCATTGAGTTTATTGGTACATTTTAGGCATACAGTACAGTTACATTAATTATTGGGATCTTGTACCTTTACATGACAGTTCTTGGTTCTCATTTTTTCCCCTTATCCCTAACTCTCCCTTCGCCCCCTCTTCCCCTCTCCATTTACAAACACTTTATTTCCATTTTTTCATTTTCTCCTATTTGTTTCTTTTCCCTTATTAGCTCTCCCCCATCTTGCTACTATTAAATGGCTTCACCAGTTACTAATCTGTGACCTTGGGCAAGTTACTTAACTTTCTCATTTTCTAGTTTCCTCTTGTCCCAGTTTTCCCATACTGATCAGTGTTAGAGAAAATGAGTAAATATGCAGAAGGAGTCTGGAATGATTCCTGGCACTCAGTGTTTAATAATATTAGTTGCTAGTGGTGATGATTATTTTGCAAGAAATCTGGGAAGTAGAATGTTAAGACAGCACGCCAGCTCATAATACACTTACAGTCTAACATAGAGCTTCTCAACAGAGGCACTATTGACCTTTCAACTGGATAATTCTTAGGTGTAGGGAGCTGCCTTGTACATTCTGAGATGTTTACTTGCATCCCTAGCCTCTACCTGCTAAATGCCAGTAGCATCCCTCCTCTGCAGTTGTGGCACCCAAAAATGTCTCCAGATCCTGCCTATGTCCCTGAGAGGGGAGAGTATGGGGGCTGAGATGGCCCTCATGGAGAACTACTGATCTGGCTGAATGTATAGTGTCCCTGACGTCCGTTTGAGGTTCTTGCTGCTCCAAGACCAGCAAGAGAGAGATCGTGACCCATCCACTACAGGAAGCACTGTTTGCCATGCTTTTCCCTTCTAGCAGTCGCCTTTCATACATGATGCTTTAATCATTGTTTCATTTTCATTGGAAGAAAGGAAGAAGAAAGAGTGAGAGCTAGAACCTGTGTGGTCTTGAGTAAAAGAGTGATGGTAAATCCAGAAGAGAGGGAGTCCATGGACAAAACCAGTAGAGAGGGCCTTAAATGGTGCTTATGACCATTTTATAACCATGCTGTTGATAAACAACAGCAGCAAAAGACCTCTTTATTGAGATTTGAAGTTCCAAAATGACAAATAACAAAAAACAAAACATAACAAAAACCACACAAAACGAAACCCAAATTAAAGCAACTAAGATATATGGAGTACAATATATGGAACTTTCTATGAAGTACAGTTCCTTCCTTTCACCAAAATTCCAATAAAACTTCTTAGCTAAACAGCTCACAATGACGTAGGTAAGCTGGCAAGAGACAAAGGGAGAAAACAGAAAAAGACAAGGAAGCCAGAAAGGGGGACCCCAGATCATGCTTGATGAACAGCGGCCCAGTGCCCACTGACATCTGCAGAGATGAGTTCAGGTGTCACTCAAGAGACTCTTGAGTCTCCTTTCAAAACAGAGTGTGGCCCACCCTGGCTTCCAGCTGCTGCCCTCCTTTGTCCCACGACAGGGACATCTGACCCTCAGCTGTAACTCAGTTGTGCCTCATTTTCCAGGATCCGTCTTGGCCTGAGGCTGTTGTGCATTCACCAGCACATCCTCACTGACTGCAGGACAGTGCCTCACTCCAGCTATGGGCAGATGCCCAGCTGCTACCTAGATCAGAGCAACAAGACTCTGTTCAGCACCACATTCCTGAGCCCCACACCGCTAGCCCTATGCCCTAAGGCCTAGTGCCTCTGCAAGTGTCTGGTGCTAGAACCCTAGAATGTTCTAAGGCTATCACTTATGTTTCTGGACACCTGAGCATCCTCCAGCACCAAGTTCCTGCTGCCACACTTGGTCTACCCATGGGGACAACCTACCATTTTTCTTTGGACCACTCTTGCCACTGCTGAATTTTATCATGGTGATCAGACACTGCTGTGCCCATGCTGGGCAAACTACATCTTCAGCTGAGCATGGGGACAGCACTCTTAGTGCACTCCTATCCTGGAAGAAGAGTCTGACCCAATCCACCCCTCCTTTCCATTACTGATAACTGGCCATGCTACGATGTCACCACAGAAAATGCCTTTCTGAGTTTTCATCCTCTCTCGTATCAATCAGACTGCAGTTCTGTATGGCTGGCTGGGTGGCACTGCACATACGTTACAAACTAAGCACCGCCCATAGGCAAGACACCCTGGGTGGTGAAGGAAGGAAAGCAGAACTAATGCTCTTTAAGGCTTAATCTGAACAGGATATCGGTTTATGTGCTTCAAACAAGTGTTTAATTTTAACTCAACTGCTCCAAGAGATAGATGCCATTTTTCTCTTTTCCCATAAAAGATGAAATCCAAAGAGCCAGCAAAGCATAGGCAGGGGTCTGAACAGTGGTCCCATTGCTTCAAAACCTGTGTTCATTTCCTGCACCACAGAAGTCTTTTTGATGGGTAATGAGAGCCCTACAGGGTTTTGCTTTCTTTTAAAGAAATTTCCCTTTTGTAAATTTTGAGAGTGTACATAGCATCTACTTTCAGAGCACTCATAAAACTGTCTCCAGCCCCATATTTTTACTCTGAAAATTGATGTCAAAAGAATCAAATATGTAAGGCTACAAAGGATCTGAGTACAAATAATTGTAACTTTATGGGAGCTGCTGTCCCAGGGAGCAAGGCGTCAGTGGGACTTGGATTTTCTGGAAGTCAATGCCCCCAACAGAACAAGATTCTATCTGCAGGGCTTAAGGTTTGGCAAGGTGCTCTGGCCCCTCGCTCCCTGCTGAGGACAGTGGGGTACACCAGGGGTGGCCCAGAATGGGCTATTTACCAGCCCTCACTGGCTACATGTTTATAAGAGGGACATGGTAGGTAATTGCCAAGTTCACATTTACATATATTTTATTTTTAGCAGATTAGTACTTATGGCTTTAAAGACACCACAAAACTCTACATTAGAGATTATCCTGGCATTTCCCTGAAGTGAGGGGCAGGAGATTTTGAGTTACAGCCCCATCCCTAGCCCTTTTTAAATTTTGAGACAGGGCCTAAGTCACCCAGGCTAGGTTCGAACTTGTGACCTTCTTGCCTTAGCCTCTCGGAATACTGAGATTACAAGTGTGTGCCACCATGCCCAGCTCAGATTGATTTTTCACATCAGTTGACCTAGAACAATTTTACAGTCAAACACAAACCACATTACAGGGTTTGAGTAACACACAGAACTCTATCACCTATGGCAGTCTATTAATTCATGGATCATATTTAGGAAACAGAGGAAAGAAATTCATATGCACAGGACTGGAAGAAGCTGCCTGTCCACAGGGGTATCTGTCTAGAGAAGCCTCTGAAATTCACTCTCAAGACCTATACGTGTCATGGTCGTGTTCATATTTTTCTGTATTTGTACAGAAAACTTGGCTCCAGTTAGAATGCCTAAAACCAACACTAATGAAACAATGGGGCAAGGGACTACAGAATACATAGGAAACCAATGCACTGCAAAATTTAGATCTTTATCTGATCCTTATTAATAGGACTAGTTTTCACATGACTATAATCACTATGGCTATAGTCTCTGTGTAGTTTTGTCACTTAACATTAAAAAACATATCTTTCTACAGGTATAGTAAGTGAATGCATTTCATATTTTAATGATAATAAACTATTCATTTACCCATCATATGTAAGCCATCACAAACTGTTAGTCATTTGGGCTGTTTTAGCGCAGGTAAAACTAAATATATACTTATCCATCTCTCAAATGTTATTGCTTTGGGATTTATTTCCAGCAGTGGAACTGTTGAATCAGAGTGGAGGATTGATTCTGTGATCTTTCTGCGTATTACCACACTGCTCTCCAGGAGAAAAATTAAAAGATAATTTGCAATGCTTTCTTCGGCATGTATCTATGTCTACAGCCCTCTGCCCATGTTGGATTTAGAGCTACTATTTACTTTTGATAATGCAGTAGGTATGATATGGTAGCCCACAGCTGTCCTAACTTGAATTTATTAACCCACCTCCCTAGGACTTGTGTACATAGAACATTTTTCTTGTGAGAACTGTCTACTTACCTTTCACCATCTGTTCAATGAAGTCTTAATTGTGCCCTTCCAGATATCTACAAAACTCCCCCAAAGTTTTTTCCCCAAAATTGTTTTTTACCTGTCATGCTTACTGCCATGATTTCCCCAATCCACTGCTTTTCTTTTTCCTTTTCTTTTTTTTGGTAGATTTTTATTGTATCCCCCAAAAGGTGTTTTTTTTTTTTTTAAATGTAATCAAACCTGTCAAACTTGTCATTGATAATTTCTCCAATTGCTTCAATAGTCAGAAAATTGTCTTTCCTCAACAATTGGGATAAGTATACCATTAAAAAAATTAGCTCTTTAAACCATCTGGCATTTGTTGTGGTATAGGGATACAGTGACCATATTTTCTGAATCAAAAAATGGAGCATGTGATCTGACAAATGCCAATGTTCTTATGGGTAAAAAAGGACAGAATATTTGAAATTGAGACTCTGCTGGAAAATTGAGGACATATGGTCCCCATATGTATGGAGCAAGCTGTTAGTTTAAAGGTACAGCGCCAGGCCCTGATTTTCCCAGCTCCTGTCAACTCTTAAGTAATAGAGACTTTTAGCCTACAGCTCAGTCTCACTCAGGTCCTGAGTCCAAGCTCACTAGGCAGGCAGGATGTCAACAGCAGGGCCGGTCCCACGAGAAGGCAGGATCCAAGATCAGGGATATTGCAGGAAATGTTTGTTCTCTGCACTCAATTGACTTCCCTGCTCCCTGCCTAGAAAGGGCCACACCTGCCCTCTGCCCTCAGCTGTAGGAGATCCCCAAGAAGTCTGGGGAGAAGAGAGGCAGGTGCATGTTCGTTGCCCTTGTTGTCGGGTCCCCATGACTAACGGTTGTTGGTCCTGACCATTGGGGGCCTTCCCCACACCATCTTCTCTATCTCTGAAATGGGTAGCATTCTCATCCTTGTCCCCTTGGGCCTAGGAGTGGTGACAGCTCCCCACTGTGCGCCAAGATGGAGCATAGTGGGTCCACTCATTGTAAACTAATGCTTTACTGAACCGAGCTCAGGACCTGTGATTTGACGTGCCATTGTTTCCAGCAGCTGCCCTGGCTGACATACCCAGGATCCAGTCTGCCTCAGCAAATGAGTGTATGCCACCACAGTTAGTTTTCCCCACACCGCATCCCGGTGTTGGCTCTGGGTACATAACGGTTAAAAGTCTAGCTCCTTCTAGAAGCAGAGCCCTCCTCCAGACCACAGCCTTCTTGACAGCTTTGCCAGCCCCTTCTCTGGAGGACAGGACCTCACAACTCCACCCACTGAAAGCAGACTTGTTCTGCTCTGGATAGACCACCAACCACCATAACCCAGCTGCTTACCCCATCTCTTTTTAAAGTATGTGCGTGATACATAATAAATACATTTATTGTGGGGCACTGGTGCATATACATGTTGCATCTTGATCCCTTCTACTTCCTCCTCCCCCATCCCTAGATTGAAATTCTGAAGTTTCTATCATGGTTCTATCCTATCCCAGCTGTTTTCTGTTCTTCCAGGGCTAAGGTCCTAGCATTCCTCAAGTTCATCTATGTGGCAAAAGCCACGCTCAGAAAGCAGAGCAGTCATCACAAGCACTGCTGATAGTCCTGAGAGCTGCCTGTTCTGGGTCCTCCACACCCATCCCTGTAGCCACCCATTTCTGCTTGGCCCCACGAATGCTGGCTCATGGTGTGTTTCGGAACACACTGTGATACCTCTTCTTTATGGACTGACCTCCGACTCACAGCACTGCTGGATGCCCTACTGTGTGCTCCTATTAACAATCAAGACTCCACTTCTGCCAAATCCTTACCACGCAGGCAACACGGATCTGCCCCGCTACGGGGAAACTGTAAGCAAGGGGACACCAGGGAACAGAAACCTGCCTCTGAAGCTGCCACTCCTGAAGGGAGGACCTCAAGATTCAGCTCCAGCTTTCCTGTAATCCCCACATCCTGGGAGGCTGAGGCAAGAGGACTGCAAGTTTGAGCCCAGCCTGGGCAATTTACTGACTTAGTGGGTCCATCTCAGGGGATGAGGATGTAGCTCATGTGAAGGTCCTGGGTTCAATCTCCACTACTGTCAAAACAAAACAAAGCCAACAAAGCAAGCAAACAAACAAAAAGATTCAGTTCAACAAGGACCCAGAGAGCCAGATTCAGTACTGAAAAACCATGCAGACAAGGACATGGGGCAAAAAGGGATGAGACGCCTAAGGGAGGAAGATGGGGCACAGACTGGGAGCAAGTGGTGAGAGGCTTGTAAAGTTTTGGAGAGGAGGCAAGGCTCAGCCTAAACCTTGAAGGTTGAGGAGTAGGAAGAGGGAAGGAGCAAGATCTTAGGGTCAAGGGTCAGCAATGGTAACTGTATTAAAGTCACCGTTGTCTGAGGGCACAGGTAAGGGAAGCTATGCTACACCTGCTTCTGTCCAAGCACCTGTGCTCTAGTCTGATGAGACTGCATCTTTGATCCCCAGGGCTGGGAACATGGCTGGGCAGGCATCAATAAATGTCTGTAGAATACAAAAATGAATTATTATGCTTAACCCTATTAGTTTTCTGTCTTTGAATCCTCCATCTTCAGGGGAAAAATGTCACCCAAGACAGGAAGCAGTTTCTGATGGCTGCTTTTAAGAAGTCAAGTCACCAAGCCTCCTAAAACACCTCAGGATTCCAGCTTCCCTAGTTCCCTAGTTGGAAATGTCCTTTACTTCACCTCAGAGCTATGGGAGCCTTGTCTTCTACCTTCCGAAAGCTTCAAGGGCAGGCGCTTTCCACCCAGCTTCTCAAACTTGAGCTTGGTGCCTGGTTTCTTGGGGAGCCTGGTGAGTAGCTCACAAATGCTCTGCTCTAGGCTGGGGTACTTTGAGCTTACTGCCTGGCTGTGCATCTCAGCAGTGTGGACTTTCTAACTTGGGCCTGAGGCTTCTGCCCCACTTCTCTGGTTGGTTGGTTCTATTGCTGTGGGCCTGAGGTGAGGTAGAAACAGCATGGCAGAGGACAGCTGTTCATGTTACGGTGGCCAGGAAGCAGAGAGACAGGAAGAAGGGGCTGGGGACCAGATTTAGTCACCGACATCACATCCTTATGGTCATCCATCTAACTAGGCCCACTTCCTATTTCCATCACTTCCCAACAATGCCATCAAATTATGATTTCAGCAATGAATTAATCCAGTGATGAAATTAGAGCCCTTATGGTCCAAGCACCTCCCAAAGCCTCACCTTGGAACACATGCAACACTGGGGGAACATTTTAGACCTAAACCATAACACCTACAATGTGGCTACTACCTCTTGCCTCTGAAAAGCAGCCTCAAGTGCCTAGTGTTATATTTATTGACCTTCAAAACACAGTATCTTTCCCTACATTTCTAATATCTGCCTTGGATTCCATGTACCTTCTCTTCCACCATCCTAGGTCCAAGCCTCAGTTTCATCTTAGGAGTAGGGATACAACACAATAACTTGTATTTGCTTCATGGGGGCTATGAATCCTGCACATGCGTCCTACTAAATTCTGTAAAAGCCTTGCTAACCAGGTACTAGGATCTCCACTGGACACTGCTGTTCCAAACAGTTGAGAAGCGTGTCCCTCTAGCAACAGCACCAGGCACCACTCAAGGCTCAAGAGTCCTTACTTTCTGTACAGTTGTCACCTGATTTTTCTCACTTGCTCTGAGGAGTGTGACCAAGCAGAGCTAAACTGGCCCATGCACTGAGAAAGGGTTGGAGGTGGGCGACAAGAGAGGACCCTTCCAAGTCTCTGATTCTGTAATCTTACAATCCTTCAAGCTGCCGCCAATTCTCCACAAAGCGAGCGTCTCCCCCCAACTCCCTCCAATTTACCACATGCTATTTTTTGACACTCAACTATTACTATACACTTTTTGAAGCTAGGCAGTGAGCTGGACAGCAGTTCCTTATGTCCGATTCCCTACAGCATTGTGAAAAATTGTGTTACAGCGGGCAAATGAAAGAGGGAATGGCAGCGGGAGGAAAAAAAAACTCATAAAAATGTGGTCGTTTGTGTTTCATCCTGCCTCTCTCAGCAGATTTGGTCGGTGACCTCTCTGAGTCATAAAAACGCTTCAAAACTTGCTCTGATTTACATCTGCAGGAAACAGTTTACTGTGTCTTGCATTTTTCTTTCTTTTTTTTTTTTTTTC
>NW_022900928.1:17089006-17150417 GCF_012274545.1 Fukomys damarensis
TTCATTCCTAAACCATAGTTTATTCCTTTCTATATGGAATTTCTTGGTAATACCTCAGGACAAAAATATACATACATAACAGCTTTTGAGCTTCATGGTGTGGATTAACCAAAACCACTCATTTCAACTACAGCCCAGAGGTTCTCAGCCAATTACCCTCACTGTATTCTGTGAGACAGCTGGGCAGTCCTCCCCTTGGCAATTAAGTCATGGGAAAAGGCTCAGGATCACCAGTGATTTCACTTGGACAGTGATCCTTCAGGAAAAGCATTTAAATAAAAAGTTTTCTACCAGAAAGTTAGGAGGCAAGGGGCTATTTTCATTATTCTTGGCAAATAAAGCATGGAAGATGGTCTAATCTTTCATATCTCTATATTCTGATCTCTATTCCAGAGGAAAAATAAAGAACCACAATTTAGTACAGGTCAGAAAGGCAAAGTTTATAACTTCAGCTCTCCCTATACTCCCTAAAGCTGGGGCCTCTGGTTATGGCCATTACTCTTTGGTTAGAAGCAGCAGACCCCCCCCCCACCCAACCCCTGAAGCTGATTAATTAAACGGAGTTAAAAAAAAAAAAGTACTGTGGTAGGCAGAATCCTAAAATGGCCCCTTAAAATTTCCTGGTCTAATCCCAGGACCATGACTATGATGGGATACCATGTCCCGACTATGTTAAATTACCTGGAAAAAAGGGATTTTGCCGATGCAATTAGGGCTACTCATTCTGATTTTGAGTTACTCAGAGGAGATTATCTGGGTAAACCTGACCTAATCCCAGGAGCCCTTTAAGAGAAGAGTTTTCTCCTGCAGGTAGCAGAAGAGCAAGTCAGACAGACCTGAGTGTGAGATGGATTCCCTGCCTAGCAGGGTCTCTGTGGTGACTGAGAGGCAAGGGGCTAGAGGTGACTTCTGGGTGGTAAGACAGCTCCTGGCCAAAAGCCACCCAAAATCAGGGACCTCAGTCCTACAACTGCAAGGAACTCGACGGTACCAACAACCTGCATGGGCTCGGAAGTACTGCATGTTCTTTATCAGCGCCAAGAGCCCAGCCCTGCCCTGGAAGGGGCCAGCCCCAGCAACACTTGGGCTCAGCCTTGTGAGCCTGACCACAGCCCAGGCCCATCTGAGCTTCAGACCCACAGAAGGGACAATAATGCTGTTGTTTTTGCCTGCCAGATCTGTGATATTTGTTATGCAAATTACACAAGGAAACTCAGGCAGCCAGCCAGCCAGCCAAGTTCATGGGCACAGGTATACAAATAGGGTCAGGCCCTGAGGAAAGGAGAGAAGTGCCCCCCTCCCCCAGTGCAAGACTTCATCGCTCAGGGGACGCCCAGGCTTGGCCTCAGTTTCTCTTTCCATCTTGACTGGCTCCCTATGTTTCCATGTGACCACATACGGCTACTGTCCCCAGGCCTGGCTGACCCCATAGGACCGGTAACTACCATGAACCAAAATGCTCATGGTGCCCTCCATTAAAATTCCTGAGAAAAAAAGCTAGTCACTGGTCACTCATTCACCCAGCAAATTTTTTTTTTTTCATTTCATTTTATTTTATTAGTAGTGCTTGTTTGTAATTCAAGCAGTTTACAGTCATCTTGGGGAGTGATTATGTGTACAGATTGCAGCTTGTTTTTTTTTTAAATCCCTTTCCCCTTCCTTCCTCCTCCCCCTCCTCCTGTGGTCCCTGACCACCATTTTCGTACTTGCTGATACTACTTGTTTTAGCACGAGTTATGGCTTATTAATGTTCACATTGATCTGGGTTATTAGGTTCCTGTACCAGACATATATCCTTATTCCTCCCATTTCTCCTTCCCCTCCCCTTTACTCCTCTCCTTGTTCCCGTGGACCTTTTCCCTTTTGGATGAGATCTGTCCCCTTCTCCCTATCTTTAATCCTTTTCTTTGTACTTTGCTTCATTCAAATGAGGGATACTGTATGGTATGCAAGCTTTAATTCATTCAACATCATGTTTTCCAGGAGAGTCCATTTCCTACAAATGCCTCAAATTTGTCATTCTTCATAGCCGAGTAGTATTCCATTTTATATAGATACCACACTTTGTTTATCCGGTTACCTGTTCATGGGTGTACAGGCTGCTTCCAGCATTTAGCTGTTAGGAAATGTGCTGCTATAAACATTGGAATGCAAGTATCGCTGTAGTGTGGTGACTTTAGCTCTTTGGGGAAGATACCTAGCAGGGAGATAGCTGTGTCATATGGAATTTCTCATTTTAGTCCTTTGAGAAAACTCCATACTGACTTCCATAATGGCTGTACTAGTTTGCAATCCCACCAAGAATGTAGGAGAGTTCCTTTTTCACCACAGCCACACTTGTTTTGTTCTTGTTTGATTTCCTAATGATTGCCATTGTTTCTGGAGTAAGATGAAATCTTGGTGCTGTTGTAATTTGTATTTCTCTAATGGCCAGAGATGTTGAACATTTTTCCATATAATTGTTGGCCATTTGTACTTCTTCCTCTATGAAGTGTCTGTTCATTTCTCTTGCCCATTTCTCAACTGGGTCTTTGATTTTAGGTGGTTTAATTATTTTTTTAGTTCATTCTTTATTCTGCATATTAGTTTTCTGAGGAGTAGCTGGAAAAATATTTTTTCTTATGGACTGGGGGGTTGGCTCAATGTTTCTGCCACCTGCCTTGCAAGCACAAGGGCCTGAGTTTGATCCCTAATACAAAAAAAAAAAAAATTTTTTTTTTTTATTATATAGCTTGTTTCTTTACTGACTGGATCTTTTGCTGTACAGAAGATCTTTACTCTGATACCATCCTATTTGTTGATTCTTGCTATTTTCTGTGCAATTGAGGTTCTCTTTAGAAAGTCCTTCCCTACTCCTGTGTCTAACCTATTTTGTCTTCTAAAGGGTTTCTGTTTTAATGTTTAGATCTTTGATCTATTTTGAGTTTTAGTATATGTTGAGAGATAAGGGCCCAGTTTTATTCTTCTACAAACAGATAACCAGTTTTCCTAGTACTCTTTGTTGAATGGGTCATCTTTCCCCCAACATATACTTTTGGACCCTTTGTCAAAGATCAAGTAGTTGATTATGTCTGAGGAGGTTTCTTTCTTTCTTTTTTTTTTTTTTTAAACTCATTCATTTTATATATAAATATAAAAGTAAAAGAACAGGCCAAGAGAAAACATGAAAAATAAGTAACTGTGTTATAATCAAGGGGAAGCTCTGGGGAGGCTTCTGTAACCTCAGTTCTGTTCCATTGCTCTACATGTCTGTTTCTGATCCAGTACCACACTGTTTTTAGTACTATTGCTTTACAATATAGTTTGAAGCCTGGTATTGCTATGCCACCTGCTTTGCTTTTATTGCCCAGAATTACTTTTGTTATTTGAGGTTTCTTCTGGTTCCATGTGAATTTTAGGATTGTTCTCTCTAGCTCTATAAAGTACGCTGTTGGTATTTTGATTAGTACTGCATTGAACCTGTATAGCAGTTTTGGAAGTGTGGCCATTTTAACAATAATGGTTCTGCCTAACTAGGAGCAAGGTACGTCTTTCCATTTTATGATGATCTCTTTAATCTCCTTTTTCAGAGTACTGTGGTTTTCAATGTAGAGGTCTTTCACTTTCTGATTAGGTTAATTCCTAAGCATTTTATTTTCCTTAAGGTGACTATGAATAGTCGTGTTTTTATAATTTCCTTCTTATCCCATTCATGCTGGTATTATAAACAAATGCCAATTATTTTAGTGTGTTGATCTGGTATCTTGCCACTTTGCTGAAGTTGGTTATTAACTCTTAAGTGTTTTTTTGGTGGAGTCCTTGGGTCTTCCATGTAGAGTATTACATCATCTGCAAATAGTGGTAATTTGGTTTTTCTTTTCCTATATGTATCCTTTTTATTTCTTTCTCTTGCTTAATTGCTGTCATGTTTCAAGTACTATAGCAGATCACCTAACGAATATTAACTGAATGCACATGGTGTTAGAGACACACAATGGACAAGAGAAAGCTCTTCTCACATTGTGGCAAAGATGACAGACCATGGAAAGGCAAACAAAGAAGTACAGATGTGGTGCCAGCTGTGACAGGTTGTAAAGGGGAACAGGCAGGGGAACAGGGTAAAGGGAAGCAGGAAATGCTGTTTCAAAATAGGTGGTCACAGCCTTCTGGAGGTGGTGGCAGGGGTTCACGGGAGAAAGCTCTGAACAGAGATTTGAGTGAAGGAGCCAGTTATGCAAACACACGGGGAAGGAACATTCAGGGTAAGAAAGGGGAAAGTACAAAGGTGCTGGAGTGGAACTGTCTTGGCAGCTACTGGGAACAGCAAGGGGGATTCAGAGAAAGCAAGAAAATGACAGGGAATGTGCTGGGAAAGGTGGCATGGGGCCAACACAAGCAGGGCCGTGGTGCAGCCCTAGAAAATCTTTAAGAAGTTAACCACAAGGCTGTGACATGGATTGGCTGGTTTCCAGTGAAAGATGCAAGTAAGATCTAAAATGTGGCCGCCCAGTCCGGCCCCTTTAGCTGGGGACCACCATTCACACAGATAGGGGTGGTGATGATGGAGTAGATAGCTTTGGTTAATCCAACAATGTCTCATTCACCACCTCAAGTGGAAGCCTGAGGGCCGATTCCACAGGGGAGAAGTCTACAGGCAATAATGGAAGGTCCCTGGAAGATGGAGTGAGAGAGTCTGTCCCAGTGCCTCCTTCTCTCTCTCTGGCCACGTAGCTTTGGGGAGGAAGCCGAACCACTGACCAGAAAGTGGTCCCACTCCCCATTCATCCTCATGTCCTTGAAAGAATGTATTAGTGCACATTCAGCTCAGAAACCATTGACAGGGACTCCAGAAGAGTTACTATCCATACGGCACCCTGGGATCAGAACAGGTGGTCTTCTCCACTATGTCCCCAACTGTCCTCTCTCCATCTAAAAGTCTTATCCTTGTATCCTCTCTCTGAAAGACATAAGCCTTCCTATTGCCCCACAGTACCTACTGCACCCATATTCTTCCCCAGTCTTCCTCTGAATCAGGTGAGCTAATCCCTAACCCCAAACTCCCTCTTCCCTCCAATTTCTCTGCATCCCGGTGTCCAAATTTTCCTAGAGTCCATCCCACAAACATTATGAATGAGTATCAGCTTCATGTCACTGTACAAGGCTGAAGGGATTCAAAGGCTGGGTTCAAAACATAGTTCTGTCACTAAATGACTTAATTTGGGCAAATAACTCAACCTTGCTGAGCCTCACACATGAAAAGGGGCAATAATAATCACTGCAAGAGGGTGTCTAGGGTTAAGAATACTATAAATAATAAGTAAACTCTCTAGCGTTCATTTGGAAACAAAGTAGATCCTTAGAAGACATTTGTCAAGTACATGAATAAATTATTGCCAAGGTTTGAAGTCTATTTGATGAGTGGATATTGATTAAAAAAAACAAACACTAAACTAAGATGAACACTTCAGCAGAGGTACCAGGTCACAGAGTGAACAGGAAGCAGAACCCAGGCTGCCTCCTCTTCTTTCACCAACTCTTTTGCTTTCTGCACACGATGCCCACACAGGATGCCCAACACTTCTGTGCTTCGGCCTCTGTGTCTCCGTACACTGTGTGACTCACAGAAGGTAAAGTATCCTCCTTCCTGAAGGAGATTCTGATGCTACCTTCAGCTCCATGCGGCATCATCTCTCATCCACACTCCACATCATTCCATTCGACTCACGAGAACAACCCTTCGCCGCACACCTTCATGCAAGGCTGTGTGGATCCAGAGTGAAACGGCCATGGTATCCATTCCCAGAGCTCTTATCTGGTGACTACCAGGATGGCCAGTTCATACCCTGTAGCCACCAGGACAACCACTAGCATGGCCAGTAACCACTAGGATCATTTGAAATACATGCCTGGGACAGTAGCCATAGGAAGGTGGCTGTGTCTCTGGTGATGCTTAGGAGGTGAAGGATGAGAGAAGGGAGAGGAAGCCTCTTGGAAGGAGAATCCAGGAGGTAAGCTCTGCAGAACGCATAGGAACTTGCCATGTAGAGGTGGGGAGGAGTTGCCCGTTCTTCCAGACCTCACCTCTGCTTTCTCACAGACCCTGTGCCTTATTTTCTTTTCAGCAGCATGTGTTTACTGTACACAACAATTTCACTCATATGGAGAATTGGTAATGTATACTGGACACCATAATTCCTTTTACTTCTCCTCTTCCTCTCTTCTAGCAGGTGTCTCTAGAGCTGTATTTCCAAATCACTGCAGACTGATATCTTCCGAAATTTAATAAACTAGTAGAAACTATTGAAATAACAACACATAAGCACATCGATCACATTCTCAGAAGCTGCGGCAAGGTCAGTGTGCGGTGAGTTTCTCCTCTGGCAGTGATAGCACTACAACAATGAGAATGGATCTAATGGTACTGAATTTGCACTTAAAGATGGTTAAAGTGGAAAATTCTTATGTCATACATATTCTACCACAAAGGTTCTTTTTTATTTTCATAGAATCCCCAACTGAAACTCTGAAGTCATTCTAAGTCTTTTTTTTTTTTTCACTTTCATCTCCAATATCAAATTTGTCACCAGTATCTTTAACAACTGTTTTCTTTGAAATAGTTTACATTTCTAACCTTTCCTACCCAATCTAGCCCTGCATATCTTCAGACAGGGTCTGGTTCCTGTAGCAGGTTGCTGAATGTTCTCTCTGCCCCCATCCTCTAACAGCAAATGCCTTCTATATGTAAGGGAGCTGAAGCTAATCTCCCTAAAACACCATTCCATCAAACACTCACTCAAAAATATTCAATAGTTCCCTAGAGCCTCTGTTATACATTTTTGTTTTTTTTTGGTACTGGGGATCGAATTCGGCAAGCAGCGGAACCACTGAGCTAAATCCCCAGCCCTCTCTGTTAATCGATTTTAGTTTTGCCACCGAACTTGCACAGAAGCCTGTAAGATTTCTTACTTTATGCATATGTGACATTTCTATCTCAAGCAGACAAAGGTCCTCCCAGGCCACTTCCCCCATCTACTTGAACTCATACCAACCTCGCATCTCCAGAATACTACTTCCCAATGTCGCAGAGACCTGGACGGGAGATGGTTACTAAATCGGCTTTGATTATGTTGTATGTGATTTCAGGGGTCTGAGATCAGAAACCAGTTCTCAGTAATTCTAGGCTTGCTGGCAGGTTTGTCAGGTCTATAGTTAGCCTAAGACAATATCACCACTCCAGCTCAATCATCCGACTAAATTGTGTCCAGCAAATAATATCTTTCAAATATGAACATCATCTCAAATCCTCAGAAAATGGAGACACCCAGAGAAGCCAGCTGCCCTATGTCACACCAGTGTAGGAGGAGCGTGGGAATGAGATGCAACGGGTACCTCCAGGCCCCGCACTGGTCCCACTATACGGACAGCTTGTGAGCGGCACCTCTTCTCCGGGCTTTAGGAACTGTGAGGCCAAGGCCGGAGAGAATCGGAATGCCTAACGTGCAGCTCAAACCCTTCTCTAACTCCATGGGCTCGCCTGTCCAAAGCCATGGACACGACCCTTGCTCTCACCACTGAAGTGAGTGCTTTTCAGTCACAGGACTTGGGCCATGATCCCAGAAGCAGGTAGGTAAGCAGTATCAGTCATGTGGGGTGTGTTTCTCTTCTTGTTGTCATTGAAGAAGGAGGATGTTTTCAGAAGTGGCCTCGGGAAGAGTCAACCCCTTGTACTTTCCCCACGTCACAGGACAGGATCTTGGCTGGAGTGAGATGAATCTGAGAAGAGGCTGGGAACTGAGGGCATAATAATTTTGAAGAAGGGAGAGAGCTCCCAGGGAAAATGAGACAATGATCAAAGACAGAGGGCAGCCTTGAGAAGCACCTGTCACAGCTGAGGAAGAGGAGAGTGCCCAGAAAAAATGAGCTGAAGAGGTCAGAGGAAGAAAGAAAAGCTGGAACTCGGAGGTCACGGGTCATCCTGGCCAGAACAATTTTAACAGAAGTCAAACCAGGCTTGGTGCACGAGTTGACAGTTACAGATGAGTTTTCAAGACACTTGGGGGTAGGAAGAAAAGCGACTGGGGAGGAGGCAGCACGGCAGGCAGAGTTGTAAGAGTGAAAGGACAAGAGGGGTTTGGGGTTGGGATGAAGAAAACTGAGGCAGCTGGTGAGCAAGGCCATTATAACCAAGGTCCAGCAAGTGGGGTTGGGAGGGACTGAGGGTCAGAAGCTGGAGGGGGAGAGCTGCAGAGCAGTGACAGATATGATATGAAAGGTGGTGGTCGGGCAGGGCGGTTGTTCAGAGCAGCCGGAAGCAGTGGTGAGCCCTGGGGGCAGAGGCACAGAGGCCATGAAGGGTGGCGAAGCAGAAGGCAGAGCAACCGAGTGGTCGGTGGGCAGGTCAGCGGGGGAGCTGCTCTATCCATGAAAGGGAAGGAGGAGAGGTATTCGAAGGCGACCCTGTGCCAGAGTCCTCAGTGAGTGCCAAGAGCATCCGGGGTTCCTGACACACAGGCGTGAGTACACCAGGCACCTCAGCTCCAAGGGAGGAGGAGCTTCCAAGGTCTCACGGGACATGGAACAGCAGAGTGTATGGAAGGGCAGGGCAGCTTGTGGAGAAAGGAGTGCAGGAGGCAGGCCTAGGTTTCTGGGAAAGCCTGCAAGGAGCAGGTTAAGGATGACGGGTGGTAGGGAGTTTCTTGGCCGTGGAGCCAGGACTGCAAAGAGAATATATATATAGAGAGAGCTTGGTAGATGGGATTAGTAGGGGGCCTGGCAGGAGGAAAGGGAACTGGATTGGATGGGAATGAAAGCCAGACCTACACGTGACCAGAGGAGGGGTCCCATCTCCTGTGGGACCTGACGGGGAGAGAAGGCAAGCTGGTGGGTGGCCCACCCTGAGAAAGAGTCCATTTTTTGGAGGCCAGGAGTAGCCCACTTATCTGAGTGGGAAACTCAGGCCTTTGCTGCCTCCAGTGGTCCCGCAGGCAGAAAGTGGTAGCTTTATTGCGGTTATAGCCACTGGCAGAGACAGTAAGCATCACAGACAAGGGCAACAGGCAAACTGAGCTTGGCCTTGCCAAAGGGGAACAGACCTTTGAAAGGAACAGAAGAGGAAGTGAGAGAAGACAAAGGGACCTCATAAAGCCTCCTTTATCACTTTCCTCTGAAGGTGTAAAAAGGTATTTATGTTCATAATCCTAAAAAGCCTGCCATAAATAAATGAAAGCACAGGCTTGTCTCAACATGTTCTTCCTCACGCTGGCTGGTTCTGGGTCGAACACTTCTGTAAAGCTTGGAAATAGTTTTATGCGCAAGGAGGGCCCAGTTCTGATTTACCTGGTTCATCTTGCAGCAGAGGGGGCAATCAAAGCAACGGAGTGCAGAATTTATATACGCTCCTCAGGCCCCACTCCCTTCTCCATCAGAGAGCACAGGCATCTCCGTGTCAGTATGTGAGCCTTTCCCCCCACCTTCAAACTCGATGGAAAAACTGCTTACAAAAAGGGGTGCTGCTGTCAGCGGAGGGCCTTGGAAAACCAGAATCTGAGAGTAACCTGCATACAAGTCCCAAGGCCAACCTTGGAAACATGCAAATGTAAGACAGGGTGCTAGGGTGCCAGGGCTGAGCTCCAGGGCTAAACCAGCTAAGCTCTCAGCCTGCCTCCCCTTTCTGCCTTTATTTTTATCTGTGGGATCAAGCATGCTGGAGAGAAAAGGAGAAGAGGCCTGGTAACAACAGCTTCCTCATCATTCTTGGTTACTTACATCTGTGGTCAATTTTCCACACTTTATTCCATAAAAGGTAAACGAGGCACGGTACTTGCAACAGGATAATCTAAACAATATGAACCATGTTACTGTTAAAGACCATCTGGCTGATCACGCCCAGGCCCAGACTTTTAACTCCTTGAGGTAAGAAAGATGCCAAACTCAGAGAGGCCCAGGCCCTCCTCCGGTATCTGACTTCAGAATGCTTTCCTCCCTCTTCAAGTCAATTAAAACTGCTGCCTCTGAGACCTCTGCCAACTCTAATATTCTGATTCTAGGCTGGCTTTCAATGAAACTCTGCAAGCTCGTGAATGAGAGACTTGTAAATGTTTCTTCTCTTTCTTTAAAAGAAAACATTAAAAGCTTGAAAGAAGAAGAAAAAGAAGAAGAGGAAGAAGAAGAGGAAGAAGAGGAAGAAGAAACCCTCAGTACAACCCAAACTAAAATACTCTCAAGGGCTGGGGTTGTTTCCTTTACTTCTGATTCTCCCACTTCAAGGCAAGGGATCATTTACATAATTTTAATTTCAAAAAGCAATTGACACCATTGAAGAGACAGTGAGCCCATGCTTTGCTTTTATTTGGGCTTACACATTTTCTAGCCATCTGTTATCCAAGAAAGCTGGAAACTCAAATAGGAGGTGGGAAAACTGTAAATCAGATGGTGTTTTTCATCCTTTGGGTGGGGAGCTAATGATAAGAGATTCCGGGAAAGTTTCAGATGGGTAAGGTCATTCCCAAAAATGGAACTGGGCCTTGCCCTGAGGTGCAGCATTCCCACCTGCACAAGGAATTCAGCCTTTGACCTAGAAGTTCAAGTGTTTTATTCTTCAAATCAGTCCCTAAGAATGCTAGCTTCTTCCAGTTCCCCGTATGGGTATTAAAACCATCAAAAACAGCTCAAATTAATGTGTCTTTTAATTTTTTAGTCATGTCTTGCAACATTCCATCAAGGGTGCGTCTTCTACTGTCACAGCTACCACAGAGTCCTCGTTTCTGTGTAGCCACAGGGCAGATCTCAGCAGTCAGTGTTTGGGCAAGGGTTTTCACAGGTCATGGGAGGAAGCAAGCTCAAGTAAGATGACTAAAGCTTGCTTTGAGAAGGCTGCCTAACGCCTATCTCTCCCCTTTCAAAGATATTCTGTGCTGGAGCTATCACTCTCTTTCCCTTTTTAAAGATATTCGAGAAGACCTTGATGGCATAGACAAACAAGGATGACACAAATCCTAATGGAAGAGCCAGGGGCAATGGAGTATACTTGTAATACCAGAAACTTGGGAGGCTGAGGCAGGAGGATTTCAAGTTCAAGTCCAGCCTGGCAAACTCAGCAACTTATAAAGAGACCCTGTCAAAAATTTTAAAAGGGCTAGGGCTGTAGCTTGTGCAAAGGTTCGAGTTCGATCCCCAATACCACACAGCACACACACATACTATTAATGGAAGGAAGACCAGTTGGCATAATTTACAAAGGATAGAATGTGACTTTTCCTTTATCAAACTACTTTCAATTCCACAGGCCCAAATGAAAGACTGCTTTCCTGTCTTGCTCTGTTGACTTGCCAAACAAACTTCAACATCCTTATTCCTGCATCCACCTTACAAGTTTGCTCTTGTGGATGCACAGGGCAGACTACAGGGTGAAGGTCACCGGCAGAGCCCCTGGGAGGCCAGGCTTCATAATCCCATGATCATAAATCTCTCTCAAAGCAAGTTGCACTTGATTCTACTATGGCTCCCTGAATTCGGCATTCATCTTCAATTAGACAAATGACATTTACATCTATTTAGACTCTCCTCATTTCCTAGTGCATTTATCTCATGAAATGACAACTGGAAAACACCCCCGGCCCAAACATGTACATTATTTTTAAAAAGGGTTAATGAACTAGGTTAACTAACTTAGTAGGCCTTTTATTGGAATTCACTTTTAATATAAATCCTTAGACAGCTGCGAGCAATATTTTTAGAGACAGGCAAGAAAGAAAATGAAAGGAGAGAGAAAAGCATGAGTGAATCTTTATTCATCTGTAATAGTAACTTCACACTCCAAACCAATACAGGAAAAATTTGATGTTACTTGAAAATGATTTTTTATATGCTTCTATTTTGGATAGTGATCACATGCACCCTGCTGTCATCTTTCCCTTTGGAGAAAGGGGTCGCATCTCTCTTGTGATTTCAGCCAAATGGACAGGTGACTCCACTATAAACTAGTAACTCTACCTCTATGAAGACCCAGGCTTAACCAGAGTGGGGAAAGTTGGGAATTTCCAACTGCTGGGTTTGAGTGATTGGTTAGAGGTTAGAGTTGGAACGCACAGATGAGGATGAGAAAAAGTCCCAAAGGGCAAGCGAGGCATAGGGGCTGAGCACTGACAGCAGCAGAGGGAGTAACAAGAGTCACCAAGTCAACAGGAGTGATGGGAGGCCATTGGGACAGTCGGTCTCAGGGGCCTCTGGACCAGGGGAGCCTCTGGGAGGTTTAGGAGGTGGGAGAGCTCTGGCCTGGGGCCAACAGGGATGTTTAATGGAACGGGGATGTTCTAGGGCCAGGATAGGGGGCTGGAAACAAGGGACAGACACATGAGGGAAAGGCCTTGGATTCTGGAGACCTCTGCCTGACTCTGAGCTGCCAAGTTCTCTTTTAGAATTGAGATGGGTCCTGTGGCCAAGAGGTGGCTTTGAAGCTTCTTGCCTGATCTGGAGGTAGCAGTTGGATGCATACAGTGAGAAGTAGCTCAAGCCTGTGACTGGGAGGATGTGGCAGGGGTGATGACCAGAATATTTAACTGTGGGTAATAACTGGGCACTGGCCTGTGAGATGCCAGAGCAGAGTCTGGAGGTGCCTGCCCTGGCTTGATATTGTGTGTGTGTGTGTGTGTGTGTGGGTTGGGAGAAGCACTGGGCCCAGGAGGGGCAAGGTCATCTGCACAGGGTCGGGGATCTGGCAGGGGATCAGCTGTTTACCAATCAGTGCAAAATTAAACTGTTGTGAGTCAGTCCTGGAGCAGGGGCAGACAGGTTTTCAACATCTGCAAAAGGGATATTGCTTAAGAAGGGAAAATAAGGCTGAGGGTGGAACCAGGAGGAACTTCTTTTGGTCAAATCTCTCAATAAATATTTGTGTTGCTGATAAAAATTTGTGCATTCACAATTAGGAATTGCTTGCCTTTGTTCTTAAGGCCTGGTTGAGGGAAACAAGGGATGCAAAGTTCCCCAACCTGTAGGACAGGTTTGGGTTTCCTTTCAGAGGTAAGGTGAAGAGGGAGCTTTTGAAGAACTCTTTAGGGTAACTCATTTGACAGCTGTCCAACTGATCTGCACAGGATTACCCTCTGGTAGAGCTGTCTATGATCTTTCTTTTCCCCCATAAAGAAAGATATAAGGGAAATAAATGTGTAATGTCTAGTCATTGGGGAATACATTAAGTCTATTCATGATTAGGGTAAGGAGGCCGAGGCAGGATCAATATCACCCCCTAACCCTGGCATGCTTCATGTGAGGTTTAGGAAAGAGATGACGCTCTGTGTGCAGGCAGCATGAGCAACCGAGACTGCACACCAGGGCAGGCCAAGGCGAGGAAAGGAATGGAGTTCTTCACAACAGGACACTTTTACCCTCATCAGAAATGAAGGAAATGGTGTGCCACAGCTGGCTCCTATCAGCTCTCAAATATTAAATGCTCAGGAATTAAATAAGCCAGTTTTTAATTAGAGCCAGGATTAAAATTTAAAATATTCACTTGCAAATAAATAACTTATAGCAGTCCTCTCACTTATTCACAGGGGTAGTGGTGGTATTTACATTCCAAGACCTCTTATGGATGCCTATAACTGCAGATAGCACTGAACCCTACATACAAAGCATCAATACTGTGACAGTCAATTTGATAACCAAAACAATGCCTAACAGGTGGGTAGTGCATACAACATGGACACACTGGACAAAGGGGAACACAGAGTGGAGCAACACTAAAGTTCATCATGCTACACAGCCCAGTGTGCAACACAGAATGTGAATTATTTCTGAAATTTTCAATTTCATGGTTGGCTATGAGTACCTGAAACTTTGGAAGGTGAAACTGCTGATAAGGGGAAATATTGTACACTTAAAAAGAAAGACAATGAGTACTCAAAATGCATGACTTATACTACTTGATTATCATCCTCTATATTCCTGAGATTATATTATTGTTAACCACCTGGTGGAGGTACCAAATAATGGTGTGTTACTGTATTTCTCTTCTCAATTTTATGCCCATCACATCATTTACCTTACAAATTGGTAAACGTTGCAAATGAGGGCTAGATTCCTCGGTTTGTTGATTATTTCAAAGTGATAGAGAAAATGTCAAGGCGGACTGAACTAAAAGTGAGTCGTGTTTGTAGCGCTATATTGCTTTTTTGGAGAGGGATTGAGTTAAGGTCTCCCTAGATATCCCAAGCTGGCCGGAAGCTCATGGTGATCCTCTTGCCTCAGTCTCCTGAGGGATTACAGGTGTGCACCACCACACCTGGCAGGTTGCTATATCATTAATGACATCATAAAAAGAAAATAACCTTTCAGTATTCAAAAACTGTTATAAGATATGGATGGCATAGAAGGTACCCAATCCTCACATGAAACAAGTGAAGTTCTAACCTACTCAGTGGTGAAACTGAAAGAGGTTTCAGTTTAATGAATATCATATGCATAAAAGTGAAAAATAGTTTGGAAGGTCACATATCAGATTCAATGACAATAAATGTATTGGGAAAGAGTGAGGGGGTTGGGATGAAATTTCTCTGTCAAATCATGGCTAGACTGCAGTTCCAGGTTAGCTATGGTTACAAGAGCTCAACAGCCGCCAAAAAAAAAAAAATCGCCAAAAGTGCTTTGTGAGAATGTGCTATTCACACAGAGTTTATAATAAGGGGCACTGGATAGTTCATTATTTTTGAATTATGTGTCACATCTTTTATATCACTAAAATTATAGTAAATGTATATCCCCAAATATACTTTTTACCTGGATAGCCAGTTGTTAAATATTTGTGAGCAGTAACTGCAAACTCATGCTCCGGGGAGTGGTTCATTCTCCCCACCCTCCCTATGAAGTGTTAGTGCTTTTGAAACTCTGCACCTGAGCAGGTACTGAATAAACACACAACCTGCACTCCCTACCAACTCACAGAACTTACTCCCCCTCCAAAGGCCTGGAACACTTCCGTTTTCATTCACTTAGCATATAATACCCATATTGGCTTTTCAAGTTAAGATTTTTAAAACTTACGAACCATCTCAGTTTAGATAGTAAGTTGCAGGAGCTCTTCCCAAAGCTTTAAAGACTAGGCACTCAAAACTGAATTCATCCAGTCAGTCAGTCAGTCACCTCACAGTCCCAGACTGACCTCTGTTCCAGACGTGGTGATAACCAGGGTGCGCACACATCTCACAACAGTGAGGGTGACGGTAACGTGGGGATGGTCAAGACTGAGAACCAAGTATGAGCCAGATGCTATGCCAGGACGTCGCACGTGATACTTGGATATGTTTACGGCTGTGCGTCCAGAGAAAGGACCTTGCACCACGCCTTTGTCGTCTCGGTCCTCAGGCCACTCCCCTGACCGGGCTTAGTAACCCTGAGTACCCACAAGCGTGCAGCAATGAAGGACCAAATGGTCCGGTGTGAGCGTTTGGTTATCTATCCTCTGTGACTCTTCTTCATCCTTCTTACCTTCTTTCCTTCCTTTCCTATGGGGACCTCCACACGCGAAAGGAAACTGAAGTGGCCTGAACGTGGTATAAAAAAAGAAATCACTTTCCAAAAACTTGCTGAACCCAGAAGCTTCTCTGCCCTCCACTGCCATTGTTCTGGACACTTCCCCATCCCTTTCTAGAGGGCACTGGGTGATATTTATGGGCTTCCTCTGAGGTCAAGACTTCTCCCAGGATGAGGGAGCCCTCAAGAAGTAGACACAGATCCACTTCTTAGAGAGCCCTGGATGGAACCTGGCAGCATCTTCCTCCTAACCACTGTCCTTCAAGAGAATCTTGAAAGGACTTCCTTTCTCAAGAGAATCAGCACAGTAGATGCAGGTACAGTGTTGCCCTAAAAGCTTACGACTCATATCTGCCAACAGATGATATCCCACAATACAAAGTTTCTGGGTGACTTATTTTTTAATGCTTTAAAGGGCCGAAACTCGCTTTTCAAAAATGAGTCTGCTGTAGTAGAAAATATTTCTAAGGCAAATTAAGTCCATGCTTGTCTTAGTCTATAGAAGACTCCAAACACCTGAATCTTCACCCTGTCTTGGCTGCTGGTCACCACTGATTCACCAGGTATTCATGTCAATGGTTTTGTTTTCCTGTCTTAGAAAGGATTTGAGCAGATTCATGAGACAAATCAGGCTTCAACAGTGAGGGAGGGAAGAGGGAAGAGAGCAACAGGGGAGGCCACACAGGGCAGGAGATCTCACATCAGATTTAATGGCAACAAATTGTTGACCGATTTCATTATCTCATGCCGTCAGAGTATCTGTTTCAGTTTGGTTAGCTACTACAGCAAGGGGTTATACATAATGTTCCAGACAAATGACAAAGTTTAAAATGATAGTTATATATCCTTTCTTATTCAATATTTCTACTGCATTAATTAAAATGAAAAAGCTTGTCATATTAGTGTGGTTTTGACTTTATTTCGGATCCCTCCCCCATTTTTTTGCTGTGCTTTAGCTTGTTACTTTGTTTCTTTGGTTAAGTTCTGTCATATGCAACTTGAGAGCCTTTTATTTCAGACTAAATAAAACACGTCTGTTCACTCGCACATACATTTCCCCCCTTTCTCTCCCTTCTCTTCCTGGGCCACTCCAGAATGTCACTTTCTCTCCCACTACACTGAACCCCGCAGTCTAAGTTGCGACCTCTCACCTGGGCTGTTGAAGGAGCCTCCCAAGTACTTCCAGTACTTGCCCAACTCCACACAGTGGCCAAAGGGTCTCGTGCCAAGGCCAGGCAGTGATCAGAGCATGGGCTCTGGAGGCTCCAGACACCTGGGCATATCCTGGCCCCTTCAAGAACATACCGTGTCCCTAGGCCCGTTGCTGGAGTCATCGCTGGGCCTTGGCTTCCTCAACTGGGAAATAAATATGTTAATAGTGTCCAATTCATATGGATGCTCTTAGTATTGAGACAATGCGTGTTTACCGTCCACCATTTATGTGGGAGTGCTGCTAAGCACATAAGCTGGCTTAGAAAAATCTTTGAAAATATATATCCAGTTGCTTAAAATCCACTTAAACCCCCAATGTCCAGCCCTGGACTAAAAGGGCCCTGAGGCTCAGGAGCAGCCTCAGTCCATTCAACTCTCCCGCACATAGCACGCTCCAGTCATACATTAGTTTTTGGTTGTTGCTCACACCCATTAAGCAATTTTGCAGCGTGGGGCCTTTGCATGTGCTGTTTCCGCTGATGGATTTCTTCACTTGGTTCTGCTTGGTTAATGACCCATTCCTCAGTCCTCAGGCTAAATGCCATTTCCTAATCTTATAGACACCCTGCTCAGCTGGCAGACTAACTGTCCATGTCATTCTCTTTCCTGTACAGCATTTGGCACCATTTGTAATTATATGTTGATTTGTTGGTTTAGTAGTTTAAATTCCATCTCTCCTACTCTACTGAACTCCAGGAAGCCAGGTAACATGTTTGTACTGTGTCCACCACACCTAGCATGTGGGAGGTAATCAATACTTAGCTGGTGAATGAGTGGGTAAGGATGGCCCAGTTGACTAGCTCATCAGTGGTGGTCCTTGTGGAAACTCTTTCGCCTTTTCATCCAAATATGTTAGATCAGTTTACTGAAGTTAATCAAACTTGCCCTTGGCCACAGGGTTTACCTAGTGAGGAAGTGAGATTTATGAATTCATTGACACTCAACAAGTACTTCTTTCTGAGTGGGTGCCGGGGACGGGCAGGAGGGGAAGAGGAAAGGACACTATCAACAAGGTGCTGGGAAGGGGCAACGAGATCGAGGTGTCTGGAGGGAGGGTGCGGGCAGTGAGAAGGCTGACCTGGTGACAATCATGCTGGGGAGCACAGGGGAACCTTGAGCCCAGGGAAGAGGGGACATGACCATTCCCACTTTCTGATGGGCAATATTGTGTGCCTCGTGTTTTATTGGTGGTTTACTTTCAACAGTGCTGACTGACCTAAGTAAGGTGAATAAAAAAATTTACAAATGCATCATCTCCTGTCAAAGGAACTGTTACAGAGAGTCCTAACCCCTCCAAATACTTCTAAAGGAAGCCCCAGTGGAGGCTCAAAACATTTCCAAATTTTCAAACAGTTGCAAAGGCCGTTTCAAAACTATGTTACATAACTCATATTAGGAAGTAACTAAGAACTTGATCCAAAAAGTCTAATGAAGAGAACACCGCCCGAGAGAGAAAGAAAGAGCACAATTATAGGCCTGTCTCATTAAAAAGTTTAAGTCATATAGCCTATATAAAAGAAAGGAAAATGTTTCAAAAACAAACAAGTATGAGCCACATTCTACGGGGAAATGACCAAGACTGTACAACTAAGACAGAAAAAAAATGTTTTTAAGTATAAGAACTGTTTGGGTGAGTGCTGAAGTCATTAATTCAATTACTGAATTAATTCAATATTAACTCTTTACAAAAACTCTTTAAAATCAAAAGGGAAGATTTATTTCATTAGATTAAAGAAGATTATAGATTTAAATGTGAGCTATGACATTTTCTGAATGTGTGTCTTGGTCGCTTTTCTGTTGCTATAACAGACTACCTTCAGACTGTGTAGTTTATTTAAAAAAATGTCTTTCTCAGCATTCTGGAGGCTGGGACATCTGGGATCAAGGTTCCAGCATCTGGCGAAGGTCTTTGTGTGGCACCATAATGAAGAGTGGCCATCAGGAGGCAAGAGGGCAGGGCCACAGGTACTCAGTTCTCTCCTTTTCTTCTTATAAAGTCACGAATAGTATCGCTGTGACTTCTCTCTCGTGACTTCATCTAAGTCCAATACCTTACTTATAAACTTTCTGGGCTATTAACCCCAACCAATCCAAAAGCAACAAGAGCTTCTCTTTACAAACCCTCCTCGCCTAGCTTTGCATTATTCTGAATCCACAGCCAGTGTAGGGCCAGGGTAACAACTTATTCTTTCCTCCCTCAGATTTCCATAAGAATTAAGCTCTGCCTTAGATCTAGCAGACACTTCCCACTGCCGTGCAAAGCCTGCTGGCTACTTGTGGGAACTTGTCCTGGGACCTGGTCCTCTTTGGCTAGCATCTCTAAGCATCTATCTAGCTCAATAAACCCTTTGAATTCAGAGATCTCTCAGTCTCAAGTGTTTTAGTTTAGCATTTCCCACACGTGTGGGGACATACTAAAGCCACAGCAGTTATTTCGTAGGAAATCTTAGGGCAGAGCTATCCATTAGGACCTTCTGCAGTGATGGAAATAGTTATTTCTGCATTGTCCAGTACCACTGGACAAGCTGCAGTACTAGTTAGGAGTGACTAGTCTCATGTGACCACTGAGTAACTAAATGTGTCTAATATGATGGAGGAGCTGAATTTTTAATTTTCTTCAAATTGTCACGAGTGGCTATTGGCTACCATAGCGGGCAGCGGCTTTACTTTGAAAACAGAAATGTATGATGCTTCTCTTAGCACTTCTATTTGTTGGTAATAGAAAATAATGCAGAATAAGATGAAAAAGAATAGAGAATAAATAGAAGAAAGACACAGAAATATCACCTTCTTGCAGATGATACAATTGGGTAATAGAAAATACAAAACCAGCTAAATTCACAAGCATGTTAACAAGTTAGAAAAGGCAATAAACAGTCCTATTCCCAAATCTGAAAAAAGATGGATACTTCATATCAGTGTAAATAAGGTGTCTAGTAAAATAAAAACTATAATGGGAAAAATGAAAGAATACCTAAGTAAACAAAGTTATAGCCATTGCCCCTGGTTTAGAAAATTCATGGTAATGTCAGTAACATTACTCCATAAACCAAGAAATAGATTAACATAATTAACAATTACATTTCTGCTAGAATACACTAGCAAAATTAATAACAAAAAATAAATACACAATAATACCAAAGAAGACTGGAGGAGGACATAATAATCAAATTTTAAGGCATATTATAAAGTGATCTTAATCAAAACTGAATTTTGCTGGATCAAAGCCAGGACAAAGACACTAATAAAATAGTGATTCCAGAGATAAATTTAAGCACTTATAAGTCCTCAGGATATAGCAAACAAAACAGAACTAAGGATCACAATAATGGATGAAGGAATTATCATTTAATAAATGCTGGTGGGACAACCTGACATCAGTGTGAAGAAAAGCATATTACATCCATAACTCACCAAATATGCTAATACTTTCCAAATTGGTCAGTGAACTAATTAAACATAGGAAGCAATAAAAAGAAAGGATGGCATATTTATTTCAGTTGTAGTAGAGATGAATTTATGACTATTTAAAAATTCAGTAGTATTATGAGGCTGAGGTAGGTGGATTCAAATATTTTATGGATGCATTTAAAGTCTCCTGCATAAAAAGTAACAACAAATACAGAGAGGGCAAAGAACATTTTAAATTTTGATAAATATCATGGATATTCATAACCCCAAATAGTAACAAAATCTTATGTCGTGACATAGCATTATATTGTCACCAGAAATGTGACCCCCATGTGACAAATGGCCAATGAGGAAAAAGGACACAAGCAAGGTGGCAGCCGTGGTACAGTACTTCACATACGCTAGGCACCCTGAGAAAGGTACCTGATAAGCCGGGGTTTAGTCTCACTAGTAATTAAAGAAGTAGGAATCAAAGTACAGACGGTCCCCCACCTAAGGTGTTTTAGATTTTACGAAGGTGCCAAAATGACAGGCATTCCATGGAAACTCTTTTTCGCGGTAGGAGGAATTAAAGCCAGGTCCCTCACGTTGAGCATGCAGAAGCAGTAAATAGATGCTCCCTACTAGCATCCTCCTCCTTCTCGACTGCTGAAAGCAAGCACGTCTTGGGCTTGGAATCTGAGCCTAAAAAATAACCCTTATGTCGAGGAGCTTTGGGTCCTTTATCAGTGGGTGGAAGCGTCCCTCCTACAGCTAGGCATTGTTACCTTCCATGGGTTTGCTCCGGTAGCTCAAGACTCATGAATTTCATCACCTCTTTGCTCTGTCCAGTTCCTTTCTTTACATTGAACAGTTCGAGTACACTGTCTACACCCCCCAGTAGAACAAAGGGCTAAGAGCAACCTAAGCTTCCTTGCTCTGGCTTGGTGCATTTAGGAGACTTCTCATTCGTGAAGTTCCCATTCAAATTAAATACAATGATTTGATTTGGTGTTTTTCAAAATACCACAAATTCACATTGTCTGCTGAAATCAGTGTCTCCAAAAGGAGAATGCCGATTTGTACAATAAATGCTTATGAGGAGTTTTTAATGGGTCTCCCAGAACTTACCCTTTCCTCCTTAGGAAGAAGGTGCCTATTCCTGCATACATCTATGAATGCTTACTTTAACAGAAATGCATTTGCACACTATGTGTTTACAACATCTGAATAGTGTTTGAGATTGTATGCCATCGCAGTACAAGTGATTTCACATTGGCCCTCCAAAAGGTAATTTTCCCCACTAAAGGGAGACATTCTGAATAGCAGTAAATATGAATCTTAGTGTTTGTGCTGGCACTTACCTAGGTATTGCTGTACTACCCAGAGATAAAGTAAGAATTTAGTTTGGCTCTTGTCAGAAGAGGACAGGTGTGGCCACGAGTAGGTACTGTCTCTTTCAATCTCAGATTCTGAGGTCATTAAATGACGGCTGGGAAAGATCACCTCTCCTTGGGCCTTCACCCAGCATGGAAAGCAACATGTTACTAATTCTGAAGCAGTCACAGGGAAGATTCCTCAGGAAGACCTGCTTCCCCCACCCCTCAGCTTGCTCAGGCTAAGCCATGGGTCCATGAGGATCTACTTTCTCCTCACCTCATGACCCTACTCTGCCCTTGGTGAGCTCAACTTGGCTTCTTCCGTCCCCTAGGAAACACACAGACACATGATCTTGGGAAAGAAAGATCTTTAGTCAGTTTTCCCATCAGAAAAACTGGTGGGCTCTGTGGATGATAGCATTTAAATTCGTGGTAATATCTCCGTCCCACTCTCCAAAGAAATGTATGGTCTATGTTTAGTGAGTAAGGTTGGATTTTAAGAATAAATACAAAATCCTTGCTTCAGCTCATTGTGGTGAGACATGCCTATAATCCCAGCACTTTGGGAGGCTGAGGCAGGAGGATCTCAAGTTGGAGCTCGACCTGGGAAACTTTGTGAGATCCTATCTAAAAAAGCCAAAAACCAAAACCAAAACAAAACAAAAAAGGCCTAGGGACATAGCTCAATGCAAAGACCCCTGGCTTAGTTAATTCCAAGTGCCACCAAACAAACAAACAAACAAACAAACAAAAACCAAACAATCCTTAGGTCTTATTCTTTATATTCCTTGGTCACCAATCACTAATAATTAGAATTGAAGAGACGCTAAAAAGTTCTCTTACCAATGTTAGTGTTGGCAGTATCTGTGTTCTGACCGTGCTGGGGACAGAAAGCCAGGGGGGGCCTGTCCTGTGCCACACATTCCCACAGGCCTACATGAGGAAGGCTGAGCCCAGGCCTGCCAAGGCCCCCAGGAGGCCTGGCACTTGAGGGTGAGCCGGCCAATCAGATGGCCTGTCCCAGGAGTCTGGCCCGAGAACTCTGCAGGCCTCATGCAGCGGTGGGGTTCGGTTTACTGCTGGCAGGTCTGGAGGCCAACGGACTTTTGGAAAGGCCTCGATATGCCATAAGACAGCAGAAATAATCGATGAGCAGAAGCAGGGATGGGGAGGGGAGCTCTCCAAGGGGACGCCGGGAACGAAAGAGCAGCCTGAAAATGCACCAATCCCTGGCCAGCTGCGGCTGCTTCTGCTGCCCGGGTGCAAGCTTCCTTCAACCCCCTCTCTTCCTAATGTGGTGGCTCCTCTGCCCAACTATGCCTTCTCTGAGCTCTTCTCCGTGTCCTCCCTTAAGACAAACCCCCATGTCCTGAGATGATCTGAGTAAGACTCTAGCTCCTTTGAAACTCCCATAGGCCAGTGTGGGCTTTGTTGCTGAGTGAATAGCTGAGGAACCACGGAGGCAGAGGGACCTGACAGCACAGCCAGGCTGGGGCCGGGCCCTGTACTCCCAGCACAGTGCTCTTTCCAGCTGACCTGCCTTCTAGCTGGCCAGACGGTCCTCAGGCAACGTCCCTGCTAGGAAGAGTTTGCCAGCAGCAACCACAGCCAGAGGTTTTCCTACCAAGCTGCACTTTTCATCATTTTTGAAATAAATAAATAAACCAAAGGCCATGCAGGGGCTTCAGATATTTCTTCTCCTGTTCCTCAGCACACCCCACCCCACTCCCTCCGTTCTGTGCCTGCTCCGGCTGTGTCAGACCCATTGTTCTGGAACCCCTTGTGGGGACCGATGAAAGGGAACAAGAATTCAGCTCTGCAGTCATTTCCTTGGGTCTCTGCAAGCCCTCCCTCTCTTAATTAGCAGCCTCCGCCTCCTCCCGGTCGGGCCTTTCCTCCTAGAGGCTGCAAAGTCGGTTTTATCTCCATCAGCGCAGCCCCCTTTCCTCAGCCAGGAGGATTTGTCAATTTCTCTGTTCAAATTTTGACCCAATAATTTCTCCCCTAACGCACCCCCCAAGGATCCTCAAGGGCCCACTTTCCTCATCTTCTATTTGTTATTATCTGGACTTTCTGGCTCTCAGCCCTTCAGGACTTTTCTTTGTCTGCCTCACAGTCTCCTCGGGCTTTTTTCTCTTGACTGTGGGCTGGGATCCAATCCCAAATTGCCTTCCCTCAGTTATACTTTCTTATCTTTTTTATGAAGTCTTTCCGAACTGCTCATCAGTGGTTTCTGACTTCATTTCCTATTTTTCCAAACAAAATGGGTAAAATTTGCTTCTTCCCTCATCTCTCCCTGACTTGAAATCACCTCCAAAACAAAAACTCAGCAGTCAGATTTGTCACCAAAAGTTAGATAACAAAAATAAAATAATAAACTGAACACCATCCAAACTACAACTTCTGTACATCAATGAACACAGTCAACTGAACAGAAAGGCCACCCATAAAATGGGAGAAAAGATTCCTCAATCTCAATTGGCATTGCATTGAATCTGTATAGCAGTTTTGGTAGTATGGCCATTTTCACTATGTTGATTCTTCCTACCCAGGAGCAGGGGATATCTTTCCATTTTCTTATATACTCTTCGATCTCTTTTTTCAGAGTGCTGTAGTTTTCAGTGTAGAGGTCTTTTGCTTCTTTTGTTTGGTTGATTCCTAGATACTTCATTTTTTTGGATGCTATTGTAAAAGGAATTGTTTCTCTAATTTCTCTCTCAGTGAATCTGTTATTTGTGTACAAGAAGGCTATTGATTTTTGGGTGTTGCCCTTGTATCCTGCTACTCTGCTAAAAGTGTCAATTAAGTCGAGAAGTCTTTTGGTGGAGTCTTTCATAGGAAAATGGATACATTTTGAAGATATACTCCTAAGTGAAATAAGTCACACATGTGTAAATACCGAATAGTTTCTCTGGTGTGAAAAACTATAATAGTACTCAAGATCCTAATGGGATAATTAACAATGTGAAATAGGAAGAAAAGGGCTAAAGGTGTAGGGAAAGTGAGAAGGGTAGCGGAAGGGGAATAAGGGAAAAGAAAAAATGTGAGAAAATGAAAAAATGGAATTAAAGTGTTTATAAATGGGGAGGGGAGGAGGGGGTGAAGGGAGGGTAGGGACAAGGGGAAAAAATGAGAACCAAGAACTGTCATGTAAAGGTACAAAATCCCAGTAATGAATGTAACTGTACTGTCTACCTATAATGTACCAATAAACTCAATAAAAAGACCTCAATCGTACATTAGATAAGGGGTTAATATCAGAATATATAAAGAATTCCTACAACTCAACAAAAATAAAGCAACCCAAGTTTGAAAAGGGCAAATCACTATTTTTCCAAAATGAAATACAGATGGCCAACAGGCATATGAAAAGACACTCAAGTCCCTATTCCTTAGGGAAGCTGCAAATCAAAATCAAAACCACAAAGAGATTGTGAACCTCACAGCCAGTATGATGGCTACTATCAAAAAAGGAAAAAATAATTGTTGGTGAGAATGTGGAAAAGTTGGAGCCCTTGTGCCCTGTCGTGGGAATGTCAAACAGTGCAGCCACCAAAGAAAACAGTATGGCAATTCCTCAAAAATTTTTTTAAAAAATTTAAATTATTATTTAGCAATTCTGCCTCTCTGCACATGGTCAAAAGAACAGAAAGCAGGGACTCAAACAGATATGTGTACATCCTTGTTCAGGGCAGTGTTATTAACAAAAGTCAAAAGGTAGGGCCGGGGATTTAGCTCAGCGGTTCGGTGGCCTGCCTTGCAAGTGCAAGGATCTGAGTTCAATCCCTGGTACCAGAAGATTAGAGTAATCCCCAGAAAAAAAAAAAAAAAAAAAAAAAAAAAAAAAAAGCCAAAAGGTAGAAGTCACCCATTTGTCTAACCATGCGGGAATGAATAAATAAAATATGCTAAATAAGCAATGGAATATTATTCAGCTTTTTCAAAAAAAGGAAATTCTGATACATGCTACAACACAGATATGCCTTGAAGACACTTTGCTAAGTAAAGTAAGCCAGTCCAATTCTGTGAGGTACCTAGAGTATGTGCACACAGACAGAAAGCAGACTGTTTTTTGACGAGAGGTGAAATGAAGAATGGAGAACTGTTGTTTAATGGGTATGGAGTTGCAGTTTTGCAAGGTGAACAGAGTTCTGGAGGTTGGTTGCCCAAGAGTGTGAATGCACTTAAAATTACTGGACCATACACTTAAAAAACGTTATGATGGTAAGTTTTAAATTATGTGTATTTTAAAACAATTAGAGGAAAAAAGAACACCTTGGTCACAGCCTGGTTATTTTACAAATTCAATCACTTGAGTAAGTTGGTGAGGTAGTCAGTCTCTCCATGGTTCAAGTTCCTCATCCATTAATGGAATTAGTACCTTTTTCTCATAAAGCCATTGTGAGAATTAAGTAAGTTACTAAACCCAAGTGTTTATATGAGTGCCTAGCACAAAGGATTGTTCAGTAGATGTTAGTCATAATAGCGATAATGATTACCATTACTGTGTGCAAGGCACCAAGGGAAGCACTTCCCAAGTTATGGCCCAGATGTCCCCCTAAAGCCTTATGTAAACGAAGTGGGGCTTTTTCAGAGGTGGCTGGATCTAGAGGGTGTGACATGAAGCAATGCTAGGCTCAAGGGCACCAGGATTAACGGTGTTGAGTGCTACCCACCCTAAGTAGTCTGGATGAGATAAAAAAGGGGCACCATTAAGGCCTCTTGTCACTTTGTTCGTTTGTTTGTTTTTGGTACTGGGGATAGAACTTGGGTCCTTGCACTTGCGAGGCAGCGGAACCACTGAGCTAAATCCCCAGCCCCCTCCTGTCGCTTTTGCTGTCTTCTGCCCACCATGAACTGTTGCCCCTCTGCCATGTGCCACCCTGCCTTGGAGCCAGCCAGTTATGGACTGACACCTCTACAAACTGTATGCTACATAAACCATTCCCCCTTTAACTTTTGGGGTCAGATATTTTATGTCTCAGCAGTGAGGAAAGTAACTAAGACACCCCATTTAACAGCATTTAGTCTCCAGTCCACTTCCATGCACAATAAATCAAAACTTCTACAAATTAAGACACAGAAGCTCAGAGAGGTTCAGGGATCAGCCTGGGTCACAAAGCCAGTGGTGGCAGAATAAAGATGAAATCCGGCTTCAGTGACGTGTAGTTGCCTGACAGAGAAGCAAGCAATCATCACACTGGCCCCAGATCAAGTCAGAACTGGATCTTATGTCCTAACCATGAACTGGGGTCAGGGGAAGCTGTGGTAGGGATGGCTGAGAAGCTCGGCTCCTCTCCAGGCCAACAACCCACCAGCAAAAGAATCCCAACTGTCTTTGTCCTCCTCCCACACCCGTCCTGCCCCAGAGATAGGACCAGCTGACTCCAACAATGAGAATCCAAGCTGAAAGCTGGGAGCTGCATCCTGAGGTCACCTCAGCCCACAAGCAGATGGAACAGCACCACCCCGAAGGGAAAACATAGGGACCCGTGGGCAGCGCTTGCCTGGGCACCCAGCCTCAGCCCAAAATAGGGGACAAAACCCATGCCACCCAGCCAGACACTGAAATGTGTCATGGAGAACAAAGGCCCAAGTAGGCAGCGGAGTTCCAATTACCCATGCCCACCCCAGACTCTCAGTGGCCCTGGCCCATGTGGAGTTCCGTGGAGCAAGGGCAAGGTTCTGTTCCGGTTCTGATCATCCTCCAGGCCCAGAGGGTTATCAACAGGAACTTTCCAGGGACTTGCAATCTGGTTTGTTTTCTTTCAGGTAAATGACTTCTTCCCATACTGCTCCAAAGTCTTTTAAAATACCCCAGCTGGCCTGGGATGGCTATGGCTACTTCCTATTAGAACCGGTGGTGAGAGTCCAGCCCAAGGAAGGGAGCAGGCAGGAGCTGTCGCCTGGCCAAAGGCACCTTGTCCTCTCGGGGAGTCCCCTAGAAGGGCATCTGCCAGCTCTAGAATACTCAGGTCAGGCCTCAGCAAGAGGGAGGGCTTGGCACCCAGGCCCTGGGACAAAGAAAAAAAGAGAGGGTCCAAAAACAAGATTTTGACATTTGGGAAAGTTTTTCCCCCCTGTCAACCCAAACTTAATATGAGCGCTTTTCTGTGGAAAAGGGGCTTAAGCAAATGGAGTGAAAAGTTCTCTCCTACCCGTTGTTTTTTTATATTAGGCAAGTAATACATATTCATGACAAGAAGTAAATTAGAAAAATACATGCAGGAAAATTAAAGTCACTCCAAATCCTACCTTCCAGATTTAATCACTGTTAATACTTTAAGTGTACATTTCCAGACTCTGTTGAGTGTAAATATAAACCTATTTTTACATGACAAATATAAATATATATAAATACCCTTCAAAAAAAGTTTCAGGTTACTATACTGGGAAAAATCATTCCACATCAATAATATAGGGCTGTACTGCATTTAAATGTTACAATATTTTTATAATTTTTATTTCTATTGACACATATTTGTAGTACATAATGATTATAGTATTTTATTATGATACCATAATTAATTTAGCCCGTCTCTTCTTATTAGACGGCGTTTATTTCAAGTTTTCACAAGCACAAACAATGCTGGTACCTAACCAGGGTTTACCTCCTTGTCTAATTAGTTCTTAATAAATTCCTAAAGGTGGAATGGCTGGATCAGAATGTTTCTGAAATATGCAAAAATCTCCCTGATCAATCTCTTGCGCTGATATACAATTTCCTTAAAGGGACAGATCTTGGTACTGTGGTTATTATTTGAAGCAGACCTCAGCTTTCTCAAACACAATTCTCCATTATAAGTTGTTCCAAAATAAAACTCCATAAACCCCTTGTCTGTGAGCTCACAAATGACTCGGTGGCATTTGAAAGATACACAATTTTGTTTTGGCTTAGGAATCTGCTAAACAGAGACTCACATGACAGATGTACCAGGAAGGATAATTGCCATGCAAAATCTGTGTAAGATTAGATTTAACTACCTACTTTCTGAAAGTCCTTCATCTTCTGACCTTCCATCTGCCCTCCTTCCCTTCCTCCTCCTTCTGCCCTCCTGCTCTCCTCCTCTCCCTTCCTTATTTGTTTGTTTGTTTGTTTATTTTGAGAAGGGGTCGCACTATGTTGCCCAGGATGGCCTTGAACTCCTGGGCTCCAGCGATCCTTCCACCTCAGCTGTGGACCACAGCGCCAGCCTTTCCCTTTCCCCTTTAAATCACTTCTCCTCTTTCTCTGCGATCCTCTCCCTTCTCTTTCTCCTCTGTTCTCCTTCCCTCTTCCTTCTGAGGGTGGATGGGGTTACAGTCGGGCAAAGGTTCTAGCTGCACAGAAAGTCACATAAGGAGTCTGGGAAACCTTCTGTTTTTGGTATTCATGATTGAAATTCTGTAGAAATGGGTTCACTCTGGAGTCTCTGGGCTGATCTGCTTCTTTAATGTACTTCCTGTAAGTGGTCCCTCCACTTCCGGCAAGGCTCATGTCACGTCCATCGGAGGGGTGTGCTCAGCCGAGGACAGTCTGAACGCTGCCTCTCCAGGTGGAACTGGGGGCAGGAAGAGGACTCAGTCTGCTCTCTTGAAACTTGCTCGAGCAGCCTTAATGCTGCCTCGAGTTAATAAAATGTGAAACACATGCTCCATCTGCCTGCTAGAGGGTGACAAAACTATTTAGGTTCATAATGGTCACAATTATTCTGCAGATGAAAAATTTTCTGAAGCTACACACACAGGCTGGTCAATCAGGTTCACCAAGGGTGAAAATTCCCCCTTAATCTTTCCACTTAAGACCTCTTTGCCAAAACAGCCAGTTCACCGTGGCATTAGACGTTGAAAGGGAAACCAATGGAGACTATAAACAGTTCTCCGAAGTTTTCAAACTTTCTGCCCCTAATAAGGCAGGCATAGAATAGTGCCAGCAGCTAAGTAGAGAAGGCACTGTACCTTTTCACAAAGATCCAGGGAGCTATGCATGATTTTTGTGGGTTTCAGAGACCAAACAAATCCATTACAAGGCTTCTTTAAGAAAAAAAGTAAAATTGGGCTGAAGAAATACTGCTATCAGCAAAATGCTAAATCTCAATCTCCCTCTCCTTTCCTCTCCTCTTCTCCCCGCTCAGTACTGGGGATCAAACTCAGGACCTTGTGCTTGCCAGGCAGGCACGGTGCCACTGAGCTACATCCCGGCCCCTCTTTCTCTTTTCCTGCCTGGTGGAAACAGAAAGATCTCTCTTTGATATCAGACCAAATAAAATTTGAATTACGGACTGCTCATGTTAATACTGAATTTTACAACCACCATATTTCAAAATGAAATTATTTTAACATCTATGCCTCAAGTTAAGATCTGTGATAATATATATACTGCAGTCCAGAAAATGTCTTAGGTTCAGATGATGTAAAGGCTGACTCCCCTTGAGAGTAAACACTGGCTGTTGCCTCTGATGGGCTAAAGCTCTCTCTGTCTCCTCCAGATCTAAGTTTTGATGACGTTAGGGAGTACTGCTGATAGCAAAGCAAATCCACGGTGAGAGCAGGGAGCACAAGGCAATGCCACTTAATAGAGGAAGTGGTTGGTACCTCAGAGGCAGAGCTGTTAAAGAGAGCTTTCTCCTGTGATTTGCAACAATGGAAGGTCTATGAGAAAGCTTAGTACATGGCACACAGAACTTTCTTCTCTTCCCCTGCGCCAGGCTGGAATCCTAGTTTCAAGTGTCTCATTCCATCTTCGCTCCCAAGAGCCACACAGTGTGTTTTGGTCGCATTCACAGACTTCCAGTTCCCAAGGCCTGGCTAAGCGCAGTCAGCAGTTGACTTGCACATGCAACCTCTCTGGGTCCTCAGGACCCTGAATCATTTCATCAAGGTACTGGGGTGGAGGGCAAGGCGCAGGCAGCCGGTCCTGCTCCCACCAGCGAAAGGGTGCATCCAGCCTTCTGTTCTGCCCTCTCCTCCGTGGCGAGACTTCTCCTTTGCAAGCAAAACATACCCTCCTCCCGGCCTCCATGTCACAAGGCTTCTGCAACTCCCACTAGGCCCACTAATTAGATGTTAGTTAGCATGGGGGGGGCGACCACAATCCATAGGTATCCTCCCCTATTCTTGCAGATGGCTTCACAAGGCAAATGACATCAGGATCTAATTCCATTTAAAAATTTACTTTTAACAATTCCTTTTGCTCTTTAGGAAAATAAAATCAAATGTTTGTAAGGACTTCTCTGAATATAGTCCCACTTTCCAGGCACAAAATACTACTAATAAAAAAGTGACATTTTCTGCAGCCACAAGACAAATCAGAGCATGATACACCCATAACAACAGTATGGGATAAAAACTTCAAACGCTTTCTAATTCAGTCTCTCATTTAACCTCACAATTCCTTAATGCGTACATTTTAATTATAGTTTCACTGTTTTAAATTCCTCCAGCACTGCTAGAAGACAAAAAGAATTTGAAGCATTATTTAATACTAAGGTGAAGCAAAAGACAAGGACTTTGAGGCCTCTAAAAAGAAAATGCCTCATTTAAACCACTGAAACGACTCAGACTGAGCATGAAACACAGCAAACTAAGTGTGCTGAATCTTTGCCGAGGGAAGTGGGCTGTTGTAAAATGTAAATAACTCCTAACCGGCATCTCTAGCTTTTTTGTTTTAATTTAAAAACTGGAGTGTAATTATCTCTTACTTACTAGAGTTGCAAACACCACCAAAGGGAAAATAAACCACTTCTTTTGGGATGAAGTTGCTGACAAAGGCTTGACAAAGAAAAATAATTAATGGCTTCGTGCTGGCACAGGGTGTCTAGGAGCTTGGCTCAGTGGACTTGAGCATGTGCCAGGCTCGGTCACCGTGTGACCCTTGGATCCCCAGGCCGGAGGAGGTCCGGGAGCACACGGGTTCTGAAGTGCACAGTGGCTTCCAGATGGACTCAGGCGATCTCATGGGACAAGAGTCCAAGAGGTTTTTGAACGTCATCCTCAAGTCACTGTTTTATGCATAGCTAGCTTTGTGCTCTGGTTATGAAATTCCTTCTGTTTAAGAAAGCTGTCCATGGGCGATTAATGTCTTTCTGCTGCAACAAGGGTTCTCCAAGATTAGTTCTGGGCTCCTCTGTTCAGAACTCTCATCCTGGGAAAACAGTGACAAGATGCCCCAGGGCAGGGTGCTGTGGATGCCCGCATCGTGGAGCCTGCCTGGGGCCATCTCTGACCCCAGTGGTCCCTGATGGGTGCACACAGGGGAGAGCACAGACAAGGCCACATGCAGATGAGTCAAAATCCTGACAAAGACCAGTCCGCCTCTTAAAATAGGGACAGTTAGAATCTCCATCTTATCTTTGCTCTCACAGTTTACTGTGAAAGTCTTCTGAATACTGACAGTATTAAATTCTAACAGATATCCCTCTGTGTTCTTATTTGTCCAATGTGAATGCTAGGAAACTCAGGACTCCCAGAAAGGTAAGATATTATCATTCTTTTTATCATGATGATTAATGTTGGGTTTGCTTGTCTTGCTTATATGTTTCCACCTTCCCTGCCCCTGGGCATGGGCATGTTTTATAACTGACAACTCTGTTATATCCTTTTGGAGGTATGTTTGGGTGACTGGAAAGAATTCAAGTCTTAAAGCCAGAGAGGATCTGATTTGTGCCCTTGAGAAATCACTGTATGTTCCCGAGCCTCAGTTTTCTCTCTATGAAAATAAGATGATACCTTTGGAGAATGGGCAGGAATTATGCTGGTCTAACTCTCCTTGTAAGCCCAAAGGCAGATGCCTGGCACATGCAGACACCTCCACCACAGTGCCTGGCATGAAATGGGCATCCAATAAATGAGACACATTGTTATCATTACTATTAATAATATCAACACACACAAAAAATAATAGATGTTCTTGACTCCAGACAGCAATTTCTAATTCAAGCTCCATTATTTCAAATTAACTCAGCCACATTTTTTTTTTCTTCTTCATAGAACTCAAAAAAAGCCCTGAGATTTTGACTCCAAGTTCTCAGTGGCAATCTTGGCTTTAGGAATATCCACTAAAAGTCTCCGATCCAAGAAGAACTATTAACACTGAAGTAGAAAGGGGAATTAGGGGGTCTGAATGAAGTAAAGGTCTGCTTGCACATGTAATAGGATCATTTGCTCCTACAAATATTATTTCTTGGCTCTCTACATCTTTTGTCCTTCTCTCTGTAGGCAGAGACCTCTGGGGCAAAGGGTGTTTGGGCCTACACATGTTTGCAGAACAGGCTGGTACATCCTGTCCTTGCTACAGAGCCTGGCACATCAGTGGCAAAACAGACCTCTCTTTTGACACACTTTCTCTGAAGAGTCTGCTGGAGAAGGGCTTGCTGAACCTCTGAGCCTCCCCACTCCCACCAGACAGGCTGGTGAGCTGCCTCCTGGAGCCCCCTGGTGGCCCCGGCCATCCTTACAACAGATTCTCACACCCTTTGGGGCAGGAGGAAAACGGCCTTAACAGATCTACCCAAGACTTAATCACCAGCTTCCATCACCTGCTGGGGCACTCCATGTTCTTAGGACAAAGGCAGCATGCGCTGTGTCCAGGCTGGCATGGAAGCGATGCCTGATTCCACATCTGCTGAGTACCTATGCCAGGCCCACAATGGCATGAGGAATAGAGAAGGATGACTCTCCCCTGGCTCTCAAGAAACGTCTAGCATAGAGGAGGGGGCAGATATAAGACCTGAGAAGGATGGCATGAAGAGATGTGCCAAGGGTGCCCAGCAAACAGTGCCAGTCTCCTCAGGGAAAGTGGGAAAGAAATCAGGGAAGAAGGGAACGTTCAGCTGCTCCTTCAAGTCTTTTCTGGAGACCAGAAATGAGCCAGAAGAGAAAGGAAAGAAGATATTCCAAGGAGAGGAATCAACCTGTCCCAACTCAGACTCAGGAAACTGCATGAGAACTTGATCTTCTCCATTCGTGATTTTTCAAGCTGTGCCGTAAGCTTTCCACAAACATTTGATTTCAATTTCATGGACCATGAGGCCAAGAGAAAACTGCAGAAAGCTGACCATAGGGCCGGGGCTTTAGCTCAGTCGTTCCGCCACCTGCCTTGCAAGTGCAAGGTCCCTAGTTTGATCCCCAGTACCAAAAAAAAAAAAAAAAAAAAAAAAAAGAAAAGCAAGCAAGTAAGCTGGCCCTAATCCACTGACTTCAAATCTATGTGTTCCATGGCAGTGTAACCATGAGAAGGTCATCAGATCAATTCCAAGACAGGGAATCCTACAAAATACCTGACCAGTCCTCCTGAAAACTGTCAAGAAAGTCCCCAACCTAACACAGCTGGGAGGAACCTAAAGAGATTTGATGACCTGAGGTAATGCACTACCCTGGAGCACAGAAACTAATTTATTAGGGACCCACTAAGCAAATCTGATCCCTTTTTCTGTAAATCTAAAACTTCCTTTTTTTTCAGCTTTAATTGAGTTTATTGGTACATTTTAGGGATACAGTACAGTTACATTCATTGTTGGGATCTTGTACCTCTACATGACAGGTCTTAATTCTCATTTTTTCCCCTTACCCCTGCCCTCCCTTCATCCCCTCCTCCCCTCCCCATCTACAAACACTTTATTTTCATCTTTTCATTATCTCACATTTTTTTCTTTTCCCTCATTACCCTTCCCTTACTCATCCCACCTTCCCCACACCTTTAGCTCCTTTCTTCCCATTTCTAAATGTCAGTAATCTTATTAGGATCTTATGTATTATTGCAGATTATTCACACCAGGGAAACTATTCGGTATTTACACACATGAAAACTTCCTTTAAAAAAAAAAAAAGCCTATCAAAACTTCTTTGTTCATCCAAACAGCCAAACTATTACTATGATAGTTAAGTGCTATAAATTAGAATTCAGAAAATTGATTTATACAGTAGTGATATCGGCCATCATTTACTGGGGAGCTCCAACAGGCTAGGACCTCTGCTCAGTATGCATCTGGTGCCAACTACAGCTCCATGAGCTTAGCAGCTATCACTGCCACCTCCCCATTTTACAGATAGGAAAGTGAGGTACAGGGAGGTACAAGAACAACTTGCCTGTGCTCATACAAGTAAGTAGCAGAGGCTGGGTTTGAGCCCAGGTCTATCTGCTGCCAGAGTTTGGGTGTTTAATGATGACTCTACTGCCTCTGGATTTTCCATTGTATTCACTGAGGTTCTGTGTGATATTTCATTGAAAACCAGGTCCTATGCCCATTTTGTTCTGTTTTGTCATTTGAAGCCACAGCTCTGGATGGCTGGAGTGCTGGGTAGTCCTAGCTGTTTCCAGAGAAGGAGGGGTGAGGTCTGAGCTGGGTTTGCAGTGAGCATTCTGGCAGCTGCAGTGTGAGGCCTGGTGCGGGCACGGGGCCTGCTGCTGAGATTTTCTAGTGATGCATCCAAAGGGAGGAGGAGAAGCAGCGGGTGAGAATGAATTTCCCTAAAAGGATAAAGCAAAAGCCCTTGCGTAGGATCCCTTCTCAGGCTGCCCCGACCAATCACTCTGAACCCCAAATGTGTGCCTGGAAGGGGTCTGTCTCCTCAGGGAAGACGGTAAATTTAGGAAAACTAACCACAACCCCAAGAGCTGGAGCTGCTGTGGTAGGGGGTGTGGGGGCTTTCTGGGGAGGGCAGATCGCAGAGGGTGTGCTGCCTGTGGGTGCTTCAGGCCGCCAGCGACACCCAGCCCCGCCTCACAGTGCCTAGGCCAGGGCCACCCAGGCCCAATCTCTCACATGTGCTTTGTAGCTTCCTCTACCTTCCTGGGCCAGCTAAATGCAGCAAAGTTCATCGGGCTACAGCACACTTGCAACCCGGGACCTCTAGAGGCTGAAGCACCCCCAGCAAGTCACCCGTAGTCACTCCCTAAAAGTTAAGATGCCATCTTAGGCAGCCTGGTGAGCGCGAGCAGCAGGCACCAGAAGCTGGGCAGTGGGCCTTCAAACTTCTGGGTCACAGGTCATGCCCCAAACTGGAGTTTAGGAGACTTGGTGAAAAAGCCTTGTTTTTCCTTTCCTATTGCTACTGTAGCAAATGACCTCATACTTCCTGGCCTAAAACAATACACTCGGATTATTTTATAGTCCTGGAGGTCAGAGGTCAAAATGAGTCTCAGTACCAGATCACAGCAGAGCCAAGAACCCTCCTGGAGGCTCTGGGGAGAACCCGGCTCCTTGGCTCCTACAGCAGCTGGTAGCTACCATACCGCTTCCGTTATGGCCCCTTACCCATCTTCACAGCCAGTCACATCACATCTCCCTGTGGCTCTCTTTCCTGCTTCTACTGGGAATTGAACCAATGGCCTTGCACATGCTAGGCAAGCATTCCACCACTGAGCTATATTCCCAGTCCTTTTTAAAAATTTTATCTTGAAACAGGGTCTTGCTGAGTTGCCCAGGCTGGGCTCAAACTTGTGATCCTCCTGCCTCAACTTCCCAAGCAGCTGAGATTACAGGCATATGCCACCAGCACACTTTTAAGGAATCCTGGGTCACAGTGGCCTACCTGGATAATTCAGGATCCTTTCCTTGTTTTATGGGCAGCTGATTAGCAACCTTTTTTTTTTTTTTTTTTAAGCAACCTGAATCCTATCTGCCACTTTAGCTCCTCTTTGCCAGGATGGCAACAAACTTGCAGAGTCTAGGGCTTAGGACATGAACATTTTTGGGGGCACCACTATTCAGCCTATAGATTCACCCCATCTTTTAAGGTCAAATTATAGGAGATAACCATTCTGTCTCTAAAATAAGAAACAAATAATTCTCTCTTCTCAAGTACCTGCTGGGCGTCCTCACTATATTTATAGTCACCGTTCTATTTAATTGTGTTCAACGTCAGTGAGGCAGGTGCTGTCAACATCCCAGATCATACCAGGCCCCTAGGAAACCTCCTCACGGCTTTCCCCATGGCTTGGGAAAAACTCCTGATTGGCCCTAAGGGATCCAGCCTTGGCTCAGCTCCCAGCCCCATCCTCCACTGGCCTCCCCAAAGGCCTCGATGCTTCAGCCGTGCTGGCCTCGCTTTAGTTCCTGGAACTCCCAACTCTGATCCTGCAGACCCCTCCGTCTAGATCACTGTTCCCAGAATCCTCATATAGATGGTGCCCCTCATCGCTCAGGTCAAATATCCCCTTCTCAGCGAGGCCTCCCTTAGCCACCTCATCTGAAGCTCCCATCCCCTCCCCACCAAGCCACCACTCTCTAGATGCGCGTAATGTGTTTGTTTCACATTTGGGTCTATGAAAGAGACAGTCTTTGTTATTCTCAGCTGTATGCCCAACTCATGAAAATAGGGCTTAGTATATAGGAAACACTCAATAAATGTTCATTAAATGAACACATTTGTATTGTATAAATGAGGAAACAAGGATGAGGCCGAGCTTACAGAGCCTGCCAGCTGAGATTCCAACCAGCACGTACTCTACCCGCTGCCCCTTTATCTGACAGATGCAAGGATAGAATCACTAGGTCCAGCTCCCTGGATGTCCCCAGCTCAGTGGAGTACAGCAACACAGCGATAGAACAGGCTCCACGCCATCAGCAGGATCACCTAGTATGGTCTGCATGTTCAGCTGGGAGGGCTTTGAGAAAAGGAGAAGACACGGTCACTGCAAACCAAGAATTCATAATCACGTTGGGGAAACCAATCCCAAACATGAACCCACTAGAGGCATCAGGAGGCCAAGGATCCAGGGTTCACTTCTGTGGCAAAAAGAGCCACAGGGCCCAACATGTGAGACACAAAGGGGCCACAGGAACCAGGTTTATTAGGTAGGGCTGGGAGGGATGTGTGCAGACAACAGGAAAATGACCGAGCAAAAGTGTGGGCCCCAGAATTGGTAGGAAGTATTTGAAAGACAACTGGCAGAAGGTGCCTGTTAGGAAGCAGAGGACCACGAAGTCAGGTTCCAGCCAGACTCTGGAGGCTGAACTGAGGAATAAATAGTATATTTCATCCTTAAAAGGATGCGGAGTCATGGCAGGCTCTTGAGCAGGAGAGCAGCCTGTGTCTTGGGAAACTTAGTTTTATTTTAGCAGTGGAAGGCAATATGGGTTAGACGGCAGGAAGATTTATTCCTAAACAGGCCAAGTCTCGCCAAAAAATCCTCCAGCCACAAAAAAATCTCTGTAACTCAGAGCATTCTATGTCAAGGATCTACCTCCTTGGGTTCCGCACAGCCCTCATGCTAATGGCTTCAGGAGGGGTGAGTGAGGCAAACACTGAGCCTGAGGCAGGGGAACCTAATACTCGTCAGCATTTTCCTGGTGGGGATCACTGGAGCAGCTGGGAACACCTGGCAGGGCGGAAGAGGAGACCAACGGGAGACAAAATGAGACTGGGGCATGTAACTGGAGCCCACAGCCTCTCTTCTCCCACTCCCAAAGTGAGTATCCCTGGCTTCAGAAAATACCAGGAAGAGCTGGCTGGAAAGAACTTATTTACCAGGCATGTTTTAAGTGAAATATTTAAAAAAAATCTCTCTTCATGGTTTATCTCCTTTATGCTTCAACTCCAAAGAATAACAATCTGTAGCTCCATGGACTTTTCCTAACATCTGTCCTACTTACAATGCTTGTAATAGAAAACGGCAGTTAAACACTATTGTTCCTGAAGATATCCACGATAGCACTGAGGTTTCAAAGAGAAGTTTTAAGGGAGAGAGGCAGGAGACAGGATGGTTCTAAATCTCTCAGGAAGTGATCGTTCCGTGTTCTAATAATCAGATTTCCCATCTGAAACATTAGGACTTGAGGTCCACTTTGTCTTTTGTGGGGAAAGTCAGAGATGTCATCCCGTTTTTCTGTGGGCAGGCCCTGTCTGATTTAACGCGAGACTGTGGCCACTGCATCACAGATTCCTAAGATTGAAGCCCAGCACAGCGTGCCATCCCTGCAGGGCCTCTAGAGAACCACATATGGGGCATCGGCAAGGAGCCAGGGAGAAAGCAGCAGCCGGGAGAGAGTGAAATAACTATGGCACCAATGTGGGAAGACGTTTGTCCCTTCCCATTGTGTTCCTTTGTTTCCTAGGCTGTAAATAAGAGAAGCAGGATGCTATGGTCTGAATAGCTGCATCCTCCAAATTCAGGGCAGAAGCTCATCTTTGGTGTGGTGGTATACAAGGAGGTGATTACGTCACGAGGGTGAAGTCCGCACGAGAAGGACTGATGTTCTTACAGATCTGACAGATTCTTCACTCCTTCCGCCATGTGAGGACGTGTGAGGCAGCACCATCCATGAGGAAGCACCCCCCCTCCCCAGACCTAAGTCCACCAGCATCGTGATCAAGTGCCTCCTGACCTCCAGAGGTGGAAACACACTACCCGGTCTACGACAGTATGTTTGTTATATCAGCAGCAGACTTATGACGCAGGAGGAGAAAGCAAAGAGTAAAAGATCACAGCAGGACCACCACTACCACCGCTAGGCCTTGCCTGTAGAGCGAGTTCAAGGACAGCTTAAACTACATAGCAAGACCAGACCTCAAAAGCAAACAAAAAAACAAAACCCAAGAAAAAAAAAAACAAACTGCAGATTTTGTTTTGAGATACGGTCTTGCTATGTAGTCTAGGCTGGCCTCAAACTCATGGTCATCCTCCTGCCTCAGTCTCCTGAGTGCTGGGATTACAGGTGTGTACCACTAGGCCCAGCTAAAACTATAGATTTTGGTTGTCTGAATTTCTATGGATGTCATCTTATTCAATAAATGTACTGTACAATAATAAAATTTACTATAAAATAAAATCAGAATGAATAGCACCCCATTGCTTGGTTAGCAAAGATGAAAAAGAAAATAATGCCAGTGTTGATCACCATGTAGTCAAACAAGTCTCTCCATATATTTCTGGCAGCACTAGAAATTGGTAAAGATCTCTTTGAGCAGTGCCTCTCCAACTTCCAACCATACACAAGATGCCTGGGGATCTTGCTAATGTACAGACTTTGATTCAGCAGCTCTGCGGTGAGGCCCCAGAATCTTCATTTCTCATGAGCTACCAGGTGATCCTGATGAGCCACGGCTCACACTCTGAGAAGCAGTGTCCCAGGCAAAATTTAGTGATGGGTAGCCAAAGCTCGCCATCTTCAAACTTTCATACTTTCTGACCTAGTGATTCCATACTAATGAGTAAATTCTAAGGACCAGTAAGGAGTGCGTGAAAAGATGACACAGGCATAGGTACTTTGAACAACATCATACCTATGGTGAAAAACATATGCAAAGCTAACAATGTGGAAATTTCTAATTAAATCAGAGTAAAGTCAACTGGTGAAATGACAATACACTAAGTCCCTGACTTACGAATGCGTTCCATTCCAGGAGAACATCTGTAAGTTGGATTCATTACGAATCTGACGAAATGAGTCTTACACAATATATCAGTGAATCTTTTCTTTTCCCCCAGTAGTGGGGATCGAACTGAGGACCCTGCCCTTGTGAGGCAGGTGTGTCGCCCCTGAGCTAAATCCTCGGCCCTTGCCTGTGAATCTTAGACAGTACACCTGTGAAAGTTTGCAGCTTGAATGTTTGCAACTCAAGGACTTCTTGTATACTCATTAATGGAAAGTTTTTAAAGGATGTTTGGTGCTACAGGAAAATGCTGATGGCAAGCAAAGCAAAAATTTCAGAATACAAAATTGAGTATATAGTACATGATGGTTAGTTCTGTGGTCCCCTTAGCGATGCTATTGTTTCCAGTTTTTTGTTTTTGTTTTTGTTTGTTGTGAGAGGGTTGCTTTGGTTTTTGGCTTTTTTGAGACAGGGTCTTATTATGTAGCCCTGGCTGGCCTCAAACTCATGATCCTCCTACCTCATCCTCCCAAGAGCTAGGATTGCAGATGTGTGCCACTATGGCGAGTATCCAGTTATTTAGACACAAATCTAGACATTGTTGTGGAGGTATTTAGTAGGTGTGATTGATATCAGCTGACTTTAAAGGAGATAATGCTCCATCAGGAGGGTGGGCCTCATCCAGTCAATCAGGTGAGGCCCAAAGAGTGAAAGCAGATTTCCCAGTTCTGCCTTAAGACCACAGCAATGACTCCTGCCTGTACTGCACTTCCAACCTGGGAGATGGATTCTGGATTTACGAACCCCACACTCGTCTGACCCAACTCCTTAAGATAAATCTGTTCTTACGTGTCCCCTATTGGTTCTATTTTTCGGGAGAATCCTAACATATACAACATGATCCTAATTTTGTGAGGAAAAAAAAAGCTAAAAACATGAGAATGTATAAATAACATTTAAAAAACTTGGATCTTTGAACATGATATGGCTGTAATACAGCATTAATATATTAGATGTATGAACAATGACAAAACAATGAAAAATTTATAGTACATAAAACTATGATTACATTTAATGCTTGTCTTTAAATTTCATTTTTTTTCTAGATTTCTTCCTAGGAGGATGGTGAGTTTGAGGCCAACCTGGGCTATGTAGTGAGAAGCATGTGCTACTTCTGTAATCTGTAAAAACATAATTATAATGTGCTTTGCCTTTGACAAAGCGATTCAATGTCCCCTAAAAGATATATTGTGATTTTGGACAACTTGAGGAAGAGAATGCCCTTCTTTCCTGGTACCCAAGCTGTAAAATCTATTCTGGCCTTTCCTCTAGGTATGTCCAAGTTCCATTCCACTTCCTCAACTCCTCAATCAATCTCTATCCATCCGGCTGGCCGTCTGTCTCTCATCCTGCCTCTTCTTTCTCTTCAGAAGGAAAAAGCCTCTCCTGCCTAATGAAAAATCAGTTAGATGGGCATGGCCAATTTTTATCAGCCCTCTTTATAAATGAGGAAACTGAGACTAATGAGGTTTAAGTGAGCAGCACCAGAGACACCCAGCTGGTAGTCAACACAGCCCAAATTCCTTCCTTTGTAAGCTGCAAAACTAGACACATGTGAGTGATTTTCATTACTGTTCCCGTCTGGCCTGTGGGAGAACCATATCAGCTGCATTACCAGGGTCCACTCTGCAGCCTCCTTCAGTGACTGCAGACAGTGCGTCGTTAAGTTCCAGAAAAGACAGAGATGCATACAGTCGGGTGCCAGAGTCAAAGGCACCCTGGGCTCCACCACGTGTCCGAAGCAACCTGGCTGGGCTCCTGCTTCCTCAAACTCCACAGCTGGAAGAGAGCAGGGCCACCCATGCTATCCCAAACAGGGCCAAATCAGAGCTTGCTTTTCATTCTCAGCTGCCTCTCCAGTCCCCACCTAATTATGGGCACAAGGCCCTGGCCAGCTGCCATTCCCATGCCCACCAAAGATGGCCCAACAAAAGGAGACTCAGTATCCCCCACTGCTGGCCACTTGGAGTTCTGCCTTTGTGGACAAGAGGATCAGGAACAGGACTTTCTCTCTTCCCTCCTCCTGGCTCAGCCAGAACAAGCTAATCCCTTCAGGACTGGACCCCTTGCCTGGGGCTCTGACACCCTCTTCAGCAACCTCAGGGAGCTGGGCCTCTTTGCACCAGCAACCCTGCAACACGTGGGCTGATCTCAGTTCATGAGTCAAATCATGACTCAAATCATAAGTCCATCATCCCCAGGCACCCTGGAGCATCCTGCTGTGCCCCACCACCCGAAGACCCCATAGTAACGCAGCCTGAAATCATAACCAGCGTTTGCCAAATCAATGCAGATAGAAGACACTTCGGGCAAAGTGCTGCAGAGTGGCAAGCTTCCTCTCCACATGAATCCCAGGGATTAAATGGGGCCACATTAAATGGTGAGCTAACAGGGTGGCTGCCCGGGGTGCATGTTTATAGGAGATGCTAAAAGAGCCCCGGAATAAACTAGAAATATGGCACCCATGAACTCAGTTTTCCATATACTGCTTCTTCCATAACTGATAAAATGTGAATCGGTCCTTGCTCTGTCAAGGAAGATAGTGCATTTGGTAAACAGGGCTGGGGAGAGTGCCTTGTCCTCTCTGAAAGCTATTTCAGATGCCATGCGTACACTGCCCCGTCTGGTGGAATATGCAGAGAGAGGCTGTGCCACCTACCCTGAAACCAGCTCCTTGACAGGAGCCTCAAATATCCAGGGCTAAGACAGCTGGTGATTTGAGGCCAAACTGACCCAAGGATGAACCTCTGTAGTGAGAATAAATACTGCATTTGCGAAGGGAAGTCTTAGCACCTCTACTGTATTTTCTAAGATGTTGCTTAGTATGGAAAGTCACGTGAAATAACCACATATAATCTCTTATTGAGGACATAAGAAACAGGCTTACTGGCCTGGCTGAGGTAACTGTGAGTTTCTCCCCATCAATAAATGTTGAGCACACACTTCAAGTCATCTTCCTGGATACTGTGTGCTCCCAGTCAGAACGGGGCACAGGAAGGCTGGGGGCTGTGCAGAGTCCTCTAAGAATCCGTCCCCTGGAGGGTCGTGGAGGCGCTCATCACGTCTAGAGGACTGATCAGGGCATGTGATCCCTATGCTACTGACTTCAAAGGCAAGGATTCGGGCTGCTGGTGGCAAAACTGGAAAAGAGGGTTCCTCCTCCCACTCCCCCAGCGTTCTGACGCAGGGTAGCAGGCACAGTGGCGTAGGGTTCCACAAGGAGGCCTTGGAGAAAAAAGTGGACAGGACCTCAGAGCAGCCCTGGGCGAGCAGAGCTGGCGGTGCTTTAGTGAAAAGGCTTAATGGGCCGAGCTAACCCCAGCTGAGAGGGATGGGAAGCATCTGTTCAGTTGTGCCACATACGTTACAGGAAGTCACCACGAGGATCAGGAAAACGTGTCTGGGCTTCTGGGACTGAGTGGAGGCCCAGAAAGGAGACTCAACAACTCCAAGTCACAAAAATTGAGAGACGCATTGAACTTCTGCAGGGAGGGCCAGGCCCAGGAGAAAAATAAACTCCTTCTGTGTAGGTGTGAACACAGCCCCTATGATAGAGCTGAACGTAGGCAGTGACATCTCCTGGAAACCATGAAGAGGGGAAACTGCTGCCCCCCGTCTATTGAGGACCCACTACACTTGGGCACGGCTGTGCCTACCTTATTAATGCACTTTCTACAACAAGAGAATGGACTGACAGGACCTCCTGCATAGACCAAGAGAAAGCCAAAGCACTATAAGGTTAAATATTTTTCAATTTTCCAAAAGTTACGCAGATGGCAAGAGAAATTCTGTATAATTTCTTATGACCAAGAGGCGGGAGGGAACGGAAATTATTTGCACAGTACTGATCAACATGAACATTTGTGCAGCCCTTACCATTCGTATTAAGTACCTACTTGCCCCTCCAAACCCACGCCGCCACAGCTGGTTTGGCCAACAGAAGAGGCCAGAAATCATGGATGTTTATTCCCCTCACTCCTCACCAGCCCCAGCCCTGTGGGCCATGACTTGGCAATGATAATTTTGCTCCTCAGTCCACACCTACGACTCTCTCTGTGACTGCTGGTCAATACCCTGTCCCCTTGTCCCTCCAGGCCTCGGGTCAGTGACTGCTGCCTGTTGTGGTCAGGCTTGGTGTGACCCCATCCTTTGCAAATGTCCTGTTACGGTTTCTATCTGGAAGTCCCCCCGCTCCAGCCTCACATGCTCGGAGGCAGGGGATGACGGAAGGTGACTGGATTCTGGAGGTGCTACAGCTTGCATGGTGTTGGGAGCTGGTACACCTGGTGTATAGAGGCAGGTGACTGGGGGCATGGCCTGAAGGGTCCATCTCCCTCCCTGGCTCTTCTCTTTGTTCTCTGCTTCCTGGCTGCCATGAAGTCAGTGCTTTTCTTCTGCCATGTCCCTCTGCTATGCTGTTTCTTCTGACCAGAGTGAAACATGAGGCAAAATAAACCTCTCTTCCTCTAAGTTGTGGCTGATGGGCATTGTGTCTGTGACGGTCCCTTGGTTCCTTTAATCACTCCAGAGAGTGCACCAGCTGGTCCGACCCAAGACCAGGACTGATATAAGAAGTTATGACACTGGATACGATTTTTAATCCCTACCCTTGTGGGTACTAATTCACTCATTAGGCCCATGACTCTGATGGGTCAACTAAGTGCTTGAGACTCATGAAATGGCAGAGTTGGGATCTGACACAGGCAGTCACACCCCTGGACCCACCCACCCTTAGACTGGGCCGCACTGACCCTGGAGCACAGCTGTGGGAAAGGTCTTACCTTCCTGGGCTGTCTTGATCGTTTTACTTTAGTTAAAGGAAAAAGTATCTGAAGTGCCTCAAAGACTGACCTGTGATCATGGTGTCCTAGTCCTGTGGCTCCTTAATGTTGACTTCTCTGTTGGTGGACATAGAATAGGTGGTGCGGGGCTGCCTTTCAAAGCCAATCCTTAGAAAGCAGGGACCAGACTTCCAGTTTCTACCCTTGGGTACAAGGACCCCCAACTGCCTAAGATTCTTGACCAAGATGAACCTTGATGCCAAAGAAGCTGGGGAGGCACCAGCCTGGGCCACACTCTACTGAGTGCTACAGAACACTACTGTGCAAGGGGTCTGGTGGGTGGTTCTTGGGAAACAGGATCCCATAGGCAACAAAAGCTTTGGAAAAACCATATGTCACCTCTCATGTTGCTCCTGCTTTAGAAATTCAGAAAGTTCATTAAGCCTTAATAGCAGAAAAAAAATATTGTTGCCTAGCTTTCCTTAAATTAATTTGTACATAATGTGTATTTTTCCCCATAGACACATTAAGTCATGTTCCAAAATATAAAATCAGACATAAAGTTTCACTCTAAATTCCCTTGATCCACGTTATTTTTCTGTAAGGCCATCATAGGCTCCAAATACTGCTCTTTTGTGTTGCTTAAAAAAATATTTCCCAGCACAGGGAAGGAGGAGTTACCTGCAGGGGTGCCCTGGCTCCACTGCCACCGCACCTGCCCCTGGCCCACACTTTGAAAGGGTGCCCTTTGGGGAGCACTGAGATATCGCTGTATAACTGATAAACATCTCCAAGTGTCATTAAATAGCAAACAAACACCCAACACATCTTTTTAAGGGAAATATAGGTCCATATCAATCGACAGGTTCCAAGCAGACTTCCCTGATGCCGCCTCGGGCCTCACTTGGCCCTGGGTGTTAGTAAAGCGCACAGGATGCCTGCTCTGGATTTGTATGCACGCCTGTAGGCTTTCATAAAACATCCTGATTTCAAGTGTTCTTCTGACTTTTTCCATAATCAACAAAATATGTCAGAAATACCAATGGATAAGTAGTTACAAAAGCAGGTGCATTTAAACCGGCAAGTAATATTTATAAAAAGTCACATAAAAGAGAAGGGGGAAAGGAGGAGAAAAATACAGCTGGGAAATCATTGCAAATACTAAAAGCAAAAAAAAAGTTTGAGATACATCTGCTATGGATGCACAGAATTTGGCACGAATTCAGGTGAGGTTTTCCGAAGAGAAAGATGGTTGAGGTCATACAGCAGTGGAGAAAGAAGAACTAAACAGTGGAGACAATGGACATTACTATGCACAGACTTTCTCTACAGATTTTCCTGGACTTCAATCACTAGTAGTTTGAAATCTGTTCAGAGTCATACATTTTTATTCTAGCCCCCAACTGAGTATAAAGCAAAAGAGGAAATGGAAATTGTTACACGCACAGAAAATGTTCAACCTCACCGATAATCACAGGAAAAAAAAACCAATTAAGGCTGTTCCCATTAAAAAAATTATAGAATAAGTGCAGAAAAGGATATAGTCATAGGAACTCTGTAATAGACTACTGCTGGGGACATGGATTGATTGCCTCATTCCTTTTAGAAAATAATTTGTTAATATCTATCGGGAGATTTAAATGGTTTCGCGGTGTTATACCAGTAATTCCATTTTGTGAAATCAACCCTACAGAAGTAATATTAAATATGGGGAAATATTTCTACAAAATATTATTACTGTATTTTTCTAATGAGAACTGGAAATACACCTAAGCCCAACCAGTGAGGGAACAGTTGGTAATCTGTGGGGCACTGTCCAGAAGGAATGTGATTATTCTGCTATAGTCACTGAAAATTATCCTCAAAAATTGTCCGTGGTAACATTGTAAAGGAAACGCAGTAAGGAAGAATAGCAATGTGTGTACAGACAGAAAACCTACAACCACAAAGCACACCAGAAGAGTCCTGGAAATAGATATGCTTCCATGTCAGCCGCGTTTGTCAAAGCCAGTGTGACTCAGGGTGTGATGTGCAGACAGGCACTAGCTGTGTGTTACGTGTCCATGACAAGACAGGAAAGGAATGTTACAAAGCAGTCAGAAACTTTTAGCAACGTGAGACTGCTGTGGCAGCCACATGCCTGCACCAGGGAGTCATCAAGCCAAATAGGACGCAGACTAGCCTGTTGTCAAACTCGAGGGCCAAGTTCCCGGTTACACAAGCTGTGTGGTGGTCACACGCACAGGACGTCCTGATCTGCAGAGGATTAGCAAGAAAAAACTGTCCTGGGTTGATTATTTTTATATTCCTCTTCGGTACGTTCCAAATTTTAAAAGAATGTTATGCTGCTATTACAAGAAAAATGAATATTTTACTTTTTTAAAAAATGCAAGGATGGGTAGAAAAGTAAATGTCCTTTTATCGTTATGGCTTGGGAAAACTTTTGTCTAAAAATGAACAAGCACACCCTGAGAGGCAGGAAGGCGGTAATAGGAAAGTAGATTCTAGAACTGAAATCTGGTGTGAATACTGGTTTCACCATTTTTTTTACTATGGGCTGGTTGACCAAACTTTGTGCCTCAGTCTATATTCATGAATAAAAAGGAGGAAAAGGTAAAATCTTTCTCCTATGAGGAATGATCAAAATATGTGGTGTATGTGTAAATTTAGAAGAAATGTATCACAGTAAAATGTGCATTGTCGTTAATCTCCCTCAAAATATTCCTCCTTGCTTCGAATGCACTTATCCCATTGCTCCGGCCACTTTCTGAATCAGTTCTGCAAGTCCTCTTTTGTGAGTGTCTTTACAAGATGTGATAAAAAATATGGTGCATGCTACTGCTGAGTGCTGCCCAAGGGAAAAGGGGGACTTGCAAAACATCACAGTGCATCCCTGTTCATCTTATTTACTGGATCTGCCACTGGCTCTTTCCCAAAGTCAAAGTGACCATGAAGGTGAATGTTTTGAAGCAACTCAGGGCAATCAAGGCAGCCACGAGAGCTCTATTTAAGAGGCTCACAAAAGAGTATTTCCAGAACTGCTTCAGAAAGTATAAAAAATAATGGGATAAGTGTGTTTGAAGGGGGATAGATGGTAACGTGTCTTTAACTATAACGAATTTTCCTTTAAGTTAAACACTCACTATATTAATCTGTTCAACGCAGCAAGTTCTACGCAATAAGCTCTATTATTATTACTGGTCATGAGGGGTGCTGAAGCCATAGTCAATGTTGTACTTGCAAAATGGGTCAAGAGGAGTGGTAGACGTAGCACTAATAATAGTAGTATTTTTTTATTGGTACACGCTTACAGTATTTAACATTTACATTCCTTGGGTGGAGTTGGTATATGTACAGAACACATCTTTCTTAATTCCTTTTTTGAATCCCCTTCCTTCGCCCCCATCTTTTGATTCCCTTTCCATTTGAGAGAACTCTATCTCCCTACCTCCTATTATCTCTCTTTTCCTTTGCTGTTTATAATTTGGGCTTCTCATATAAGAGAAACCATGCTATTTAAGCATGTGTGTGTGTGTGTGTGTGTGTGTTGTGTGTGATTTCTTTCCTTTAACATTATGGTCTCAAGGTGTATCCATTTTCCTACAAATAACTCAAGTTTATCTTTCTTTATGGCAGAGTAGTACTCCATTGTGTGTAATATTAAGTATTTGATGTGTGCCAGATCTGTGTCATGAATTAACACTTCAGTTATTAGCAACACTAGAGGTTGGTACTAAATTCTCTTCATCCCCATCATGCAGATGGGGAAACAGATTCACAGAAATGAAGGGACGTACCCTGGCTCACCAAGCTCTTAGGTCTGTCTCCTTCCAGGGTACTGGACTAGGCACAGAGGACAGGGGTCCCTAGAGACCAGACTACAAGCCAGGTAAAAGCAGAAATGCCCCGTGTCTCATTCCAGAGGTAGCCACAGGTACTAGCTTCTTCAAAAGACCAAGCCCTCCCCCACAAATCCATCCAGGTATTGTAGCACATACCTATAATCCCAGCACTCTGGGAGGCTGAGGTAGGAGCATCTCAAGTTTGAGCCCACCCTGGGCGACTTAGTGAGACCCTGGCTTAAAATTTAAAAGGGGAGGAGAGGAGGGCTAGGATACAGCCTAGTTCAAAGGTCCTGTGTTCAATCCCCACTATATATTAAAAAAAAAAAAAGCCACACACACAGTGCAGCTGGCCCTGGTCTGCTGCCTGGAGGGCTTGTCACTCCCCGGGAGTGACCTCAGCCTGAGAAAGGCAGTTCTTGGACCATGCTGGGAGGATACAGAGCCTGTGAGTCAGGCGGTCCCTCTCCTGGCCATGTGTCTGGCTGAAATTTATTATCTCTGTCATGGGTTTTCTGCTTCTGGTTGGCCAGGGTTGATGGAAGAGATACCCTAAAAGGAAATCCTCCTGTTACCCAGCCCCAAGTCTCCCTGACTCCCTGCTGGAGGCAGAACGGGGACACCGGCGGCCCAGCTATTTCCAAGTCAGGAGGCATCAGAGCGGCTGGGCATACTCCAGAGCACAGACACAGGCTTCTGCCTCAAAGTGCCACATCCCAGGAGTCTCCACACATTCACACAGAAAGCCAAAGGAGGAGCAGAAGCCCTCCTCCTGGACACAGAGGCAGAGGGCTTGGGAGAGGAGAGGCGGTCAGGACACACCACCCTCTGCCTCCAGCACATCCTGTCTGTAACAAGGGCACACAAAGGCTCCTGCCTGAGCACTGGTGACCTGAAGATGTGTCACCAAGGAGAAGCACTTCTAACACCACTAGAGATTAGGGTAACTTTGAGTTTCCACCCTGTCTTTTCAAGATGGACTTCTTGATAAGAAAGAAAAGCTTCATAGCCTGTGGTGGGGTGGCATATACCTGTAATCCCAGGACTCTGGAGGCTCAGACAGGAGGATCACCTGGAGTTTGAGGCCAGGAGGTCAGCCTGAGCTACAAAGTGAGTTCAAGGCCAGCCTGAATTATAGTGAGACTCTGTCTTAAGTAAGGAAGGAAGGAGGGAGGGAGGGAGAGGGAGAAGGAGAGAAGAGAGAGAGAGACAGTGAAAGACTTTAAAAGTTCAATAACCCTTTTTCTCCTTTTTGGAGACCAATTTTATAATACTCAGCAAAACTCAAACCTAACAAAGTTTTCACTCAGTAATTCCATTTCTAGGAATTTATTGTACAGAAAATGCAGCCTTGTTTGGAGTAGCAGAACTCCAATGTTCATCAAAGGAACTGGTTAAACACTTTTACACACTGAGCAGACCATCATGGTGATGCAGAGAGCAGTTTAAAAAAAGAGAGAGAAAAATCTGAGCGTGAAAGATACGAAGACAAACAAATAAGTGGGAGAGAATCAATAGCCCAACACCTCACAATAGCATTTCACTTGAATAAAAACAATCCATGGCCTGCAACCCAGAGCTTTTCTGACACATTCACTGTCTGTCCCCTCTTATCTCTAAACCCTGGGAATGAATCACAGCTCTTCTGTTTATGTTTCTGGCTTCTCAGATTTTTTTCTTTTTACCATAAACAAACATTTTTGGCTGGAGTAATAACTGAAGTAAGACACACTGTGAACAAGTCGACAGCGCCACCAAAGCCAAGACGCAGAGCAGCGCAGGTCTGCCAGGGCCCGGGCTCTTCACAGGAGCCCATTCCTGTCCTGAAAACCTGTGTGCTGGGTGCTATGGTGTCCCCTCCTGTGGGTGAGGCGCTGGGCGGACAGAATGACCAACACATCCCAGCTTACACAGCCAGCGTGTGGTGGGACATGGTGGTTCGGTTCATGGGGCCAGAAAAATCTCTATCAAGCTCTTTGTTGTTGTTGTTTTATTTTTATTTTTTGTACTAGGGATTGAACCTAGGGCCTTTGTACTGAGCTATATCCCCCAGCCCTTTCTTAATTTTTACTTCAAGACAAGGTCTCACCAAGTTCCTACATTGCCTAGGATGGGTTGGAATTTGAGATCGTCCTGCCTCAGCCTCCCAGAGTCCTGAGAATACAGGCCTGTACCATCATACTGGTACTGCCTCTTAATACCTATTTGTTCATTTGTTGGGCTGGGGGATAGAGCTCAATGTCAAGGGCAAGGTTCTGAGTCCAATTCCCAGTGGGGGGGGGTTGGGGAGGGACATTTGTTGAACAATAAACTAGAGAGACAGATAGCACCTTTAAAGACTAGAGACACTTTAAGTTATTACAGTTACTATTGACACCATTGATTTGTCACCATGTATTATGAATAGGTGCTCTTCAGAAAAGCCAGTGGAGTCACAGCAGGCAAGAGAGTGGCCTTGTGCTTCAGGGAAGAGACCGAAATCCTGGCTCTTCTTCTTGGTAATGGAGACGGCTTGTACAAGTCACTTCTCCTGGCTGAGCCTTAGTTTCTGCAACCGTAAAACAGGGTGACAGAACTTCCCCGCATTCTGATGGGGACCAAATGCAGCATCACACATGAAAGCCACCTGGGAGCTTTACATGTGCCGGATACAAAAGGAACAAAAGGAAAGGATGCCCGGGATGGAATGGAATAGCCAAGCAGACCCCATCTTTTCAAGCTGCTAAATTTAAAAGTGAACTGAAGAACTTACATTCACACATATTCCAATGGCCTGAGGGGAGAGCGGGGTTTTAATTGTTGGGATCCTGCCTGCAGAGTATTGATTCAGGACACTTAATACCATCTCCAAATGCCAGGGTTCATTTGCATGGGGTCCAACGCCAGGCTGCAGGGCGCTGCTGTTGATTTTAGGCAGGGGACTCGGGAGCCCAGGGCCCACACTTTCTCCTGGCCCTCGGCCAGGCATGAGCTGCCCCCACGTGGGACTCAGAAGAACTGGCCACGGAGGCGGCAGAGTCTTGGAAGGATTTTCACATTTAATTAAAGTGCAGCTGGGGCTTGGGCCGCTGGCTACCTCTCGGCAGTGCGTGGGCCCCGTGGCCGGGGAGCGCCCAGGCCCTGGCTGGTTTCTCCCTCTCACAGGAAGCCCAGGCTGCTGCCCTCGGGAGCCTAATTCTCCAGGTACTAAGCTCACCTCGGAGGAGGAGCTCGGGATTCCTGCACAGGCCAGTGCTCATCTACAGCAAATAGGTCCGGGACTCCGAGCTGCATTTACTTTGGGGCAAGGACACGGAAAATTCACTCTTGTGATTCACCTCGAATTTGCATCGAACGGAAGATGTCAAATACACCTCAAAGCAAGGACAGTGGTGCAGATACCTTGCAGTGCTGGCCACACGAGCCCAGATTCCGTCCGTGTGGCAGCCCCTACCTTGCAGCACCTGAGGAGGGTCCCAGACACTATCATGCCATCCATAAACATTTCAGGGTGCACTTCAAGAAAATAAGGACTTTTTAACATAACCACCACATCATTTTCACACCCTATCCGTTCACGTATCAGATCTCTTATGCGTGTTTACATTTTCCTGCTTGCCTCACACACAGCTTGCAGAAGTGGATTTGTGTGAAGCAGGACCAGAACGAGTTTCTAGCCGGGCTTTGGACCCTGGCTTTCTCATCTTCTCCCCTTTTCCCTCCACCTTCAAACATTTCCTGTAAATACAGCTTTGGACACAGAACCGAGCTAGCTTTATACTTTTCTTGGCTTTCTCACCTAAAAAACAAACTGTGGACACTCAAAAACTTTCAGGCTTTGGAGCATTTTGGATATTCAACCAGTGAAGAAGTCTGTGCAACTTTTTTAAAACACAACACTCCAAAATCTAAAATACTGCCAATCTCAAACACTTTAGATAAAGAATGCTCAACTTGTAACCTTACAGAATTATTATGAGGATTAAAAGAAACCCAAAGCATATATATTTTAAAAGAGCAAAACAAAATAAAGATGACAGATAACTGGGCATGGTGGCACGCCTGTGATCCCAGCACTTGGGAGACAGAAGCAGGAGGATCATTGTGAGTTTGAGGCCAGGCTGAACTACATAGTGAGCTCCTGTTTCAGAAAAAAGAATGACAGGAAACTGGGAGATTGACTTTGTGGAGATGGGAAGGGGATCTGGGGATAGGGAAAGAGGAGGGGAAGGGAAAGTAAAAAGAATCACAATGTGTGAGAGAGAGATGTACCAAATCCCCACATGAATATACTCATCATGTACTGCAAAGAGATACTCAGAGAATAGTTTTTTAAAGAATAAAAAAACAAAAAAATGCTAAGAACAGTGCCTGGCACAGAACAAATATTCAATTAACAGTAGTTCTTACTATTATTCTTTTTCTGAAAATCAGCGATTTTTGACAGCGCCCCGGCAACCAAATAGGGTTATATGTGGGAAGAAAATGGAACAAAAAGCTGTGTGCTGTGAACATTACCCCGCGGCTCTGAGCCACTGTGCACAGTGAGGCAGTCGAGCGTGCTGTCTGAGAGCCGGCTGCTGAGCTAGGCTACCTGGTCCAAGTCCTGCGGCTTCCACTTCTAACAGTGGCAACACGATACACGATTTTGCCAAAACCCATTTCTTTTCCCTCTGGGCAGACAGTGAAATTATATTTCTCAGCCTCTCTTGCAAGTAGTCACATAGCTGAGTTCCAGCTGGTGCGCTGTAGCAGAAATAACAGGATGATGTGCGCCATGTCTGGGTTCAGCTCCCGAAGCCTCTCCCTGCAGTCCTTGATCTCCTTCTCCCCCACTGCTGAGTGGTGAGGACCTGAAAAACCTAGGAGGCAGCGGAGCCATAAGAAAGAGGCCTGGATTCCTGGATGACCATGTGGAAGGCAATCTAGCTGGGGCGTGGCCACGCACACCTGTAACCCCAGCACTCTGGGAGGGTAAAGCAAAAGGATGACAAGTTCGAGCCCAGCCTGGGGGAAATTAGCAACTTAAAGAGACTCTGTCTCAAAATATATGGTAATAGTGATACAATGATAATGGTGGTGGTGGTGATGGTGATGATAATAAAGTCTGGGGGTGTAGTTCATTGTGAAGGCCTTGGGTTTAATCCCCAGTATCACACACACACACACACACACACACACACACACACACACACACACACACACACACCTGTGTGTGTGTGCCACTAGTGTCTGCTGTAAGTAGGAAGCAAACTTTCATAACATTAGGCTTCAAAGAATTTGGGGCGTATCTGTTACAGCAGTTGGAACTACCTGAACTAACACAATAGCCTTGATCTTTGGCAAATTACCTGGCATCTCTGCACCTCAACTTCCTTGGCGGTAAAGGGGGTCATGCCCATTTTACGTGGTTTTTAGAAGATCGGATGAGTTAATATATGTAAGGGCACCTACCCCAGCACCCGGGCCATATGAGCACTTATTGCCTAAGTGCTTGTTCCAAGTGCACTTATGTTATTTACCATCAATGTTGGTAGTAGTAGTACTTAAAAAGTAATTGTACCACCTATGGTTTAGATAAGTGTCCCCCAAAGGCCCACGTGTTAAAGTCTTGGACCCCAGGGTGGCACTACTGAACCGTGGTACCGCCTCATGGGAGGTCCTTAAGGCATGGGGGGGTCACCCTTGAGAAGGGACCGGGGTCCATCCTCTTCCTTTTGCTTCCTGGCCCTGAGGGGAGCAGTGATTCTGCCCCCACCTTGGGTTGAAATCTCCAAAATTATGAGACAAAACAAACTCTTCTTTCTTTATAATCATCTCAAGTATTTTGTTATAGTAACAAGAAACTAACACATTATATTATTTTTTAAAATTTCACATATCCCTTAAATGTACAAATTTTAAATTGTGGCTACCTTTCTGGCTAAAATTGTACTCCAGGCAAGCAACTTCTAATTTAATAATAAAAGTCAGTGGAATAATGGGTTTATGACAATTTGCTTACCAGGAAATATTTCAGGAACATAGTCATTCTACAAGATGAACTGTAACTGGTACAAGATGGGACACGTCTCTGGTGCTTTCAGTCAATATTATAAAATAAAAGGAGGCAGTTTAACAGACACCTTTCTGGGTTAACAGACAGAACTGAGAAGATAGGTACTGAATTTCATGGAATGAAAACTGGCTCCCTGGTTGGACAAATGAATGGCTAAAAAGCACATGAAAGAGCAAGATTAGCCATCAGGGAAACACAAATAAGACACAAAATGAGATTGACCTCACTCACAGTAGGACCGGCTACCATCAAAAAGGCAAACAATAGGAAGGAATGAGGAAGATGCGAAGACACCAGCCCCTTTGTACACTTCTGATGAGAAGTATACTGGTGCAGATACTTTTGAAAAGTCTGACAGTGCCTCAAAATGTTAAACACTGCTTTCTATATGACCTAGCAGTGCCCTTCCCGGGAAAGAAATAAAAAAACGCACGCCCAAGTGTCTGTCAAGTGATGGACAGGGAAGTCAAATGTGGCACATCCTCATGGATCCAGAATCATTTTTGGCCATGGAAGAAGACGAGGTACTGACATGCTACAGCACTGATGAACCTCGGAAGTACTACACTAAGTGAAAGAGGCCAAACACAAAAGACCACGGATTGCGAAATTCCACTTACACAAAATGTTCTAAAACAGGCAGAGCCACAGCGAGGATGCAGACTGGTGGTCACTTAGGGTGGGGAACAGGGAACTTTTCTCGAGGGACACAACAATATTCCAGTGGTTGCACAACTGAGGATAAACCAGGAACCATTTTAGACCCCTGAAAGGGATGGACTGTATCTCAATGAAACTGCCACATTAGAAGAAGAAAGGTGGGGGGAAGAAGAGGAGCAGGAAGAGGAGGAGGAGAAGGGGAAGAGATTTACCATTCCTCTGTATGACTCAGCAGGCTTTGAAACCAAATCCAAGTCCGTCTCTGTGTAGGTGGCAGTGCCATGATGCACACTTGCTGGTGAGTGTGAAGGGAAGGTGGGCCCTGGCTGCAAGGGCGGCTGGTGGTGCGCCCAGTGCACACAGGTAGAAGTGAACCCGCCATCCACACTTCCGTGAGAATGGATAATCCCTTGACACCAACCCCGCACAAACACAATCTTCCAACTCCAGAGATACAAACAGGGCTGTTGTGTGTATTCACACAAGAGCACACGCAAGGCCATGAATCATACTTCCCAGAACCAGAAATACTGAAAGGGCTAGGTAGCTAAGAGCCCAAATTGCTTAAATTGATGTCATAGCATTTGAAAGGCTGACATTCAGGCCTCACAAACCGAAGGACAATTGCCATTCCCACAATTCATGGCCCTGGTCTCCTGTTTCCCACCTGCTCCAATACCAATTTAAGCAATTCTGAACTCTGATCTCCCAGGCAGAATGTCTCAGATTTATTGAAGTGTCAGGTCCCAACTGTGCTAACATCCGCCCCTGGCAGGGCCATTACAAGGTGTGAAAATCTGGGTGTCCATCACCCCAGCCACGGTCAGCACAGACAATCAGAAAGAATAGATCACTCTGCCTCTCCATAGTCATCATGGGAGGCCTGCAATTTACCCTAATGACAGCCATGGGGCATCTGCAGGTGACAGGATCGTCCTGCTCTTCAGACATTTGGGCTTGTCTTAGAGGGGCTACTGAGCCCATCAGAAGAAGTCCTGCAGTCCTCAGCCAACTGTCAGCTCTGACTCCTTGTAAGAGGCCATTTCAGAACCAGCCCTATCCTGAGAGCTGCTTCACAATGGACTCATGTTACCCTCCTCCTGTGTTTTGCAAACAGCATCAAAACCATGGGCTCCTGCTGCCCAGGTTTCTCCCAGCTTATTATTAACAACCTGGCATCTGCAGGTCTGCCCCACCAAGGCCGGGAGCCAGGGGTAGCTAAGCCTTGGAGTAAACAGGAAAAAGCTCTCCTAACAGACAGCTAAGTTTATTTCCAAGTTTATTCCTTGGAGCACAGGGAGGAGTAACCAGGCTAAGAACCAGGGGTCCCTTCATGAACATAAACCTCGCCACCTCCCTCCACTCTGTGGGGCCTGTGAGTCCTAACTTCACAGCCACTTACCTACGTACTCAGTGAGGGTTCTAACCTGCTTGCTAGATTCTGCCAGCACATGTCCTTGGCACCCTGAATCTGAGATTCCCGTCCTGAGCTAAACAAAACTCCTCGATTCAGGACTCAGGCACTCAAGAGATGCCAAGAATTCTCCGCCATCTTGGTGCCCCCCTCAGCAAACCTGGCGTGCCCTAGCCCCTAAACTTGGGAGTGGAACTACAGACTTCCCCTAGCCTTCTTTTCCCTTCCCCCTCCCCAGCAGAGCAACCAGCAGGTCCCACAACCAAAGCCACACTGGCCAAGACAAAAACTGCCTGTGGAATAATTGTTTTGAATTGAAAAGTCAATATAATACTGCAAGTGGCAGGTTAACCATTACACCAAAGGATGTACCTTGGGAAGACACAAAACACAGCCCTCTCTGCCAAGCCCTCGGAGTCCCAGGGAGCCCTGTAGTCCAGGTTCACGTGGCCGTGGGAGCAGCTCCTTTGTCACCCAAAACAATCACCCCGCAACAGCTTAGCTGCATTTTTGTGCAGAGGCTGTTTTTCAGAGCACAGAGAGGGGAGCTGCCTCTGGATTGGCAGAGCGGTGCAGGAATGGGCGCAGGGAATGGAGTATACTTCCCAAATGAAATAAATGCGTTCGACCCATCCCTCCCAGGGAGAGCAGGGAGAGCATCCGCCTCCCAAGCAGCTCCCAGAAACACTCCCTGAGGTGCTCAGTGATAATGAGCAGCTGGCTAGTCCGTCCTGTAGGAGGGAGTGAGACCCCTGACTACCAGCTAGCTCCCTGTGCAGGTGAAGGAAGCAGCCCTGAAGCATCCAGCAGCCCAGCCTGTGGCAACAACAGTCAGCTGAAGCTCAGCAGGCTCCCCGAGTCTGACTCCTCCTCTGACTTCAAGACCCAGACTGAAGGGCTAAACAAGTCTAGGTAGCTGTCTTATGATTCCTCCGTGTGGTAACCATTACCAAGATGCCAGGTAAGTCCAAGAATTCAGGAGTTGTGAGGTGGGACAGAAGAGTGCAAAGGGGACTTCTAGAGCAAGCCTCTACCGGGTCTCAGGTGGCAGTGGGAAGACCTCAGAGAACCAGGCATGGTAGCTGTGACTCCCAGGAGAACTTCTTGGATGCCTATTCCCAAGGAAGCCAGTCCCTGGATGCTGTCAGAAGGTAACAGACACTGTGGTGACACCAGACACATATAGATGAAAGGGTGGCCATAGGAGACGGCTCTAAAATAAAACCTGCCTCTACTACAGCCTTTCTCTGAGCATGCTCCCAGCCAAGCTGGACACCTGCGCTCTTGGATCCACTGCCCTCCCGTGCATTTTAGGAGACCTGGTCCTGTCAGCCAGACACGAAAAGAAATGTGGCTTTTACTTTCATACAACCTACCAGAGACAATGACCAACCAGGCCCTATAGCAGTGATTTTCCCTTGATTATCCATTCTAACATTAGTGTAAACATACCTTCCATTGCATTTCTGGGGTTCCATCCAAATGAAATTATTCTGAAGTTTGAAAAAGCTTTAGGCAACATTACTTCTAAGGGAAAAAACAAAACAAAAAAAACGACCAAAAGAAATGATTACATAAACAGTTAATAGATTGCGTGCCTATAAAAACTTTGCTTAGTAAGATTTATAACATGAAAAACTACACTATAATCGAGAACAATTTTATCCTATAATATACATAAGATGTCAACAATTATAAAAAGAAGAAAAGTTACAATAAAGAAAAGGAATAAAAGAAAGGCATCAAGATGTTAATAGTGATTGCCTTTGGCATTGGAACTTAGGAGAGGCCTAAATATGCCCTTTCTTTTTTCCATAACTTCACAAACACTGGTTAATTTTATAATGAGGAAAGAAAAACTTTTATAAGAAAAATCAGATGCTAAGCGACTTGGTTTACTCTTCTTTTTCCCAGGAAAATGTGCAATCATTACAAATATTTCTGTTGAAGCTGATCAGAGTCCATTGCGTCTTCTGTCACGGCATATAACATTTTTATAATTCTGGTAGGAAATAAAGACAATGACACTTGGTCACAAAGTTGCCTCACCAGTGCAAGCTGGCTTGTTCCAAGCACACAGAATTATCACTTGGTAAATGTAAATGACTGTAACAAAATTTTAAGGGAGTCCTAGAATGTGTCACACACCAAGGAAGACCTGAATCAAAAAATGAAGCAGCTGAAATTTGGACAATTTTGCTTGCTTCCACTCTGCTCTCTGGTGAGGAAAAGCAGCTGACGTGAGCACGAAGGAGCAGGTGGAGGGGAGGGAGAGACAGATTGAGGAGAATTAAAGGAATTCTGCACTTCGCTTCTGGAGGTTTGGTCTACATGTGTCCCGTATCTCTCCCAAATCCCACCAGTGCTCTGTTTTACCTTAGTCCTTCTTTACTGAGGCACTCACACATGAAGTTGTACGAAGCCATTTCCACAGAGCAAGCCTTTCTGGCCTCCCAGACCCTGACCATGGGCCTTATTGTAGCCTCAATGCACTGCTACAAAATCAGCACCCACAGATTCTAGGACCCAAATCTCTGCCCCAGGGGCCTTTATGCATTGGTCAAGTAATAGGATTGATGGCTAATGTCTTCCCACAAAGAGGGAAGCGATTCTTGGGGTAAGGGAGGTGGCACTTTACTGAGAGGCAGGCAGACAGACACACACCCATGCATGCGCGCATGTGCACAGAGGCAAACACTGAAGTCCGGATGGAATCACGAACCAGAAGACTCATCAGAAGTTAGAGCAGAGTTTGGAGCAACTCCGGGACTCCCTCAGTGAGAATGAGACGCCCATTGTGATCAAGGCTGTTTTTACGAAGTGCTCATTACGGACCTGGTGCTATGACTGGCACTCAGGACATCAGTGTGGGCTTGACAAACACAGCTCCCCGCCTGGATGGCCCTCTGCAGACAAGGGAAGAGCTGAGGCCCTAAGCGTGGTGAAGCTCCTAGTCCAGGCTGCTGGTCCTCTGAGGAAGCCCCCGTTTGGATTTCTCACTGACTTCATACCACACACCATAGTGAAAACTTTTTAGAATGTTTACATCTATTTTTAAAGGGTTTTTGTTTGTTTTTTAAAGCAGTTTATTACTGCAATGGTTGTGGGGCTTTCCTCAAATGTTGCTTTTCTTTCCATGAGAGTAAGTGGAGATGTGAGGTGCTTACAAATGTTTCCATGAGGATTTCATCTCTCCTCCTGGATGGATGGCTAAAACATAATTAACTGTGCTTGTTAACCAAATAGAGATATTGCGTGAGACAAGGAGACCGATTCCTAATATGGAGGTGTCCTTGGGCCGGGGCCCACTTATCCTAGTATCCATCTCCTCCTCCAGAAGCAGAGATGCCTTCATGAGCAGAGGAAAGAAAGCAGTCTTTGTGATGATGCAATACCCAGACCACCCTCAGAGAACAATAAAACTGGATTTGAGGGAAGCCTGGTGAAGGAGAGCTCAGAAATCATAAACAGCAAAAGCCAGTTAGCCCAATCTTCCATGTTGGAAATGGGCAAATAACATCAATAGGAAGAGACCTATCTGGGTATGATTATACAGCCCATTAGCGGTGGGCTGCTTAGAGGTGCCTTTGGGGAAGTTCACGCCATAGAAACTCCAGTGTGGATGTGCGTTAAATGCTGCGCCAGACTGGGGACAGGGGTGGGGGGCTTTCCCTGTGGTGCGTGTGACATGCACGGCGTGCAACATCATGCAACGTGGCCAGTGGCAAAACACAGGAGCAGCCAGTGCTGCAATCACGGAGAGGGAAGCGTCCTACACTTCCTCGGGGTGCACGGGATGGGACGGTGTCGCGCAGAAGGGGCTCTAGGGAAAGAACAGAGTTCATGAAGTAGAGAAGGCGTGAAGGCCTTTCCAGGAGTATGGACGAGTGTGTGTACGGCTAAGAAACGTGTAAAACAACATGATGTGCTTGGGGCAGGAAGAGTGGTTTGCTGTGGGTTAAATGGAGATTTCTTGGAAGGGAAGGAGAGGAGAAAGGACCAAAAAGTGAGGGAAAGAGCGCGAAGGTCTTGAATGTCATGTTAAGAAGTTTGTCCTGAGAAATGGAGTTTGTGTTTTAAACAACACACTGGAACCTGGTATTGTGACATGTGCCTGTAATGACCACATTTGGGAGGCTGAAGCAGGAGAATTGTGAGTTTAAAGCCAATCTGGGCTATATAGCAAGTTTAGTTCCAGCCTGCACTACATAAGGAGACACACAACATATTGCAAATGGGTGGAGGTCAGATCAAATAAAAATGGGGCATAGATAGAGAAATTAGTTAGGTACATGCTACAGTAATACTGTAAGCATCTAAAATCTCCATTCACACTGTCAGATAAAAATTTAAAGGGTAGAATTAAAAAAATACACTAAAAGAAGGCAAAGAACACATATAAGGCCTGAATGAAAGCAGTAATAATTAGAAGGCAGAATGGGCAGGACTTCATGGGGATCATGGGAAGTGAGGATCAGAAAGAGCAACCAACCACCCAGGAGCCATACAAGGCCAGCTCTCTATTTTGCACAGTCCAGGCATGGAGAATGGGCTTTACTCCCCCCACCCCACCCAACCCCGTACTGGGCTGGAGCCCAGGGCCTTGCATGTGCTGGGCAGGCCCTCTACTTCTGAGCTATCACCCCAGCCCTGACGTCTACATTTTTTAAATGGATGAAAAAGAATAAACGAGTTACATGTAATTAAAATTTCAACCACGTGGTGGTACATGCCTATAATCCCAGTACTCTGAGGCTGAGGCAAGTGGACCACAAATTCAAGCCCAGCCTATGCAATTCAGTAGCTTAGTGATATTGTCTCAAAAAAAAAAAAAG
>NW_022900928.1:17150476-17157414 GCF_012274545.1 Fukomys damarensis
AGTGTGCATATACAATTTTATGGGAACACAGCCATGCTTGTTCATTTACCTATTGTCTACAGTGGCAAAGGCAGCACTACGTACTTATAACTGAGGATATACAACCTGTGAATGCTAAGATGTTCACACTTTAAGAAAAAAAAAGTGAATGTGGCTTAGTGCAAAGGCCCTGGGTTTGCTCTCAAGTACTACACATACACATACACACAAAAGTCAGTGTGCATAACTACAATTTTATGGGAACACAGCCATGCTTGTTCATTTACCTATTGTCTACAGTGGCAAAGGCAGCACTACGTACTTATAACTGAGGATATACAACCTGTGAATGCTAAGATGTTCACACTTTAAGAAAAAGTCATGGCTCTCTGAAATAGATCGCACAACAGCACAGCCCCGCGTGGGAGGAGGGAAGAGCAGAAGCAAACTCGGGCAAGCGGACCGATGATTCTGAGGTGGGCATGCTGAATGTGGGGTCCTGCGAGACACCCAAGACAATGGGAAGGTGTGCTTGGACAAAGAGTGAAAGATCAGGATGTGGGTTTGGGAATCATCAATGTTCAGACAGCAGTTGAAGCTGTGGCCACCCATGAGTCAACCAAGGGGACAAACCAGAGGGCAAAGTGGGGGACTCAGCCCTCCAGGAAACACTCCTGAGCAGTAACCTAACGGGCTAATGAGAAAGGGGCTGAGAAGGAGGAGAGACACAGGAAACAGACTCAGGAGGATAAGGCCAAGGGAGAAGATGGACTGAAGGAAAAGAGTCGGTGTCAAATGCCTCCCAGAAACTCAGTGGCACCCGGACTGAAAAGGAGATGGATTTTGAAGACCTCAGCCAGGGAATTCACTTAAATAGTGGGGAAGGAATTGCTCCTCAGTTGGCAACCTGGACCCCACATTCTCTTGGTTTCCCTCCTAGCACGTGGGCTCTTTTCCAATCTCTCTTGCTACTTCCTCCTCTTCTGCCCACTTCTAAACATGGCAGAGCCACCAGGCTTAGTCCTTGCACCTCTCCTGTTTTCCGTCCATGCTCAATGATCCCATTCGGTCTCACAGATGTACACAGCTGTATACAGCTGTCTAGACCCGGCCCTGAACTAAGTGGCAGAACCAGCTGCACACTCAACGTCTCCACTCGGAAGTCTAACGGGGACCTCTGACTAACAGATCCCAGACCCAGCACCTTCTCTTCTTCCCAGACCAGCACAATACTCTACTACAGTTAAAACCAATTCCGTCTTTGCAGTTGTTCAAACACAAACCCCATAACCACCTTGATTCTATCCTCTCATGTTCCACGTGATCTTTCAGTAACTCCTAACTGCTGTATCTTCAAACTATACCCAGAACTGGACGCTCACCCTCTCCACTGTTACTATGTCACTGCAGACTCCCACCATGTGTCTGTTCCTCAGGCCATTCTAGGGGTCTCCTGTCTCCTCTTTGCCCACTCCTGCCACCCTCTGGTCACTCAACATGATCAGAGCAGTCCTGTTAAAAACAGAAAGATTTGCTTGTTTGGGGGCAAAATACCCCAAACCTTCCTGTCTTATACGAGCCGAAGCCCAAGTCTTACAATAACCTCCCAGAGCCCTACCCAATCTGCCGAGGCCCTTACCCTCACTCCCCCCGACCCCTGGTCATAAGAGTGCTCCCAGGGCCATGGATCTCCTTCCTGGTCCTCAGCAATATGCCAGAGCCACTTTCATACCTCAGGATCTTTGAATGTGCCGCTCCCTGCACAGGCAGTGCTCTTCTACAAGATATGCATGTGACTGTCCCTCAGCTACTTCTGGTCTGGCTTAGATGTCCCCTTCTCAGTGAGGCCTTCTCCAGACAATCTGTTTAAGACCACTAGCCCTCTCCCAACCTGCAACACCCCATTTCTCCCTTTCCTGCTTTACTTTGCTCTACAGCTCTTGTTGCCTCCACTTTGACAAAATAGAAATGTTTTACCAACTTAGCTCAGCTACTGTGTTTCCTCTGCAGGAATAGAAGCTCCATAAAGAAAAAGAATTTTTGTCTGTGTTTTCCTTTCCAGCACCAGGCACTCAAAAATGATTGGAGAAAGAATGGAAATACTGGATTGGAAGGTGACTGAAAGACAAGAAAAGAAAAGCAAGTCCAAGCAACTCTTCTGAAATCTGTGAGGTGCGGAAGAGCAAGGAAGGAGCAAGGAAGTTGAAAATGGCCCTCTGGCAAGTGGATTCCAAATGGCTGGTCTGAGAACGCACCCAGGAGGGCCATGTGCACTATAACTGCAGACTAGAAACTAAAAAGAAAAGATCCCCAGAGAAAAATAAAAGCCACCTACTCACTCCCCTAGCAACTCACAGAAACGGGACCTAATATTTGAAACACCAAAATGTGTCACCATGAGAAACAGAAGGATCTGACTCCCAAAGAAAAGCTCCTTAGCTTCTAAAGGGACCAAAATAGTGCCACAAAGGCTTACAGTCACAGGCTACTTGGCTATTTTTACAGAACCCGTAGAATCTTCTGTATTCCATAATAAAGCCTGTTTCCAATTTCAACAACTCTCTAAAACTGAGTTGTCAATTTCAGTGGCTACCATTATTTGTGCCATGCAATGCATGTTTAGATGCGTACCTTCCATGTAAAGACATGAGTTTCATTCTCACTTTATAAAGAGGCTGAGAGGTTTAAGGAATTTGTCCTAAATCATAGCAATAAATAAGGAACTAGAATAGAAATCAAACCCAAATGTGTCTGACCCTAAATATCATGCTTTTTAACCTCCCTAGTTTATCTTACTTCTGTAGCACTATTTTTTTCTTATGAAAACACAAGAGCGAGGAATTGTTTAATGTATTCTTATAAGGTTTAGCTATTCTACGATGCCTGTTGGATTCTTGAAAAGATATATTTTTACGTTAATTTTTTGACTTACACATTCCCACATGTACGTGTCTTTCCAATCTTTGTGTCCTACAGCGGGACACAGCAGGCATGAAATGTAAGAATTGGAGTTAAGAATTTAATGCCACAGCACTGGGATAATTTGTGGACAGACCAATGCTAGTGGTCTATCATGAAGGATGAGAAGAAAGTGGAAGAAGGCAGATTCCGCAAAGCACAGAGCTGTGAGCTTATGCAGAATGCAGAGCAGGACCCAGCCTTACTGTTACAGAATTCACGGTCGGGGGCCTTGGACAAGGGCAGCCCCTGATCACAGAGGCCTGGCACTCGCTCACGAGGCACAATCATTTCATGCCAAGTCTGCTGCCTTCTTTGAGTGGCTCCCAGAACTACCCGATGGGGGCAGCAAACAGCTGGAGCTGCGTGGTGGACCAGACCCTTTATGAAGCCATGGACTCTCCCCTTCACCCACTGAGAGCCCCTGGATTCCCAAATAGACTGACAGAATCAGGACTCTACAGTTAATAGGGATAAGAATAAGATCTTGCATTTGGTTTAAAAAAACCAGCTAAGTAAATCTAAGCTAGGGAAGAAGGGCACAGTTCGGAGCAACCAATACAAAAAAAAAGTGTCTTTACGCTGATAACAAGCTCAGTGAGGGAATGTACGATGTAGCTGACAGAATAAAGGAAAAGTGTCCTTAGATGCATTAACAAAGTGTCTATGCTAGAATAAGGGAGGTGACAGTTTGGTTCTGATCCGGTTGGTTGGCTTCAATTATTACCATGCAATGTAGACTTCTGAGCAACTCACGTTGACAGAGTCTGCTGGGTCCCTCCACTCCCTTCTCTGATCTAGTCTAGGATAGAAGAGGTAGGAACTGATCCCTACATGCTACCTCACCTGGATCCCTATTCCCTGGTGACTTACCACCGTGCTCAGCCAATGGGAAGAGAAGTCAAGAAAGAAAAGAAGAGGCCTTTCTTGTCCGGTCTTCTCTGTCTCCTTCTGTACATTTCTGACAATGACTGTCCCTTTACAACTCTGCTTCCTGTCCGACAGTCCCTCTTCCACAGCTCCAGCTTCCCATGGGTTCCAGTTTGCTTCCCTTTTTCCTTCAGGTCCAGGGGTGAAACAGCTTTCCCTGCTGCTGGCTGCTAGGTAGTACCTCAGCGCCCCTTTCTTGGTTCCTTTAAGGGTGTCCACAGTCGTTTAAAGAGTCCCTTCACTCATTCCTTTTAAAATCCCAATGAACTGGGCCTTCTATTTCCTGCAAGAGCCTTGGCTGAAGCTGGATGCAGGATACTAGACAGCCTTAAAGTCACGTCTGCGAGGACCAGCTCTAGGAGCAAGAGGGTGTTTACTCTGGTCAAGGGAAGGCAGCAGTGCCATCCATTTGAAATGGGCAAGTAGCCACTGTGAGACTCACTCTTAGCTCCACAGATAGTTGTGGGTACAGAGATACCACCTTTTGGTTAAATGTAAATTTTCCCCAGAGTTGGCAAAAGTACGGTGAGTATTCCTGGCTGGTCACGAGCTCCAAGGATTCTGAGTCGCCGATCTTACACTAGATGAGCTCAAGTCAGGAAGAGTACAGAAAAAGGTTGGAAGGCTAGTCTAGAAAAGTCCTTTCCACACCAGGATTTCATGACTCGTCACCAACTGTACACTAAACCCCCATTTATCAAAATGCAATCATCCTACCTTATCTGCAGCTTCACTCTCCATGGCTTTATTGTAATTACCTAGGACCAACTGGAGTCACAAAATAATAAATGGATAATCTGGAAATAAATAATTTGTGAGTTTTAAATGAGTAGCATGATGAAATTTCATGTGATCCCGCCTCCATTCTCCGAGGACGTTAATCATTCCTCTGCCCAGCGTGTCCACACTGTATAAGTTACCCACCATTTATCACTTTCCAGCCATCTGAGTTATCTCAACTGTCAGAGTGACCGTCACAGTAATACAGTGCCTGTCTTCAAGTAACCCCTGCTCAGTAGCCTAACTTAACTCTTCAACACAGCTGTCTTAGTACTTCGTCCCATCACCAGGCAGTGTACTATCTCACAGCGGCACAAGGAGAAGGGTGAGTACAATACGATCATGACGGCTGAGGTTCCTATATTGTTCCGTTCTATTTTATTATTAGCTACTATTGTCACCTCTTACCGCACCAAACTTATAAACTTTACCATAAATTATGTATTCTAGGAAAAAACACTATACAGTATAAAGAGTGCGGTACTATCTGATTTCAGGCATCCCTGGGGGCGGTCTTGGACTGCCTCTCCGACAACTATACTAAAATTGAGGAGGAAACTCTGGGGATGTGTTGTTGCTGCTTCTCACTTGAATCTAGAGAACGGAAGTCTAGCTCTTCGGTCAAGTTTGCCAATTTTCAACACTGAAATTGTTCTTACATGTTAAGGTAACTTGCTATCGTAGATATCAAAAAATGTTCGGCATCTTTGGCCATTAGAGAAATGCAAATCAAACAACACTGGCATTCTATCTTATTCCAGAAAGAAGGCTATCATCAAGAATTCAAAGCACAGTGCTGGGCACTGTGGCACACATCTATAACCTTGCATGCAGGAGGCAGAGGCAGGAGAGCCATAGGGGTACACAGTGAGCTCAGGGCCAGCCTGAACCACATAGAGACCCTGTCTCAAGCACACAAACAAACCAAAATTTAAAAAACAGCAAATGCTGGCAAGGTTGTAGCGGGAAAGGAACCCTTCTACACTGTTGGTGGGAATGTAAACTAGTACAACCACCAGGGAAATCGGTATGGAGACTATAAAATTTAAAGTCAAAAAAATTAAAAGTAGAAATTCTATTTGATCCAGGTATTCCTCTTCTGAGTATCTTCCTAGGAGTTAAAGGTATCATATGACAGGGGCACACATGCACCTATTACGGCAGCTCATCATAATAGTTAAATCTTGGAAACAGCCGATGAGGCGATAAAGAGAATATCCAATATATACACGAGAGAATACTACTCCACCATAAAGAAGGATGCGTTTGACTTATTTGTAGGAAAATGGATGCACTGTGAGATCATAAAATGCTAGGTGAAATAAGTCAGACACAGAGGTTAACTGTTACATGGTTTCTCTTACGTGAGAAGCCCAAAGTATAAGTAATCTAAAGGGCAAAATAACATCATAGGAAGCAGGGAGACAGATTCGTGGAGATGGGAAGGTAATATGGGGACGGACAAAACAGGACAGTGAGGAGGGGAAAGGGATCAAGATGTCATGTGTATATATGTACCAATTCCATATGCTGAATGTACTTACTATGTATCACACACATATACTAATAAAAATGTTAAGAGATAACTTGAAAGCAAAGCAGGAAATTTTTACATCTCAGCATGACCCGACTTTCCAAAAGTTCACTTCCAGTCCACTCACAACCCTCTATTGAAAACATTTTTTAACCCAGCAATTCCACCCACACAACGCTCAGTCACTGCAGTGCTCGAGAACTGTCACCTCATTTTTCAACTCCAAAACCAGGATACAAAATCTGCCCACAGGACAAAATATTTTAGACACAAACTAGCCCAGAAAAAAACAAAGTGGCCTCAATTCACCTCGGCAGGAAAAAGAAAATGATTTTTGTTAAAGCCCCAACGCCTGAGGTCGCACCGGGGTCATGGCTCGGGATTCCAAGGGTGTATCTTAGCCAGGTGTTCTCCTTGGGGGACAGTTTATCATCTCCTGCACCTCGGGACGGCTGGGCCAGCCAGTTCATTCATTCGTTCAACAAACATCAGTGATGAACTTCGTTAACAGAGCCCTGGGGAAGCACAGAAGACCCCAGGACGCTAGCGCAGCCTCGCTGCTGCCCAGAGCACTTCGCCAAGTTCAGGAAACGACACGATTTCAAAAGACCAATGAAGGCGAAGAGTGAGAGTGACGGCCCTGAAAACTTTCTGCAGAAACTTGGGAAATGCCAGCCCTCGGGCGCGGAGAGGGCGGGGACACAGGTCCGCTGTAGGACGCTGCCTACGGGCTGGGGCCGGGCTCTGTCCCGCCGCC
>NW_022900928.1:17157622-17188440 GCF_012274545.1 Fukomys damarensis
GCCGCCCGTTGCACCCACCGCGCGCCCCCTCCAGGCCCCCAGGTCCCCCGAGCTCCCGGCGCCCTCCAGGCCTCTTCGCACTCACCTTCCTTGGCTTTCTTCCTCCGGGCCAGGGTCCCCCCGAGTTTCCCCAAGAAAGAGTCGTCTTTCTTTCGGGACGGGGGCGACTTGGGGGTGGAGGACTTGGGGACCGAAGGCGACTTCTGCGGGGAGGTGGCCATGGTGTCGGAGCGGGAGGCCGCGGGCCGAGCTGGACGCGGAGCTGCAGCTGGGCTGACGCGGCAGCGGGACTGAGGCTGCGGCTTTCCAAACGGAAGCGGAATTATTCCAAGCATTCGAGGCAGCTCGCGCTCGCCTTTCCCTTCCCTCGCTCCCTCCCTCGCGCCTCCCTCCGCCCTGCTCGGGGCTGCGCGCTCCCTGGGGCCTGCCCGGGCCCCGGGGCTGTCCGCAAAGCGAACGAGGCCCTGTCTGCCCCTACTCCGAGGCTATGCGGCCTCATCTCCGCTCAAGGGTGTGTAACCATCCCGGCTGGGAGCGCTGGAGCTGGGGAGCCTCATTCCCCAGATCCCGCTCGGCAGCGGTCCGGACACAAATCAGCATCTGAAACAAATGAACCCTTTTACTCTACCTCCCAGGCCCTCAGAGGAGCCTCCGCCTCCCTCCATTGCGGCCTGTGTTCTTAGGGCCATATCTTGTGCCTGAGACACGGCCCGCTCATGGAAGAAAGAATTGGAGTGAACCAAACTGTGCTCTGACCCCACCAGACTGGACACCCACAACCTGTCCTGCACGTACTCACGGCTGCCAATCTATGCCAAACCGCTTCAAGACTGAGAAGATGGAAGCCCAGGAGGGCAGGGCAACGGCTTGTTCTTGCAAGACACCCACGTTGTTGGAACCCCTGGCTCCTACAGAGCATCTCAATACTGGTGGAAACAAATTTAAGGAAGGAACAACCCCGGGCACCTGTGGAACAGCCCTCTCCCGGCTCTTCGGGCCTAAGTAAAAGAGATAGAACTGCTGCGGAATTTGTGGAACAAGAGGGTGTCAGAGACAGGGGTGTTTCAAGGACTCTTACTGATACAGTGTATCATGCTTGCCCACAGGAGTCGCCCTGAAACTGTTTTGATTAAGCGAATACAAAAGGGCATCTTCAAAATCTGCAGCTCTCCTGGGGAATTGGAAGACTGCTTAGTACCTGGGTGATCCTGGGAAAGCTAACTGCTTTTTCTGAGTATCTGTTTCTTTACAGAATGAAGGGCTTCGAACAGCACAGGGGCTCTCAAACCCAGCTGGAGTTAATTAGAGTTGACCATTCCCAAGCCCTGTCTCCACAGGTTCAGATTCAGCGAAGTAGGTAGTTTTCAACCAGTTCTGTTAGGTGAACATGACAGAGCTGATCCATGCAGAGATGTTTGGACATGTAGGGCTACTTCATATTCTAGGGTTCTTTAAAATTGCTTATGTCTGTATCCAGGACTCAGATCCTAAATATGGCATGATCAAGATTACCTATGAAGAGGGCCGGGGATTTAGGTCAGCGGTTCGATGGCCTGTCTTGCAAGCGCAAGGACCCGAGTTCAATCCCTGGTACCAAAAAAAGATGACCTATGAAGTGTCTTCTTACTAAGTTGGTCATACATGCTTTCATCCTCCCCAAGGGTAATTATAAAGACAGCTCGAAATTAAATGTGTGATGCGATAGGGTTCTTCTGAATCTTCAAGGCTGGGCTTTCCCTGGCCAAATTGTACTGTGTCTACTCTTAGCTCAGTAAGTAGGTGGTCTTGGATAAATATCTTCCTTTTCTGGACTTGCCTTTCCATCACTTAGAAGATGAAGCCAAAGCAGTAGCTGCCAGAGCTGCTCATCTCACAGTCCTTATAACCAGCAGTTTCAAGTGTAGGTGATTTTTATGGTTTTCTCTAAACTTTAAAAACAACTAAGCAAAACTAATAGCAAGAACTACAAACTTTAAAAATTTTTTTTCTGTTTGCCTTGTTGGGAAGTGAACGAAGGATCTCATACGTGTTAGTCAAATGTTGTACCACCAAGCTACGTCCCCTGACTTTTTTATTTTGTGACAGAGTCCCATTAAGTTTTTCAGATAGGCCTCAAACTTGCTGTCCTGCTGCCTCAGCCTCCAGAGTGGTTGGGAATTCAGGTGTGCACCAACACACCTGGCAAGAACACTTGGTGAAGTCTGGCTTCAAAAAAAAAAAAAAAAAAAAAAAAAGCAACAAAACACGTTGTGGAGAAGACAAAGCTGAACTTTTTATACACAGTCAAAAAGAGTCTTTATGGTGTCTTAGGGACAGAGAACAAGGCTTCAAGATCTGGATGGAGGCCTGCCTTTCAGTGAAGAGGCGCTTAAGTCTGGCTAAGGATTGCGATGCAGTGGTCTGGGGTTGTTGACTACAAGGCGAAGCTTTGGAGGAGTCTTAGGGTGAACAGTCTTTCTGATGCTATCAAAATGTTTACAGGTTCAATGAGATTTTAAGGGAAGTTCTTGAACAATAAAGCTATTTGCAACTTTGAACTTCTTGGGTGAGAGTTTTTTGCAATAAAGACAGCAGAATGGTCAAAGCTCATTAATGTACGTAGTAAATTTCCACCCTGTGTGGGTGTAAATGCTTTCTCAGGTCTTGGATGTCTTGCTCTTCAAAACTTCCTGCCCCTAAGATAATGGTTCATCTCTTGAAAGGCTGATGGAGAATAGGTGATGAATTAAAAATCTGTGCTACTTGAAATATAGCCTATAAGTCAGGGTTGATCTGAATCCTGTTATTAGCCTGCAAAGATATATAGAAATTACATTTTTAGAAACACTGATAGTAACTAATGATGGTCCATTCAGTCTAAATAAAAACTGGAAGCTTATATTTTGAATGCTTTTTTATCTTTCTAATAGTTCTTTTTATTGTATTTTACAAAATATTAGTCTGTGCTGGGTTGGTCCTTTGCCAGAGATCCTTACAGAAATAGTGTGCCTGTTTGCTTGGAGTTCATATAGTTTCTTCTAACATAATGTGTTTAGAATCCTTATGGATATAAATGGATCTGGGTTTTGTTCAGAAGATTAAGTGAGCTAATACACAGGACCTGGCAATAAGGAGATGGAGCCACAATCTTGCTTAATTACAGACACATGCCACACATGCAGAGAATAACTTATACTGCTCCCTCCCATCTAACCTGGTGTTTGCAATTACAGCCCAACTAACAGCTTCCCCCTCCTTCTTGGTCACCGTTTTCATTATAAAGACAGCTTAAAACTAATGTGTGTGATCTTCTGGATCTCAAAGCCAGCCTTTCCCCGAAAGCTGGGCCTAGAATAATTGCACTTGGAAAGAACAATCCCAGACCTATTCTTAGCTCAGTAACTAGGTGGTCTTGAACAAAACTCTTTCCTTCTTGGGCTTCCCTTTTTATCACCTATGAAATCAAGTCAAGGCTGCTAAGGCTAAACATCACACATTCCTTACGACCAACAGTTTTGAGTCTAGGTTTTGAGTATATTTGTGCCCCCTGCTACATGTTGCAGGGAGTCCATGTTAGCACTGCTCTAGTTATTGTTTATTTTTAATTTATTTATGGTGGGGGAGTGAGACAAGGTCTAACTATGTAGTTCAGGCTGACCTTGAACTCACAGCACTCTTCCTGCCTCAGCCTCCCAAGTGCTGGGATTACATGTGTGCTCTACCACCCCCAGCAGCACTACCGTATTTAAATGCTTAACAGTTAAATCAGTAAATGAACTGTGACAGTACAGCAATAAGAAAGAACAATCTTTAGCTATAAGCAGTATGGGAATGTATCTCACAACATGATGTTGAGTGAAAAAAAAACAAGCTACAAAAGAGCACAGACTATCATTTTACTCATAGAAGTTCAGAAACAGACAAAGCAAATCTGTGATACTACCGGTTGGGATAGCAATCAGCTTTGAGCGGGGAGTGATCAAGTAGGGTGCATGAAGCTATGCTAATGTTCTGCTTCTTCTGAGTTCTGGTCCCATGGATATATTCACTTGAAAAATTAATGGACTGTACACTTGATAATTTGAGCAACTTTGTATAGATTGTAAGTCAATTAAAAACAATAATTTATCACAAAAATGATTAATTTCAAAAACAAGCCCTGGAGCTATATACTCTATAGGGTCCTTCTTACTTCTATGGTCTCCTTGTCTAACTCCCTGGGTGGCTCGAGTCAACTGAAAATTCACAGGTCCTAAATCAGGCCAGTGCTGTCTCAGCCCTTCCCGAAGAGTTCTTATTTCTAGCTAGTCTTCTGCTGCCCTTAGCAGCTCAGCAACATTCCTGTTCTGGTCCTGTTAGGTTTTCCTTCCTCAGTAATGCCAACTATTGGGCTTTGTGATTCACAAGGCAGGATTCTGTAGTTGTAAAGAGAGAGGTTTCAATCTCTACTCCACAGCTGGATTGGTAAATATTTGTGCAAGTTGTTTCACCTCTTTCTCTCTCTGGTTTTGTTTTTCTCATATTAAGGTGAACGTTGTTATGGTTTCTGTCTGGAGGTGCCCCCAAAGTCTCATGGGCTCAAAGGTGGGGCTTTTGAAAGGTGACTGGATCATGGGGTGCTGTAGCCAATTATGGTGTTAAGAGGCGGGGCCTGGGTGGAAGAGGTGAGTCACTGTGAGTGTGAATTAGAAAGGTTCATCTCCCTCCCATCCCTTCCCTTCTCTCTCTGCTTCCTGATGGCTATGCTTTGAGCAGCTCTCCTTTGCTGTACCACCCTGATTAGGAGGAATATGGACTGAAACATGAACCAAAATAAACCTTTTCTTCAATTTGTGGGGGCTGGGTCTTGTGTCTCAGTGCCAAGGCTAGACAAATGTTTACCTCATGAGGTTGTTAGGAGGGACAAGAGCGTTAATGAAATAAAATACTCAGCTCATTGCCTGGCACATAATAAGTCTTAACTGAATAGATGCTGGTTACCAGTATCACATTTTTAACTCAAGATGATATCATCATCACCTCCATCTATGGATGAGTAATTTGAAACTCAGTTTAAATAACTTGCTGCGATCATGTCATAGCTGATAGACTAATACCATAGGCCTTAGGATGTCTTCTCCCAATGAATGAGATTGTGATTTTGGATTTCACTAGACTACTGTTTTCTAGCAAGATGGAGTCACATGACTAACTTCTGACCAAGGGGATGTAAGAAAAAGTACCAAATGGCAGCAATAAAAGATGGAAAATGGATATTCAACTTCTTGAATCATAAGGCCCTGTCGTTCAGACTAACATTCCCACTGAAAACGACTGGAAAAGCAGGGCAAAACATAAAATAAATTAGCCGGAGAGCACTGGGAAGCAACGGCATTTATATGGCCAAGATCTTACAAGACCAAGGAGGATCCCAGGTAGGTAAACTCATCATTTGGGAACAGCTTTTCCCCTACCCATCTACCAGTCTCAGGAGAGGAAGCTGAGAGGTGGAGAAGTCGAGCAGGGCAGTTGCAAGGATAAACGGACAAGAGTCAGGGACCAAATGGGGCAGGGTGAGGGGGGTCCCAGGAAGCTCCCCCTTGCTTTGGTCTGGAACTCTAAAAACAGTCCATCCAATTGATAAAGAGAAAATAAAGATATTTTATGTTAAAAAAAAACACAACACATTGAGAATTGTCAATAGTTGAGAAACAAAAAGAAACATTAAAGTACACGGCAGAAGGAAAAATCATCCCAGATGGAAGCTGGGTGACAGAGAAGAAAAAAGAACAAATAAAAAGGCAATATCATGGGCAAATCTGAAAGCACTGTAAGTCTACATAATAACAAAAATAATGTCTTATAGGCTTTAACAAAATATACAAATCAAATTAAAATACATAAAAGCAGAAACAGCCAAAATATCATAAGGTCCAGTCACTGCCTGGGAAGAAAGACAAATAACAAATTGATGTTTGACTTTGATTAATTAAGCATCATGTTGTGATCACCAAGGTAACCATTAAAAGAAACATAGTGAAAGAGTATAAGTATGAAGACAATGGGGAAACAGTTGGTGTCTGGGCACTCCATTCAGACAGATTTCATAAATTATATATGTGATCTGTATTTGTCATGTAGCTGTCAACTTTTCTTCTGAATTGTTTTATTTCACTGTGTTACTATTATAAAGCTCAAGATAGCAGTAAACCAATCATCCCAAAACAAAATGAAGGTAAAACCCAAGTGGCTTTCACTAGGGAAAAATACCTTGCATAGCTATGAATGCCGTCTTTGTCTGTTATGGGTTGAAATGTGTCCACTAAGGAAGATATGTCGAGGTCCTAGCCCCAGTGCCTGAGTATGACTTTTTCTGTCAATAGGATCCTTGAAGGTGTAATTAGTTGAGGAAATAGCACATCAGGTCATTCTGAAGCATGGTGGGTGCCTGATTCAAGATGACTGGGCCTTCAGCAGAAGAGGAAACCTTTCTCACAGACAAGCACAGAGTGAAGACCATGCAAAGCCACACTGGAAGGAAGTGGCCATCGGTGCCATGCTGCCTCAAGTCAAGGAACACCTGTAAGAGGCAACGAGGGGTCCTCTCCTAGAGTGTCCAGGAAAGAGGCCTGGAGCTTGGACTACCAGCTTCCACAACTGAAAGAAAAACGATTTCTGCTGTTTTAAACCACCTAGTTCACGGACCTTGGTGACAGCGACCCTAGAAATCTAACACACTATCTAAGGAACAAAATGTCAGTCCCTGTGGACCATGGTGAGCGTTTTACAAAACCCAATACTAATCAATAAGTAGGAGCTCTTTGACAGCATCAAAGCAAGAGGGGAGAGAGAAGTCTGCCAGAGGGACCTCTTTGATCACTGAAAACAAGGTGTGCTGTCAGAATGAAAGCAGTCTGTAAGAGATGAAAGGGCCCCCAGCAAGGATCTTAAGTGAGAAGCCCATGGCACATCTTAGTGGGGACTCTGGGGTATTAGTGGTGGCCTTTGAAGGCCAGTATGCCAGTGAGCCAGTCCTCCAGGAGTCCTACTTGCTTCAGTAAAGGTGGCCCAGGTGGCAGGTGGAGGAGCAAGGGGAAGGTGGAAGACCTCAGATTTAGTTGGTGACATGGTGGCCAGAAATGGGAAGTTTCTGAGGGTCACACAGGATGATGCTACACAAAAAGCCCAAGAAGCAGCCAGCAGGGGGTGGAGGGGATTAGTCCCAAGTTCTTTGAAATAGATGACTTGTTTATCTATGCTTCCAAGTCTCCCCATAAACTGCAGGTATCCCTAGGGGGATTTCTTCCCCTGAGCATAATAGCCAAGCATCAGCTGCAGAGGCAAAGCCCTAAAACCAGTAGTTCCTTCCTGAGCCACAGAGCAGAGGAATGAAGATAAGCCAGGGAGCAGGAGCCGACATAGCTTTTAAGGTCAGAAGGAAGCAGGCATGAGCCACTTAGGATGCAGTCAGGCAGGGAAGAATACCCGGGGTCCCTGGGATTCCATCGGTGTGCGATTTAGGGCACAGGCCACTGAGATTACACCCAGAGTCTTGACTGTGCTCTCCCCTGCCCCTCCCAGGTCAGTGTGGTCTGGGGATCCAGGCCTTCTTGGCTCGTGTTGTGATCACCTTCCTCCCACACCCCATCTCCAGACTCCAGTGGCCTGCAGGAGTCAGCGTCTCTGCTTCCGTCTTTGCTTGGGGAGACATCAAAGCTATTCAGACCTCAGATGTCTCCTCTTAGAGAGGAGGATTAGAAGTGTTACCTCTAGCAATGAGACAGGAGCAAGTCCCCTAGGTAAGATAGCATCGCCAGGAAACACCAAAGTGTAGATTTGAAATACCATTGGCCTGTAGGTGTGCAAGAGAGTGGACATCTGGCCAGCAGGGGTCATTTCAGAGGCTTGATCTCCAGAGAGAGGTTCACACTCTGAATTGGATGACATCAGAGAAGGAGCAGTAATTCCTGGCCTGGTTTATTGCTTATGTCTCCTCTGGAGAAAACCATCTATCTGCTGAGGTTAGAAATGTCACTTTCTGGTTCAGTTGTTGGGATTTGGACAGCTCAAGATTCACCGCTGGTCATTCCAATTACAAAGGTACATTTTAGCTGTTCCCATTTTAAAGTTGGAACTGACATAGATCAAGCTGCTTCTTCACAGGAAACTTTGCGGAGGGGAAGGATTGGGGTGGGGGGAAAAATCAGCCCCATTTCACAGGTGGAGACACTGAGGTGAAATTGAGCTTTTCCTTGACACCAGAGAGCTGCATTTAGAACCCCAATCAGTGAAAATTAGTTTGTGGGATCATGCTCAAAATGAGTACTACGTACTGTCTGTGCTTTTTCCTCACGGTATCGATGCATGCATGCCCTATTATTCTGAGAGTAGGAAGGGAACTGGAGTCGTGCCAAAGGTGTATGTGGAGCTGCTACCCAGTATCAGGCTGTTCTAGAGTCACACAGGCCCACAGGGCTGATGCCCTGTCCCCATCCTCCTGGTTTCTCTCCCCCCTCTGAAGTCTCTCTAGGGGCCTGCAAATTCCACATCACGTCACTCCACTGGACCCCTCCAAACTCCCTCGGCCCTGTGTTCTTGGCTCCCTGTCCCTGGGACTGAGATGTAATTCTGCAGCACCTGTAGATTAATTTTAGGCAAAAGCATCCCTCGGGGGGTCATGACTGTGTCAGGAGTACTTGATCACCCAGGATAAACAAGGGGGATCTCCCCAGAGGATCATACTGAAAGCTTTTTGTGAGGGGAGGCAGTTAGGTTGTTTCAGAAAATTATTTTCATTTTAGAGTATATATAAATGCAGCTCAGGAGGAAACACAAAATACTGTATCAAAAGAAAGCTTTGGCTTCTCTTCGCAGATGAGCTCCCAGCAGAGCATGCACTGGTGTGCTAGGGGAGAATGGCAATGGGAACCCACCCAAGGCAGGAAGGGAAGGAGCAGGTGGCACAAGGCACCAGAGCCAGGCCATGCAACTTGGTGGTCAAGGACTCAGGCTCTGGAGGCCACCAGTTGGGTCCAGTCGCTACTGCAGACCTTGACTACCTTAGTTAAGAGCCTGAATCTCTTTGTGCTCTAAAAATGGGGGTAAGACTTACATTGATGATGCTTGCTTTCGGGATTTGATGGGATCGCTTCTCACCTTTTGGCTAAGATCAAGTGTAGGATTCAATGGGATAATGCACATGCAGAGCTTATTACAGCACCTCGCAGGTGAAATGGGCTGAATTCATGAAGGTATCACCGTGAGCAGGTGCTTAAGGGGCTCCCAGGACAGCTGTGATACTACGTTTTTTTTATTTGTTTTTGTTTTTGCAATGTTGGGGATCAAACCCAGGACCTTGCACATTCTTGCTTGTTTTTTGTTTTTTTTTTCTTTAATTTTTAGAAATGAGCTGGGAGAGTGAGCATGAAATGACCCAGCCTAGCCTGGCTCAGGGACGGAGGGCTGCAGATACCAGGGGTAACAAGCTGAGAGTCTGCAGCTCCAGGGCAGGAAGAGGGCAGAGGAGCTGACCCATGGTGAGCTTGCAGCGCTCCAGGGAAGGTGGTCAGTGCTTGCCAAAAAGAGTGATTGTAAACATTTTTTTACTGATACTCAATGGAAAGGTGAATCCTCTCAAGTAATTGATCAGACAAAAGCTTTTAAACAAGGGAGAGGAACTGCGTGGGAAATGGTGACAGCTCCTGGGACTGACCACTTGATTATCTCGAGTGGCAATTCTGGTGCATTATATGTTGCTCATGCGCTGGAATTAAGAACCGAGGAAACTTTTGGTCCTAAAAGAGTGTAAGTTAGAGGAAGCAGTCAGGTCTGTGCACAGGAGACTGTTCCTACTGTGTGAGTGGCTTCCCCGGGGAAGAAGCAGAGAGGAACTGGGCAGCCGGGCCAGGGTGGCCCTCATCCTCCCTCTCTCCATTCGTGAAAAGAGCTTTCTTTGTTGACAGAATGCACCTGAGGTGAGTGCCTGTGCTCCTCCTCCCAGTGGGACTGATGGCAAGGGATTCAGGTAAGTCCTGCCAGGTGCCCACAGGTAATAAAGCATCCAACATTAATCCGCAGACTCCCACTCGAAACTGAAGCTTAGCCCAGGTTCTTTCACCAAGAAGAAAGAGATGAAATGGAGCCACCCTCAGAGGGGCCAGAACAAGCCCACATAAATATATTTTGATTCTTGAGACACAAAACCATTTACTTTTGGTTCCTTTCAGTTTTTAGACTGACGCACAGAGAACACATTTCCATCCACACGAATAGCTCCCGAATGTAGGAGCAAATTAATCTTTTACAAGCTGAGGTTAGAAGATAAACAGTAGGTGAAAGTGTACACTCGTCCCTGCACATGAACCTTCTGATGACAATTTGAGCTCTCCACATCCAGCGACTGCCACTCTCTCCGCTCATGCGGTGGCCCAAGCTGCCCCCTGCCACCTCTGCCCCACGGAGGTGGTTCTCTGATCAACCACCTGGGTGGGGCATGCTGCCATTTTCAGTTTGGAAGAAAAAGCCTGTAAATCTGCTTCCTGGGAAGAGAGACACTGCTGAATTGTCATTTGCCTCCCGAATGCAGAAAACATCAATTTCATCGCAGCTCATCAGAGTTGGAAACACCTGCCACTTCCTTGCTCAGTTGCAATTAACGTGCTGCATCTCAGCATTGATTGATTCCAAGCAGCCTAACGCTGCCAAAGTCAAGGTTTAAATGAAATAGTACAACCTGATATTATTTTTCACAGTTTTAGAAACACGAACTTATTTTCACTGCCAAAGAAGCACTGTGATAGTGGGGGATGGAAGTCTTTATGCCTGACATAAACGTGAGGAGAATAGATTAACGCTTATAAAAAATAGTTTTTTAACCTTTGGATTTGGGGGTGGTAGCTATTTTCTTGATCTTTGTATTTCTTAGGAGATAGAGGGGAGGACTACAATTCTTTCTGTACCTCAGCACCTACCTAGGGCTTTCAGAACCCCAAGGGCACAGAATGTTAAATAAGTAGATCAATAAATGACTAGTTTGGGAGAATACATTTCACAATGGTCCTCTTGGTCCAACTTATGTAATATTTGGAGATTAAAACTATCATAAGCCCTTTGGCTTAATTTGGAAACTATGGGAGACTATGAAATATGATTGGAGGTTGAAGCTTGAAGTCCTATTTGGAGTCCTAAATAATTTGGCCTTGACTGTCTTCATTGTGAAGGCTCCATACCTTTTCATCACAATCCTGCTTATATTGCATGCAAAGAAACTGTCTTCAAAATGTACAACATTTTACAGTTTGAGGGTGTCAAACCTTCCCAGTTGTAAGGAATGGAAACATTTTAATTAATTCAATAGCCATATTTGTGTACTTTTGGGAATGTCATTTAAATGATTTGTATGTACTGGCAAAACAGAAAGCTAGCATAAGTAGAAGCTGTTAAGTATGAGGTTTAGATTTTACACTTGGCTAGATAAGGTTACACCTTAAACCACAGAACATACTCTGTGGGAGAAAGTAAACAAATTGTATTTCTCATGCATTAACAGAATATAGGGCCAACAATCCTGTTTTCTTGGTACTCTTGGGAGAATCTTTCTTTTTGCTGAAAATATGACACATTAAAAGAAGTCGTAGTTATTCTTCTGCACAATAATAATGCAGAAATTACCTACTTGAGCATCCTCTGTCAAATGTATGCAAGCATCACAGAGTGTACTTATACTTAAGTGGCTCAAAAGATTTGAGTACTTCTGCAGGCTCTAGAATAAAAACTGGACTTATATATCACTTTCTTAAAACGAGTTAACATTCCTGTGCATCCATATTCTTACCTTTAAAGTCCTGACGGCTGAAAATACGATTCGGACTATCTTCACAAATCTTTAAGACTATACAACTGACCGCTTCAAACATCTGTATTAAGGGGGCTGGTGATTTAGCTCAGTGGAGCTGTGCCTGCCTCACAAGTGCAAGGTCCTGAGTTTGATCATTGGCACCAAAAAAAACCCAGACATCTGTATTGAGTGGCTTATATTCCAACTTTTGTAATACTAATAGGTCTTTTCCATATTATAATGCAGGAAAGCCAGAATTATCAGAATTATCAATTGCCACTAAACATACAAATAAATAAAAATTGATAAACAGAAGTGTTATAACTCTCCTAGGTAGATAGGTAGATAGATGCCTCTATATATTTCCCAACAATAGAATTCCCTAATAATAGACTTCAAGGCACTAGAAGTCTTGATTCTTAGAAAAGAAAGAAGAGGAAAAGACAAAGGAAAGAAAGAAAGAAAGAAAAATAACCTAAAGCCCTTGAACTTAGAATCCAGGGAAAGCCTGGGTTTAAATGCCACCCAAAATGTTGGCCGACTCCAGGGAAGTCTGTATGCATCTTTCTGGTCTGTCAGTGGGCCAGATGTGCACAGACAGCGTTTCAGAAGTGGCTCCTGGGTCAGCTTATCTCGAGAGAAATGTGCTACCTGGTCAGAGCCAGCTGTTGCCAAGCACCTATTGTCTAATGACACATTTAAACACTTGCAGAACTGAGTTGCCAAATGTGCAAAAGAGTGCTTTTGTCTCTCTCTCTTGTCCATAACACACGAAATCTTCAAAGGATCCCTCTGAGGGAGAACAGTCACATATTTTATGACAACACGTCACCACTTGAAATCTTCCCTTCTTTGGTCCCCATCTGCACTGTCGAAACACCCCAGGAAGCACAGTGTGTCAGAGTACAAATTCCACCCACCAGCTGTCTGTGCACATGGAAAATGTCATAAAAACAAAGCCATGGCCCAAGTTGGGACTGCATACATGGATCCGCTCCCTTTGGCTCTACCTGGAAGTCAGAAGTGGTTTTTTCCTCATCCTGCAGAGCTCCCCTGGTCTGTCCCTGGAGTGGAGTCAAAACACAGCTCTGCTCAAGCCTAAGACTGGGCAGCAAGGGGCCTCCCTCTCCTGGGCCCACTGGGCTCCTGGGCCTCTACTGGGCCCTTTCCTGCAGCAGCACCAGCCTTGGCAATGTTTTCTCAACAAGTGAAGGAGTTTTTCTTTATTGCCTTCATCAACACTTATTTTTAAAAGCTTTTCAAAATCATTCATTTCTAAAAATGCTTATCATTATGCTCCAGGGGCCATGAGCAGAGCACTGTGGGAACAAAAAGCTTCCCTAAGCCAACAGGATTTGGTGAAAACTAGCAATCCTGCAGGCATAAAGTTAAAGCTTTATTTCCTTTTCCTTTTTTAAAAAATAAAACTAAGGCTCCAATGTTCTATAAACTCTCATTGCTTATGTATATTATATTAAGGCTTATAAATACACCTGGTAAATTAAATTCACCCTGGATTGAATTAACACCTGCTATATGAGTTATTTGCTTTATGTAATCAGTAATCTTGAGATTTCTCCTCTTTCTCTGGAAACACAATTTAAATATTAACCTAATCTTTAAACTGCTGCTGCAGGTTTCTGACATTTGGAAACTGGTCATCCATGAAAAAAAAAAGGGCAAATATGGATGTATTAATGAAAAGGCAGCTTCTTAAAAGACTTAAAACATGTAACTCAATGAATTGGGAAGGAAAATGATGAAAGCAGTGGGAAAGTCAAGTCTTTGTGTCACTTTTGAGGGAAAACAATGCTGGTCGTCCGCCAAGAACACCTCCAATCCCAGAGCCTGGCTGTCGTTGGCTGTCAATTCCAAAACAGTCTTTGTGGTTTTTTTTTTTTTTTTTTTCATTATAATCTCCGGAAAGATCTTGGGAAGCTGTAGTACATATGAAAATTTTAATTAAAAATAAAAATCGCCACCACGCAGGAGGTATAACTTCTGCTCCAGAAGGAGACAGTATAGCGTGCTGGGCTGGCCTCAGGGAGGGACAGGGGCTCCTCACGTCCTGCTCAGCTGGCAGCCCCTGGAGAAGACAAAGCTTTCGAAGCGCTGGTCCTCGGCCTTTTCCTTGATGCGCTGTTGCTCCAAGGAATCCACAAGTTCGTCCCTTTGCTTAATCACTTGCATCATCTTGGTGAATATTTCTTGCTCCTCGTTAAGGTCATTCTTATCTTTCTGACTCTCTAAAGCAAGGAGAAGGAAATAAGAAAGAAAATAAGGAAGAAAACCATGAGGCCTCAGGTGAGATTGGGCCCAGGAGGATTCAGGGCAGGAGCATTTTCCACTGTTAGGGACTTGTTTTGCCCTTTAATTTCAATGGAGAAAACAAGGAGTTGAATTTAACATGAAGCAACTGCCCTTAAAGCCACAGATTAGAGCCGGGGATTTAGCTCAGGGATTCTGCTGCCTGCCTCGCAAGCACAAGGACCTGAGTTCGATCCCCGGTACCAAAAAAAAAAAAAAAAAAAAAAAAAAAGCCACAGATTAGAAAGGTGAGTGCTTTATGCAGCAGTCAGCTTGGATTTCATCTCAAGAATCTGTGTGCAGGGAGGGGGAAAACCCCTTTGTGTGCAAAGGAAATTAATACAGCCATTCCCTATCAAGTCTCCCGACCTTCCCTCCCACCCCAGAAAGAAACCAATGAAACAGCGGGAAGGCTGTTTCCCAGAAAATACTGAGAAAAGTTTCCCGGTCAAGTGTCTGCCTCAGTGGCTGCAACAGCAATGACAAGAATCCTTTTGTCATTTGTACCTAGTGACACGCTGTAGTCTTTCCAGTGTGTGGCAGAGACCACACGGGAGCCAAGGGAGGCTACAGCTGTCCCTACTGTGCTAGGAAGGAGGTTTCTGGGTGGACCCTGCTTTCCATGACACTTTCCAGTGGCCGGGCTTCAAGGTTTCCGATCGTGCAGGGCTCAGGACTCTCACAGAAGGAGGGGAAAGCATGAGAAACAGGCGGTGATGACTTTCTGACACTCGACAGGATCGCAAAGCCAGCTTTCAGTCTTGCCAAGCCGGTGATTGCCACGGGAGAATCATTCTACAGCCCCTCCCCTTAGCCCCTCCATCCACACGCTGGGGATCACAGGAGCCCTGGCCCAGTTAGGAAGGACTCCTCTGCTCTCACGGGGCACAGTGCTGGGCCTGCCCCAGGAAGCACTAGATGCGAGGACGGCAAATGGGGCGGGCCGGTCCCTTAGCACCTCGTGTTTCATGCGAGGGAGAAGAGCGAGGCAGACAGCTCCGTGTTTCGGTGTCTCCGTGCTGGGCCATGACCACTCAAAAGGGGCAGGGAATGTCTCACATCATTTGAAGCAACACTGAGGGTGTGAAGACTCCCGTCCTGGCCCTTGCACCAGGCTGGGAAGAGGCCAGCTGGAGGGGCACCCTCTGGGTCACCACAGGGCAGCTTTCCCATCTCCATCTGCTGCGTGTGGCATGGGAGGAACCTGAGAAGAGCCCACTTGCCCTAAGTTGCCAGAGGTAGATGCCCAGGGGCCTGTGTAGAGGGAGACAGAAGATGGTGTGGCCTCACTGATGCAGTACGTGCAGAGGTGGTGGGAGGAATGGGCCAGGCAACACTACTGAGAGAAAGCTCAGGCTGCAGGTGACATCAGCCACAGGGCTTAGCTGCAAGGGCCTGCAGGAGAGTGGCAGGCACCCCAGTGACGGAACCCAACTGCGGGCGGGGGGACTCAGTGAGTCGGCACCCCATGCAGCACCGCGGCCACCAGGTCACAAACCCTAGGGAGGAACACAGAAGGAAGCCTTGCGCATCTTCAAGACTGATTGTTTTCATCCCAGGGAGACTGAGCATTCCCTACCAGGACTGTTTAAATCATTGCATCAGAGTGAGTTCACCAGAGAGGCGCGAAGAGTTCCTATGTTTTCTTTGCTAACTAATGGGAGAAAGCTCATGTGGCGGGTAAGCTCTGCTCTAGACAAAACAAAGAAGCTACTTCTCAGGGAGAAAGAGGGAATAGCTACAAAAGACGGGAGTGAGAAAACATAACTTTCACTTCATAGCATTTTTAAAAAGAGAGAGAATGAAAGGTGACTAACAGAGTCTTTGGGGGTATTTATTTTACTATCCTGCGACAAAAATTAAAATTTGGTATCAAATCTATAAATCAGATGATATAAAATGGTTTGTTAGCTTAGGTATATTCCAGTATTGGTCTTCCAGATTTAGTAAGCACCATAGAAAAATTTAAAAATTCCTCTCTCGGTTTAGGCTTCTTAGAGATGGAGACATGGGAGTTCCTTCTGACAAATAAAAGATGTACAGCACTTTTTTTTGCTTTGTTTTTTATTTTATTTTATTTTTATCTTTGGCAGTTCTAGGAATTGAACCTGGGGCCTTGCACTGTAACACTAAGCTACACCTCAGCCCTATATATCACTTTTGTCTTACACAATGCAGCTGTATAAAGGATTTGCTATAAATAGAACATTGTTGCTATAAAGGAACAGCTTGCAAATCACTTCCATGTTGGGGGAAAAAACCAGGAAACTTTAACTTGTTGTCCCATCTTTTTAAATCTGAGTCCTACAATTAATCTTGAACCTATTATTTAGATTCTCTCTGAATCAGTTTTCTAATCTGTAAAGTGGGATAAAGTAAAAAACAGTCATGATGTCTATTCTTTGCTTTCCCTGTACCAGGTAACCCGTGAAGGAAGATGCAAGGTTAGTTCTTTGAGCTTTAAAGGCATTGTTTAACTTGTTCTTTTAGATCTAGGTCTAAAACTAGGTAAGTCATTCATGGATTTGGCCCACAAACACACAGGCACAAAACATAGTGAATATGTGCTTCTGTCTGGAACCAATGGTGGATAACTCAATGTATCAGGTCGACTGCGCTCACTTCCACTCTTTCTTCCTTCAGGGTAGAATGGATGTCTCCCACTCAATGCCCTGGCCCAGCCCATTTCTAATGCCTGGCAGAACCAGGCCCGCCCTCCTCTGTGATCCCAGAGCACCTGCTATGGCCCTCTCTCTGCAATGATGACTGGTCGGGGTGTTGGTGTCCCCAGTGAGATCACAGACTCCCAGAAGGCAGGAGCTGCTCTCACCACGCGCACGCTCACACTTGGTTCTCAATAAATGTTGCCTAAATGAATGGATGGATAAGCGAATAAGCGAATGAATGGCTTTGTTCCTACTGGCACATGGGGCGGAGCAGCATGCTGCTCTCTCTGCCTAGTGAGTGAAGCTCCCCGGGGACTTCCATGTCTGTGGCGGTGAACCAAAGACAGGCTGGCTTTGCATCTTCCCTGACTCTCGGGCTGGGAGGAGGAGCACTCCACTCTGGGATTTGCAGCATGCTCTGCTCAGCGTCCTTCTGGGGGGAAATGACTTTAACAAGAGCCCCAAATATATCCCCATACTCACCTTCCTTGAGCATTTTCTCTCTTAACTTCTGTTCCAGTCTGCTTTGATGATCTTCTAATTCTAGTTCTTGGGCTCTGAGTACGATAAAATGTTCCAACTGTGAATACGAGGAATTTGTGTGGAAACATTGAAAAAGATGCCTAGTAACAGCAGCTATAGCATTCTTTTTCCTTATTAAAACAGAGATCCTAGAATATCTCTACATGGAAAGCCTTGATGCTGCTGGGATCACTGGAGGGGCCTAGAGAGACTCCTGAGATAGGCTGGGCTCAGGACACAGTGGGGATCAGCAGAAAGCCGGCATGTGATGGCAGCAGGCTCTGCAACAGATTCCCCAAGGGACAGACTCGAGCGGGGGAGAAGAGGGAAGAAGTGACTGCAATGGTCCAAGGAAGCAGCGATGACCACCTGAAGCTCTTTTCTCTTTTAGGTACAATATGACTTCAAGAATCACCTCTAACAACTCCCCAATCCTTGGTTGTGATCAACAAAAAGACCAAAAGGAGGAAACAAAGTGAGACGTTTTGTCCAAATGCAGACAATAAAACTTAGGTACGGATCCGACTTGCTGGATCACTGAGGCTTTGGAGGAGTCAAGCTTGAGTGCTGGGAACTCTATTTTCGCTGCAAGGAACAGCAGTGTCAAGAAGTGAAGTTTGTCTTCCGTGAAGGCCAGTGGGAACTTAACTTTTCAGTGTCTGGGATTGCTCACTTACATCCCAGTGTGGGGTCAGCTTCCGTGTGCTATGCCAGGCTGTGTTGGAGAGGCTCCCAAATGCTGCTCCGGAACTCTCAGCAGAAATGAGGGCCCACACAGGTGTGGCAGTGTTAAGAGGCAATGGTTGAAGTCACGTGACAGTACTAAAAGGTCGACCACAGAGCAAGAGAAATCTGAAGACAGAAGCTTTGGGATTACTTCATGTAGAAGTCAAACAAAAGAGAGGGAGCCAGGAAAAAAAGCACCTGGAAGGTTGGAAAGACAAAACAATAAATTCAGAATCCCAGAACCAGGAAAGCAAAGTTTGAGAGGAAAGAGCAAGGTGAAGGGTGATCAGTGCTTCAGATCCATTGCAGAAGCTGAGGGCCAAGAACAGGCCCCTGGGTTTGTCCTGCAGGGGCCCCCCAACCTCAGCCTGCATTTGCTAAACCCTATTGTCATTATTGTTACCACTTCTAATACTACTTGAGCCAAGGTTACTGTATTGTTCAATATCCAGCCTTTTGTTATGGACGGTGAACTTCTTGTGGGCCTGTGTGGGAGCCCATTGAGATGGACTGCTCTCTAGGAGGAGTGTAGTGAGCTGAATGCTGCTGGAGTCCAGTTTACTGTCATGCTGAGGTCGTGCTCTCCCCGACCAATGACAGCTCAGGTGAGGAATGGAGACCGGGGCCCTCCCCTGTCTTCCTCTGTCGTGGCATCACCTTCTCAAAAGGATCTAAACGGACCAATCCAAGACACTTCTTTTTGTCCATTCAGGTCTGCCTCTAAACTCAAACCTGTCCTTCAGCCAAGCTCCTCCTGTCTCTGTGCAGTACTCATGTCTTCGCCCTCTCATGTGACCTTTTTTAGAGGAGAAAGTCCTCTCGTCACGCACTATTTGGGGAGGCCTTTGGCCAGCAGCAGCAGACAGTATCCCTGACTCTCTCAGGCACACCCTGTGAACTTAGCCGAGTTAGCCATTATTAATACTAAGAGTGATATTTTGACATTCTACCTACAGACTCAGTCATCTTCTCACTTGCTTTAGAACCCAGGCAGGGAAGAATAGTAGCATTTATCAAATACCCTTAAAAGTACTCTGGGTTATCTGTCAAGGTTGTGGCGAAGATGAAATGAAACAGCATAAATGAAAGCTCCCAGCATATAACTCCTGAGGCTTGGTTGGTTTATACTAAATATTATTTTCTTTCCCTTCAGGATGGTCATAGCTATCGTGAACTTCAACTTTCCAAGGAGAAAGTGGTGAAGTCTATCTGTACTTTCTGACCTCCCAACCAGGCTGAAGCCCTCATGCAGGAAGGACAGCCAGACAGACCTCAATCTTTCATTCAGTAAAGCCACAGGAAGTGGCTGGGCAGGCCCCAAGATCCACTGTGAGGCCAGACACAACCTTCCCCACTGCAGGTGCATGGCTGCTCCTCTCCACAGGCCTGGGGGATGAGGATGGTCTGAATGCCCTCCAGCTCCTGACTTGCTCCCTTAAATCTCTTTCCACCACAGGAGTCCACAGAGAGAACAGACAATTGAAGATTCTTCATGCTAATGACTGCATGATATGCAAGACATAAAATATCAATTTGCCTCAATCACTGTTCTGTATGCACAAAGAGGAAAAATCCTGGGACTTCAAACCAGGAGGACGAGCTGCCCCCTCCCAGCCCTTTGCTTTTAGGACTCACTGTTATCTGTGTTGCCTTACTTACATGATCAGTAGCTCGGACTCATATCGCATTAATTTATTCTTCTCCAGGACCAGCTTAAACCATTCCTGCAAAAGCTGTGCTTCATCCTGTGTCCCTGAATCTGCTTAAGAAATCAATGACAAATAGGTTAGACTGGCATTTCTTTCCCCATAATCAAACTGCTTTGCAGCCACTTTAGCGGGCCATGTTTGTAGCGAGAAGGGCTCAGCAGGCAGCAGCTCCCTGGCCCCCTGTTGACACCCTGAGGTCACAGGCATGACAAATAAGCCATGTGTGTGCTCGGGACGGCAGCCGCAGTCCTCCTGGACACCTTGGGCATGACTACTTCAGCTCCAAGGCCATTTGCTGGCAGTCACATTCTACCACAAAGAACCTTCTCCTGTCCACTTTTCTGTCCTCTGAGAAACTTCTGTATGTGTATATGGCACATCCTCCCCCAAGAAGTCCTAATGATGGTCACTATCTCCTTCTTTTTTTTCTCTCTGGACTCAAATGCCTATCTAGTACTCAGGAGCTGTGTGGATCCCTTTATGGGACCGGAATCCTCACACCACAACATTTGATCCTGGGACTGGTGAGTGATTTTTTTTTTCTCTCAAATAAAGCCAAATGATGAAAAAAATACCATTAGCCCTGAGTCTCATCAGGAAGAATATATTTATATATTCCATATATATTTTTACAACTTAGATTATGCCCATTATTAAACAGAAGGACTAGTTGGGCATTGTGGTGCACGCCTGTAATCCCAGCACTCAGGAGGCTGAGGCAGGAGGATCGCTGTGAGTTCGAGACCAGCCTGGGCCACATAGTAAGTTCCAGGTCAGTCTCAACTACATAGTGAGACCCTGTCTCAAAAAACCAAAAAATAAAATAGAATAAAATAAGTAAACAGAAGGACTCATGGTCCTATTTTGCAGATACTCAATGTTAGACACTAAATGTTTAGATCCTAAAATGTTAAAATCTGCCCATATTCAAGAAACTGCAACATAGTGGTGGCTTTTGAATGTCATACCCTAAAATGAGAACACATGCTGTGGGGCAAAGCTTTCTGCCATTCCAGAAGGATTTACACTGGAGAGTTCTGTAGGCAGAGAGGGAAACAATCCAGGGAGATCTGCGTGAGTTTGGGCAAGCTGTTTAACGTCTCAGAGCCTCGGCTTCCTCTTCTTCATTGGCTAAAGTGGAATAATGAGGCATGTATGCAATATAATAATAATAATAATACTAATAATGAGGTACTATTTATTATGCAGCAATTCTGTGCCAGTTGATTGGCTGCAGTGTGCCTTACAGGCAGCATTTGATTGAACTCTCACAGCAAGCTGGCCAGTAGGTTCTCTCATCATCACCAGAACTGAAGGAATGGAGCTTTAAAGGATTCATGGAACTTGCCCAAGTTCACAGTTGGTAGGTGGTGGAGCTGGGGCTTGAACTCAACCATATGGTATCCTAAGCCGCACCCTTCACTGCTAGTGTAATCTTTGTCTCCCCCTCTCTCTCAGTAGCCATGTAAAGTAAATAAAGTCTCTAGAACTTTGTCTGGCCCACAACAAATAATAACAATTCACTCCTTTTCTTCCCGTCTCTTTGACCACTTTTTACTGAAAAGGAAACTGGGGCTCAGTCATATCCAGTTCCCCAAAAATCATATATTTCATGGCAAAGTGGTGCTAGAATGTAGACTTAGCTTCTGGTTCATCACTCATTCGTTCACTTCTTCCGTCAGATGTATTTATTAAATACCTTCCGTGGGTTGGGTACTGCCTTAGGGACCGGTGATGCAGTGTGGTGCTACATATTACAAGAAATTTGGAGATAGTAAGGCAGAGAATCTACAAAAACACTGTGAGGTAATCTTTTGGTGCCTAAGTAAACTCCAAGTGCTGAGGATAAAATAGAACATTAAAAAAGGATCACAAGAAAGCAACAAAAATGGCCGGGTGTGATGGCGCACGCCTGTAATCCCAGCACTCGGGAGGCTGAGGCAGGAGAATTGCTGTGAGTTCGAGACCAGCCTGGGCTACATAGTGAGTTCCAGGGCAGCCTCAACTACATAGTGAGACCCTGCCTCAAAAAACAAAAAACAGAAAGAAAAAAAGAAAGCAACAAAAATCACCCTGGAAATACAGGGGAAGGCAAGGTCTTCTTAGGTGGGGCGCAAGCTTGGGTTTGGGCTGGCGTATTGAAGAATAAGCAACTTTTGAAAGAAAATAATGAAGAATATAATGAAGAAAATAATGGAATAATGTGTTTTCAAGAAGAGGGAACAACATGAGAAAACGAGAGCAGGAAGAAGATGGTGGGGACCTGGGTTGGGAGGGTAAGAAAGCATAGAGGTGAACTAGGAGGCCTGAGATTTTACGATTTTCTCAGCACAAAGGCCCTAAAAATCACGCTAAGGCATTTGTACTTCATGTACAAAACGAAGGGACCTTGAAGGAGGAGTAAAAGAATATGTGGAATTTTATATGGGAAGGATTAAAGGGGAGAGAGAAGGGAGGAAGAAGATGATGTTTGGTTTTTTAGGTTTATGAATAATGAACAAACTTACAAACGCATTGAGCGCCAGTATCTTCTAAGCATTGTTATGGTGCTGGGAGACGTGAATACATAGACGTTGGTTCCCATTCTTCGGGAGACCGGAACCTTGCAGTCTACGGGGGAAAATCAGTCCTACACAGGTAAGTAGAACTCAACCTTTCCTTGCTATGGGAGCACAGGAAGGAGGCAATGAATCTTGTATGTAAGAAGTGAGGAAGCCACACATAAGCTCATTCTAAATCGATGGATTAGAGTTTGTCAGGGAGCACAGGAGGTAAAGTACAAGATATTCGAGGGCAGTAGTAGAAAGAATAAAAAGTATAAACCAGAGATCAGATACAACATAGATGTTAAGAGCATATCCTTGAAACTCAGACTTGGAATCAGACTTCTACCTATTGCTAAATGGACTTGGGTAACTAAATGTGGTTTCCCTGAGCCTTAGTTTTCTCATCTGTAGTAAAGTGGGATTACACACTCAAAACCCTTAGCCCAATCCTAGCAAAGTATAGGCTCATTAAACTCAATAATACAGTGTATGTGATGGAAGGCCCTTCGGGGTTCAAGGAGTCTAGCCAAGGACTTGGTGCAGGAATTCCTTCTACCTCCTCCCTGACAGCTGTATACTCCAGTGCCCACTATAATTCTTCATGTAATGAAGGACTGAAAAATTATCTCTACTGATCGCCAGTTGGGTGGCTGCTAGACACTGATTCCAGTTTTTCCCTCTGAGGAGAACAGAGAATATATCACTATTTCCCAAGATAGACTTTCAGGTATTTGAAGACAGGTCTTGAAATTTACTGAAGTTGGCTTTGTTCATAGTTAGCACCTCTGGGCCATTTATCATTTTATTGGATAAGGGCTGCCTGCCTCCCTTTTCCCTCTAATTTTCCGTGATATATCATAAGAGAGAGTCTAGAAACAAATGCAATGTTTTTGTTTTAGAAAGTAGAGAGATGCCCCCTGCCTTCATCCATGACCCCGGGTTGAAGAATCTTTAGCACACATCATTGTTGGGCTCTTATTAACCTGCAAATGAACTCTGGTCTTTCCACAGTGGTGGTGGTGAAGTGGTAGTTCATGTTTTATTTGTGCCACTGATCTTTTTCTTAACCTTAGTCAAGACTTTATATGCATTTCGCTAAATAACACCTTATTTTGCCCCATTATAGGCAAACTGAATACTTTATTTGACACATTTCTCTAAGCTGGGGTTTCTGCAGAATTGAAAGTGGGTATCCGGGACCTTTGTGTGACATTGAGAAACAAAATGTTAGATGGAGCTGAACCTAGCGCTGAGGCTTTGCATCCATCTTCAGAGACCTTTCTCAGCCTTGGGATGAAGCTGATTATAAATATCCCTAACTAGTATTCTCCAGTCTACATGACCACATCTTGCCCATGAGGCTGTTACAGACCCTTTTGACAACAAAATAATTTCGCGAAATCAAGCTGCACAGCACTTGCTGTGGTTGTTGACACTACAAACTGTGAAACTCCACCCAGGAAAGGAAATGCCATTTATTTTTTTCCACAGTGTCTCAGTAAGCACAAAGGGTGCACAGGAAACTCTAACTTTCTTTCTAAAGGGCTCACCATTGCTTTAATAATCTCTTCTTGAATCTTGACCAAGATCAGAATCTTTGCCATGTGCAACTTTTGGTCTCAGGGTTCCCCCGAGTTTTCCAAAGCTGAGGTCATATCTGTATGTAATTTCAATAGCAGGAGCTTAATTTGGTTTATCCAACACATTGTGATTGGACAATATCACATCCAGATACTCGCTCATGCGCCATCTTTTCACTTGGTCTTAGAAACCCAAATTTACAGCTTTCCCTTTGGATCATTTATCCAGATTCAATTTCTTCTTCTAGATATTTGTTTAATGTTTCTGGATTAAGGACCATTTTGCTTGGTAGAGCAAACAGAGAAGCTGAGAGTTGAAAATTCTGCCTTTCCCCATCATCTAACATTATACCATCTGCCACAATCCCTGAGCCTGTCCTCCCCTTGTTCTCAATCCAAAAGAAACAGCTTTAAGAACTATTTTGCTGCTCTTAGAATATTTTTTGTTTCTGCTTTTCAAATTCAGCCTCTTTGCTGCATTACGCACACCAGTTTTACCCAGAATTTCATCCTGGATTACACGTTCCCTTTCCAGTTGTATGTGTCCTTCCCAAATCCCATCCATCAGCGTTCCCTGTGCTGCTGCATCGACCTTCAGGGAGACTATTCTGAGGAAACCTAAATTGAACTGAATTACTTAAATGGCTTTTATCATTGGAATAATCTGCAGTTTTATTGGCTGCAGTTCATTGTTTAGAGCCTTCCTTTCTTTAGTAGGCAAGATTGCTTCAGGGATCTTTCGATATGGACTTGGGTGGGTTTCTGGGGAATCTACCTTTCCAAAGCACAAATATATGAAGGCCTTGCTCTTAATTCTAACTGCACTGAGACTTTCCTCCACGTTTCCCTCTGACTCACTGTCACCTGTCAGATTCTGTCCTTGCAGGTTCTGATGAAGTCTAAATAGCATCTCCCCTCACCATCCCTGTAGTAGAGTAAAGCAGAGAAGCCATGGGCTCTGAGATCACTCAGGCCCCATCCTGCCATTTACAAACATGTGAGATTGTGCAAACAGTGTTCTCATGTCTTCCTGCCTCGATTTCCCCTGTGGAAAGTGAGGATGTTGACAGTACTATCTCATTGCTTAGGGAAATAAAATGAGAGAACACACTTAAAATGTTTAGCAGGTGCCTGGTGTGGTGTCCAACTGTTATTATTCCCTTGTGGTTTTTTTGTTTTTGTTTTTGTTTTTCAGGTGTCTAGTCCTACAGTTCCATAAAGGTTGGTTTTCTGTTCACCTTTAAAATTCAGCTAGAGGGTAGCCTCTGAAATCATTATACACTGATAAACTCAATTTTGTAACAATTTGAGATTAATAAAAAAATCTTATCTAGTAAGTAGTTTTTCGTGGATCACCAGCACTTCTTGGGAAGACTAGAGTCCTTGTACCTGCACAGATTCTTTCTTACCCATATCTCCACTGAGCCCCATGGCTGCTGCTGTGATACTTTGAGTTCTCTGGGCAGGGCTGTGACTCCTTCAACTAAGAATCAGCTTGCAGCTAGAGTGGTGTAGCCAGAAGGCAAGGGGCCTCTGGCTGGGAACAGAATGGCCCAGTTATCTAAACCTCCCTTTCATCCTGCTTGGGTCCACTGGCAACTAGCTCTTCATTGGCTCCTGTGCCCTCACAGCACTCCAAGCAAGTTTTCCTCTCCCCGCCACACCTTTTTTCCTACCTCTCTCCCTTTCTGTACTGGAGATTAAACCCAGGGCCTTCATACTAAGCTATACCCCTAACCTTCTTTAAATTTATTTTATTGTGAGACGTGGCCTCACTAAGTTGTTAAATTCCCCAGATGTGGCTGGAACTTTCAATCCTCCTGCCTCAGCCTCCCAAGTGCCTGGATTATATGTATGTGCCACAATGCCTAGCTAAAACAACTTTTTACTAATAGAATCATTTATTCTGACCCACATTTGTCCAAGAGTGCTCTATAAAATGCAAAGTAATTTAAATCTCTCCTACTGAAATTCTTCAATAACTCTCCACAATACAGTTTAATAAACCTGGTACATCTTTGTCCCTGCTTACTTTAAAGTGACTGGCATGTAATGGTCAGTAACTTTTTTCTGGATGACTAATAACAAAAATTAACAATCTATTCTTTAAAGTTATGTATTTTTTAAAAAAAATTCTTTTGTAGGTATTGCTGAATATTTCTTTGTGGTCTATTGGTGTGTGGTTTTTCCAAGCTGAGGCTTGTTTTGCTGTCTGGTTCATGACTAATTCTTCCAATGTGATTTTCTGCCTCCTTACAGTCTCTGAGAAGTCCTAATTTGGTACACTTTCGTTAATGCACTGGACATTGTCGCTGATGATCTGAAGCGTTAAGGGGGCATTAAAGTGACTGTGGCTGGAAACTCAGTAGCACCGTGCGGGCATCTCCCCAGGCTGGCTGCAGTTCAGCCTCTGGCTTTTGTGCTCAGCTCCAGGGTTCACCCACCAGCTTGTTTCATTTAAAATTGTGTCTGCCAGTCTTCAGTACTCAGAGCTCTGGCTACATCAGCCTCCTGCAGGCTCCTTATTTTTGAGGATATTAACCCAGGAAACCAGGCTGTGGGTCTGGCCTGATTTCGTCTTGACACTCCCAGGAAATGGTAGTGAACCTTGAGTCTATTCTGTGAGCCAGAAGATGCCACTGAAAAAACCATTTAAGCTACTTTTTTGTTTTAAACTACATACATACTTATCATTCAAAATTTAGTCTTTCTTGCTTTTAAGCTTTATTGAATGGCATCATTACCATATGTAGTCTTCTACAATTTGTCTTCCTTAAATTCAGTATTACATTGCAGAAACGCATCCATGATGTTCCTCTTCACGGCTGGATGTGTACTATTTGGCTGTCCAACTGCAACGAATGATCTGTTTTCCCGCTAGTAGATATCTGGACTGCCCTTGGGGTTTTGCTATTATGAATGATGCTACTAAGAACATTCTTATACTTGTTTTCTCATCCACGTAGGTGAGAGTTCCTCTGGGAGATGCGCTTAGGCATGAAGTTCTTGAATTGTACACATGCAAATATTCAGCCTTACAACATAAAGCCAAACACATGACAATCTATACTCCCATTGAAACCAAATAAAAGTGTTCTTCTTTTTCATCCTTGCCAAATATATAGTATCTTCACATATTTGATCGTTTAAAAGTCTAGTGTAGTCTGAATTTATATTTTCCTAATTACTAATGAGATCTATGTTTTTCTGTATTTTTGGTCATTTATTATTCTTTTGTGAAGTGTGTATATCTGTTGCCTATTGTCATATTGGGTTGTTTACTTATTTCTTATTCATTTGTAACAGCTTGAGAATATTCTAGAATACTACTTTTTTGGTTATATTGGTTGCAAATAGATTTTCTGAATTATTTGCTTTTTATTTCATTGATAATGTCATAAAAGAGGTCATAAAAGATTCCCGTTCGCTTCTGAAGTTTCATTTTTCACACTGAAGTTTTAATTTGTATGGAACTGATATGCTTATATGGTATAAGAGCGTATATTTCCTGTTTGAAAAACCAATAGTCTCAGAATCACTTATTTTCTACAATGTTATTGCTGCTTTATAGCTAAATTATGTTTTCTCTCTTTGGTGATTTTCAGTAAAGCATTAAAATTGACTCTATAAAAGTGGTGTACATTTTTTGGTAGATGTACTCATACTTATTATTTTTGATGTTACCATAAGTGATCTCATTTTTCTCATTACATTTTGTTGGTGACAAAGATGATGTGGAGGCATAGAAATACAACTGATTTTTCTAGCTTGATCCTCTGCCTACTCACTGCACTATCAGCTCTTCCTATTTTTCATAGTTTATTTGTTCATTCACTTAGATTTTCCGTATGGAACCATCTAACATCTGGAAACAATAAGAATATATTTCTTCCTTTGCAAATATTATGTTTCCCTGCTTTGTCTCACTGAACTAGCGGGGCTGTTACGCACCACGTTGAACAGAAGATGTAATGGTAGGCAACCAACCATATGGCTGACTGTAAACGAATGCTTCTATTCAACAGTGATGTTTGCTGTGGGGATTTAGACTATCCTTCAAATTAAGAAAGTTCCATTGCTTCTTTTGCTAAAGTCTTTTTTTTTTTTAATCCCAAAGTCATTTTGAATTTTGTCAAGTGATTGTCCTTCTTCTATAGATAAGATAGCAAGGTTTTCCTTTTTAGTTTTTCAATATGGTGATTGTTATATCACACTTAGATCACCAAATTGTAAAATTAATGGGATTAGTGTTAACTGAATTCTTTTATCTTTTAAAATTTTTGTTACAACTTTGATTTTATCTGCCCTTTTCAGTCTTTCTTTGCTTGTTCTGTCTTTGGGGGGGGGCACTGGGACCAAACTCGAGGCCTTGCACATATTAGGTAAATGCTCTACCACCAAGCTACATGGTAGCACTGGCATTTGGACATCAGGGCTTCTACCACAAAGCTGCATCCCAGCCCTATTATTTATTTTGAAGCAAAGTTTGCTAAATTGCCCAGGCTGGTCTCAAAATTGTGATCCTCCTGCCTCAGCCCCAGAAGAGCTTGGTTTACAGATGTGTTCCATGCTGGGATCTTTTATTTCAAAACATCACCTTAGGAGTTTGCTTTTCATTTTTTCTCTTCCTATATAAGGAGCCTGTGGGAGGTAATGTACTCAGAGCTCTGCCTTCTCAACATCTGATTTGCACAGATGGCACTGACTTTTAACAGAGTGACCAGAGAAGGTGGAAACAGAGAATCCCTGACGGGAGGGGGGCTGAGATTTGTGAGTGAGGCAGTCCTCCACAGATGGGGAGCACCCCTGCACAGCTTGCCAAGTGAGCCAAACTGCACGGCCTGACCAGCCTCAGACCCTGAGCCATTTCTGCACCTAAGCAGATAGACAGTTATGAGAAGTAGGTCGGGATACCACAAGTGGGGCTCAGTACAGCCACCTGCCTCCTGGGGAAAGAGGATGGATCCATTTATCACTTGCTGTAAAAATGGCTGAGGTCTTGGCCCTGGGCCCCTTAGCTTCAGCACAACCCTTGATATGCACAGGTACCACTTGGGCCCATCACTTCACACCTTAGGTCTTGGGTGGAGGCCACCTATGTCACCTTGCTGATCCTCCTGCTGTTTGCTGGGGAGTAACAAACTTCCCCGGATGCACAGAATTCCATTGTTTATGCCTAGCATTCCCTGCTTGCTTCATGAACTTTGGATTCCTGGTACTGCTGACCATGCTCTATAAGATTAGGTCTGTTTCTGGACAATGTCCCGTTTTAGTTAGATAACATTTTATTAGGTGAGAAAATACCCGTGGTTCCATTTTTACGACCATCCCAATTCAATCAGACTCACTGAAAATCACCAAGAGACCTCGGCCCTTCCTCTGATCTGTTGACCAAGGGAAGCACAGCGACCAGCGTGTGTAAGGACTGACAGGAGTGTGTAACCTTGAACTTTGCCTTTCAGAGCACTTGGAGAATAGTTATGGAAGGTGACCTAAAGGATATTCTTGCTCCAAAACCTATTTCCACATTCTGGCAGGATGTCAGAGAGGCACATCTGAGAACCATGGTGTTTTGCTCTCATTTTGAACTGCTGGTACTGAACTGTTGTTGTTTTGTTGCAGGATAATATTGGAGTCTACACTGGGATTCTTATATGGACCAAGGGTGTGAACTCCATCTATGATGCATATTTATAGAAAGCAGGTTAAATCTCTTCTAGGGAGCACAGTTATAAATGAATGTGAGTTAACGAACAAATAAATACAATTTGAGAAGTTGTGTTTTATGATAGGGATATAAAAGGAAAGTGCAAGAATTACATTTGTTTGAACACCAATTATATGCCAGCCCTTGTCTAGGTGCTTTAGTAATATTATATCGTTTAATTTTTTCTTCACATCATCCCTATGAGGTGGGCATTATTGGTCCCATTTTACAGATGAGAAAATTTGGCAGAGAGCTAACTGTTGTATACTGGCGACATTAATTCAAGCTCAGATATGTCTGACTCTAATACTTGCATGTTTTCCAGGACTCCTTGCTGTCACATTATCCAGGAAATACAATTCCTTCTGTTCCTCAGCAGCAGTCAAGACGAAAACCCCCAGAGTGAGCCACAAACTACTTCCCTCTTCCTGGCTAGGTTTTCCTTGAAATTCTCATTCCAATGTGTGTCGCTGCTGCCATCTGCCGGCAGCCTCACTCAGCCTGTGCTGTCTTTGCAAATCCCTCAATCTCTGAGAAGGCGAAATCACTCAGCTTCAAAAAAAAAAAAAAAAAAAGCAACAGGCTGAATGCAGACAACCACCTGATAAAGGGAGTGAAGCTCCGAGAGGGAATACTTCACTTTCCTTGGGGATACCTCCTTTCTCCTTTGAAGCTGCTGTCAGTCAGTTTGCACTCTTCTCCAGGTAATGAGAAAGCTCAGCTTTGGCATCCAGGCCACCTAAGTTTGGAGGGTGGCCTTGTGCTAGCCTGGGGAAGTCCCTGGCCCCAGTCTGTAACACTGGCCACCACCTTGACAAACAGCAAATCACAGGTAGCGTAAGTGCCTTGATGCAGAAGAGGCTTAGCGCCAGCAAAGCCAGGCTTGGCCACTTCATAGAAAGGAATAGGACTGGGGGGAATCAGGCCATTGCACATGGTGGTCCTCACCTGGGCAGCTGGGACGGCAGGTGACCCCAGAGCCTTTGTAAAAAGTGCCTGAGACACACACACACACACACACACACACACACACACATCCTGTGAAACATAATGGTTTATCATCTGGGGTAGATGGTTAGATTCTGTTTTTCTTTGTTTCTCTTTCCTGGGCAAAGTGGGGGGGCATCCCAGGGAGCAGGGGAGCTTATTTCTGACTGCTGGAAAAAAAGAAAGCAGGAATTGTTGTCGCGACAATTAGGAGCTCATCAAAGCCTCATTTTGCTCATCAGCCATCAGGGCCCTCAGTCGGACCCCCCCCCCC
>NW_022900928.1:17188502-17198849 GCF_012274545.1 Fukomys damarensis
CCCCCCCCCCCACCCTCCTCTAATTCAATGCCTGCCTAATGAATAACTCCTAGGAACAAAGGACTCTTTCAGCTGGCTCACATAATTATCAGAGGAGCCTTGCCTAACTGTCGCAGGCTACTCCTGTTTTCAGGCCTGTCTCTAAATTTGGTTATTCACAACCTTTATAGCTCAATATTATTGCCTAACTGTGATCATTTTCTAATTATCCTAATAATACCTATTAAATAATTCCCATTAAATCACTTGAACTGGAGCACCACAGACCAGCTCGAATACAACTTAACCTAATAAGCATTGGTCATTCATTAAGCAACAGGCCAATCTCTTAAAGGGACGAGATAGAGACCAAATACAAAGGAATATTATTGTTTAGCAAATGTTATTACGGGTTAGAGTGTATTAATTTTGATGGCCTGGCTTGCATAGCTTCCGTTTGGTTTCCTTTGGGGCCGCTCTCCTTGACTTGACTCTATTTGTCTCTAGCCCCTGGTTGATCTGCATCTGTCACCCCCATGAGAACATTCGAGGAGAAAAGGCCCATAAACTTAACCAGGGAATTAAATTACCAATGATAGAAAGGGAATGAATAGAATCCATCTTCTGGCTAGTCTAGCACACCTTTGAACACCCCACCAGCTGGCTAGATTTCTTTAGGTATCACTCAAAATAGCTTTCGTTTCTTTTTCCGTTCGTTCTTTCCTTCTTTCTCTCTTTCCGACACATGGAGATGAAGTTTTTCAGAAGCTTTACAAATCTGGTACCTATAATTTAAATGTCAAGCAATAATGATCAGAGAGACAATTCTTTAAAAGCTTATGTATGTGGATACTTAATGATATTTTGTAAGACAATATTAGGTAGCTTTCTTTGGGTGTCTACAATGTAGTAGACACTCGTATTTTGCACCCTGACGCCGGTATCGTGGGGATTGTTATCTCCAACTTTCAGATAAGACTTCTCTGGCCAGTGGGGTTAGATGACTTTTCCAGGACTACCAGCCTAAAGGGGAAGGAACAGAATTTGAACACAGGGCTCTTTGACTTTTCCTACCCCGCCACGTGTCAGCATGTGTTGTTAACAGCCAAGTGAAATGTGCTCTAGATTTCCTGATACAGTATGTTCTTTTCATAACTGAGGCTCCCTGGAGATTCCTAAAGACAAGCAGCAGAGCCTCCTTGATTAGGGATATTACCAAACACCAAACAAGGGTAGTTCAACCCACCAAATAGTCCCAACAGCAGCTACAGCTACGGAGACAGGCCATGACTCAGTTTAGGCAGCAAGAAACATTCACTGTTTTTGCAAAGAAGCCTAATTCTGATGGACAAATGTGGGTTCTCTTTACAAGGAAATCCGCAGTGTAATTTAGTAAGAAGAGGAACAAATAGTGGTTAATCATTCACCCTGGGCTAGGCTCTGAGCTGAGGTTTCACCTAAGAGTTTTTACTAATCTGCACCACAAATGCAACAGACAGGGATGACCATCACTCCAGCACCACAAGCAAGAAACTGAGGCACAGAGAGGTAAGGTCTGCCCCCAACATTTCCCTGCTAGCTCCTGATAACAGCACTGTGCAGCTAACAGGACTGAAACCTCTGGACCCTGTCTCTGGGGCCCTTTGGGAAGCTGAAAAGCAGCTGAAAGCAGCCCTTGTACCTCTGCAGTCTGTGTGAGCTTCAGGTCTTGGAGAGAATTATCACTGTTCTCAAGTAATTGCACTTGGGGCAGAGTGGAGACGCTCCCCTTTCCCTAGAGTTTCCCTGGACACACGATGTTCACCTCATCCCAAAGAGACAGGAGGCTTCAGTGTTCTGTTGCTCACATTTCTTATCCCCGGTGCAGATGGCCAAAGGCGTCACTGCGCAGAATTAAAGAGACAGCCGCACAGTACACTCTGAGGGCCCCTCTAGTGCCTCAACCACATGGCTGCTGGGAGAATATCCAGGAAACGCAGGTGTCTTTGAGTTACCCTTTACCTGAAACCCTGGCTGTGCAGGTGCTGCTCCCTCTCAGAACAGTCTGCTCTCCTCTCTGGCTGACCCCTGCTCCCCACTGATTCCTGTCTCCCACGACCCCTCCCGGGAAGCTGGGCCTGAGGTCCTGGGTCTGCTTTCCTTGCTCCCTCTTGCTGCCCTGTCACAGTGCTTGCCCCACTATGTTGTGGTGTATCTGTTTCTACATCTGAATCCCTCAGTGGCCTACAAACTTCTCAACTGAACCATACAAATTTTTTCATACCCAGTGTCTGGACATCCGGCACATGGAAGGTTGTCTCCAGGGGAGCAGTGTGTTTGAACAGAAGACTCTGAGGCCCTCAGTGGGATGGCAACCATCCACTGCTTTACCTTGGGCCATGTGCTAAGTAAACAGAGCATCATAAGTCACTTCTTTAATCTTCATTTCTTACCTGTGACGTAGGAAACCATGACTGTGCCCATTTTCCATGAGAAGATGAAGTTTATAAAGTGACTGGCCCAAGGTTTGGAAGGGAAAGGAGAGACCAGGACTTGAACTCTGGGCTTTGAATCACCATCACTGCCTGAATACCCAATGATTTCTCCTGGATTTTCCCTACCCCCTAAATTGCAAAGAACATTCATTCAATTCAGCAGAGCTGGGGAGGCCACAGCTCAGTTTCAAGGCCCACAGATGAATCAAGGGCTAGAAGAATAAAGAATTTGTGGTGTATCTGGAACGCCCAGTAAAAGTGAGCGGCTGGGGCCGGGGCCGGGGATTTAGCTCAGTGGTTCTGCTGCCTGCCTCACAAGCGCAAGGACCCGAGTTCAATCCCACAAGGACCCGTTCAATCCCGGGAAAAAAAAAAAAAAAAAAAAAAGAAATCAAACGGCAACACCAGTTTGATTTTTAAACTAAGGATTCTCAGACTGCAGACACAGACCCACACCTGCTTTCCAGAGCTGCCAGGATGGACACTGTACCTGCTTCTCCTCGCAAGGCCTTCTCCAGCCTCACGCCCTGGATCTCTGATGCCCTCTGCCGCTCCTCCACCTCCTCCAGCTGCCTCTGGATGGCCTGCAATGCCAGGATCACATGTCACAGGGGACCTTGGACACACAACGTTATACGCGGAGGGTGATGCTGTCACTGACTCCCAGGAGAAAGGCAATGGTATTTCTGCTCTGATCGACTGGGCGAGGACCTCTGGACACCCAAACAGCCAGACCTGGATGCTTCTCTCTTTCATGAGAGCATAAAGCATGGAGACTGTGTGAGTTCCATCTGCTCCCAAGTAGATGTTAAGACACTTCCCTGTAACACAGCCAATCACACCAGAGTCCTTTAAGACAGGGCCTGGGTGGTCCTGTGGTTCTGGGTTCAGGGCCCACAGCCTCTGACTATGGCCATGGCACAACGCCTGGGCTGCACCCACCAGAGAGGGGGTGGGGGAGAGGACAAATAGTGTCTGCTCACATTCTACTTCCCAGGAAGAACAATGGTGTACCTCCTGAGAAGGTGTCTGGACAGGGGACCGGGGCTGGCTCCTGGGGCTTGGTGTCCATTCTTGGGCTCTCCTACTCTTGGCTGTAACTACAAGCGGCCCTCGCCCTTTCTTGCAATACTGCCCGATGCCAGAATGCTATCACCGTAGACGAACACTGTGACTTTGTTACCAACAAGTTGCAAAAACAAGACACAAGATATTTAACCCATTAAGGAATAAGCCTCATACTCTGCTTAGATTCGCCATGAGCACCTAGGAAGGTTTGGGATCACGACTAGGTCTGCATTTATATATTTATTTCTCCTGTTAGCTAATCCGCTGTTGGGTCTATGAAGGAAGACAGTTGGGAGAGCCTCTCCTTTCTAAGTTCTGTTCATCCCCATCGACGTCCTCTGCCTTCTCATACCACGCTGCCAAAAGGCACATCTCTTGGCGGGACAGGTGCAGCAAAGGCAGAGGGGGCACCTGCATTCCTCCTCCACCATGCTTCCGCCCTCTCGCTCCCCTTCCTCTCCAACCTCACGTCCTTCTGAATCTCCCCTCGAGTCCTGAGTCCAGGAGCTGAGCTGCCTCTGCCCCTGTGGGGAGATCTATTCAGAGCGGGGCCTTTGCAGTCACCTGGCTCTTATTTTCCCAGCTAGGACCATATAAAGCCCCTCGAAGTACAGAGGGATTCTACAGCCTACTACTAATCATTTCATGCCCTTTTCAGGTCTTTCTTTTACAGATTCTTATATCTTTATAAATCCATCTCTTGCTGGTGTGGAATAGAATTGCTAAAGAAGGAAAACATTTAAATGACTTTATTTCTGATTATTATGCAGTTACAGCTACTTGGTTGTTGTGGACTGAACAGCTTTCCCCAAAAATCATACGCTGAGGCTCTAATTCCCAATGTGGCTATGTTTGAAGATAAGGCATATAAGGAAGTAATGAGGGTTAAGTGAGGCCTTACGAGTGGAGCCCTGAGCTGATAAAACCTGTGCCCTTATAAGAGGAGGAAGAAATATGAGCACTGCCTTTCCTCTCAAAAAGACCATGTAAGGGGCCAGGGATTTAGCTCAGTGGTTCTGCCACCTGCCTTGCAAGCACAAGGACCCGAGTTCAATCCCCAGTACAAAAAAACCCAAAAACAACAACAACAAAAAAAACAGGGAAGGCACCTGTCTACAAGCCATGATGGAGACCTCACCAGACACCAAATCTGACTGTACCTTGATCTTGGACTTTTAGCCTCCAAAACTGTGAAGAAATAAATGTTTGCTGTGTGAGCCACTCCATCTTTGGAATTTTGCTATGGGCACCTAACCAGACTGACTCAGCAGTCATTCTTTAGGAACTAAAAGATTGAAAAGGGCCACTCCAGGTGCTAGCAGGTTAGGACTCAAAAGGCCATTGTAATTCTTCTCTTATTACCACTTTCTGCCTGGAGTGCAAAACTGCCAAGTTCACCAATCTGTAGCATAAAGACTTGTTTTGTTCTGAGAAGGAAATGCTGAAATGCTCCAAGGAAACCTGTTTTAGAGGTTGAGAAAGAGGCGAGCTTGTGGGAGTTGTCTCTGCCCATGGGGTACAGGTGGCTCCCGAGTTCCCTAAAGGCCCAGTATTAAAGGCTTGGTCCCCAGCCCATGGTGCTCTTTGGAGAATCCAATAAGGAGATGTGGCCCAGTAGAAATTACGTCCCTGGGGCCATGCTCTTGGAGGAGATGCTGTACTGGGACCCCAGCCTCTCCTTTTTATCCCTCTTTGCTTCCTGGCCACCAGAAGATGAGCGAGTCACTCTACCTTGAGCTCCCTGCCATGATGTGCTGCCTCACTGCAGGCCCTCAGCAGCAGGACTGAGTGATCATGAACTAGAACACCTGATACTGTGAACCCCAATACACCTTTCATCTGTTTAAGTTGATTGCCTCAGGTATTCTATTACAGTTCTAGGCAGGCGACCAACACACAGAGTTACAAGGCCAGATAAATGGCATAACTGGAGAAAGTGATGGAAGGTCAACGTGGTCATCCTAAGTCCTGTTGTCCTGAAATCCAACTGTTCTTTAAGACTAGGTTTGGGTCGGGGGGGAGACTAGGCTTGGGATCCTCAAGCAGATGGAGAATGTCTAGACTTTCTGCTTTGTTTTTCCTGATTCTGATGGAGCTGGGCAGATCTCCCTGGGCAGAAATGTTTGGAGTGAACTACCAAGCCAGGAAATCTATAATGGAATGCTGGATACTTATGTCTTCAACTAGTCCAGCAGTGGAGACAGCCCCTAATAGCTCTCAGTTTAACAAGATAGGGTCAGCAGGGGGTGCGGGTGGGGGTGGTGTGTGGGTGGGAGATTTGTGTCCTCACAGAGGACAAAGTGCAGGTCATCACTGTAAGTTAGTCAGGCCCAGCAAGGTACCCAAGGCCACGAGCTGGCTCTTGTTTTAGCCTCCCTTTGTAGGACCCTGGCTGCACACAGAAAGGGGGCTGGCCATGGGCCAGCTCAATACTTGGGCTCATTAGCCCAAGAGTCCCAGTAAGGATGGAGCCAGGCTCTTCAGGATGGATACAAATCTGGCCCCGGGGAGAAGAAACACTGGATTTTCCCCAGCCTGCCTTTATCCATTGTGGTACAGATGCCTGAAGGGCTTTCCCATCCCATTCCCAGGACCCCAGACCCCAAGCCCATTCACTCATCCTGTGTTTGTTTTCTGACCTGAGCTTTATGAAGTCTTTTCAACTCTTCTTGCTTAACCAAGTGCTTTGTTGCTTTTTCCAGCTTCTTTCTTCTTTTGAGCATCTTCTTATCCTATGAAAACCAGTAGAGGAAAAAAAATTAGGATTGAGGAAAATGGGATTGAAATTTACAAAATATCATCATAGCTTTCTGCCCTTTTCAGTGGTTCTTAGCCATTGCTCTACTTCTAGAATGATGATACTCACAACAGTTTCTGCAATGATGGAAGTGACCTATATCTATGCTGTCTAAAATACAGATGCCCCTGGCCTATTGGGCACGAGGAATGAAGAGTCAAAATCAAATTTTATTTAATTTTAACAAATTTAAATGTGAATCTAAGTAGCAACATATGGCTAGTAGGTGCTGGAATAGGAAGGGTGTGTGTGTGTGTGTGTGTGTGGGAGTAGCTTTAATGAGTACTGACTGGGCACAGTTGAGAAAAACAATAATATAAGAATAATACTTTATATGTCTGTTACCTTACTGCCTCAGCACAATGGACCTGGAGTAGGCAGGCAGGCAAACACACACACACACATACACACTCAATACACGAAAACCAGTTAACAACTTTAAATAACACTTAGGTTCAGTCTACCATATCTCAATAAAACTATGAATAGAAGACTATATATCTAAATATCTTTAACGAAAGTGTTTCTTGGTTAGAAGTAGGTACAAAATCTTTCAGCCCTATCTCACTGTGCTGGCATAAACACAGCATTATTGTCACAGGGTTTCAAGTGAGCCTGGGCTTGTTGAGAGACAGAAACAGAGAAAGAAAAAGAGAGGGAGAGGGAGAGGGAGGGAGGGAGGGCAGGAGAATTCAAAATCTCAAATTTGACGCATGTCAAAACAGATGCCTGGATCCTGATGGTATCACTTCACTCCTGGCACCTGAACACTCAGTGCTGTGGGTAAACTGACTGCTCCTTAAGTGCTTCTAACTCCTTGAGTGGGGAATAGAGACCTAAAAGACTTTGCCACAGCCATCTGGGTCCAAAACTGAGCCAGAGCCGGAATCTTGACAGCACATATATCTCAGGGCCTTGTGGCTCCTTGTCACTCTGGCCTCTATACCGTGGATATGGATGGAAAAAACCACCACTTTTCTTAGGAAAGCACCCAGCTCCAGGCCTCTCAGTCTCCTCAGGTCAGCATGGAAAATGTTCGCTTGATGTCGAAATTTGTTTTTCTAGAATTCTCCTTAGCGGCTAGAATCCAAAAGATTTTCATCCTTGCAAGGAAATTTTAGCTCTCAGAATTCAACGTATTCCACATCACATCCTCTTGGGTTCCACAGGCTGCTCTCCAGGTTGGCCATCAGTCGTTCTGCAGCAGGGTTCTGGCCTTTTGTGGGAGGGACTCTCCACATTCCCGTGTAGTCTATACTGCCTGACCTGTACCACATACTGTAGGGGCACGGCAAGAGTCCCTACTCTAAGGTGGGTCCTACACAAAAGACAGACCAACATTTCCCCCTAAATGGAGAATTCTAATACAACTTCCGGGGGCAGGGTCATCCCAATAGAGCACCGTGTGCTCTGACTGTTCCCTATCAGCAAAGCAATCAAACCCTGACTACCTTCTCAAGAGTCAGCCAAATGAAGCCTGGGGGTAGAAAGGAAGTCACTTTTATTTAAAAATATGTTGATGCAGAAAAGAATGATGCATTATTAACAAACACTCATAGGATCATGATATGTCAGGCTCAGTGTCCCCCACCACCCCCAGTAATGGGGATTGAATCCAGGGCTTTTGAATTGAGCTACATTCTCAGACCTTTTTTATTTTGAGACAGTGTCTTCCTAAATCACTAAGTCTCCCAGTTGTAATTGAACTTACAATCCAACCTCAGTCTCTTGGACTGCTAGGATTACAGGCTCAGTTTGTATATCCTCAGTGATGGTGAAGATGAAGAGAAGAAAGAGGCTAAGGGTGAGGGCACGAGAGAGAGCAAATGAAAAAGCAGAACGCTGGCAGAACCAAGGATGCGCTGCCATGTGTCTTCCTGTCTTGGTCTCTGAGATTCAGACATGTGCTTGGGAGGAAAGGCAGTGATGGGAAGGGGCCAACGAAAGGAAGAGGCAGCAAAAACATAGCCCATCTCGTTTCCTGTACAAAGGTACATGAGCTAGCACGGGCTCCGTGCCACCTGGCTGGGGACACACCTGTGTGGAATAAAAGAGACAAAGAGACTAGAGGGCAGAAACCTCCCCTCATTCTTGCAGTAAGCCCTTGGGAACTTGTAAATCAGGAGTGCTCTTGCCAGCTCCCATCCCTGTAAGATCTGGACATGTCAGAAGCCAGGCGAAGCAGGCATGCTCTCACCACATGGCAGGCTTCAGTGACAACTAGATCCACGCTGGGCCAGCCGGAGGACAAGGAGCTATTTGTGAGGCTTGGCCTAGAGTCTCCCATTCTTTTATTCTCCATGAGTATCAGGATGGCAGATGCTGGGATCTGTGTCTCATTTGAATATAGAATTAACTTAGGGTCACTCAAGGAGAAGCAGGGGTAGTAGGGAACCCCAGAAATCCACACAACACATAATTCATTTGTGTTGAATGTTGAACTAATCAGAGAAGCCCACATTTAGAAAGGAAAAACTCGTACTCTTTCTCTCCCCAACTCCATTTCTCTCTTTTCCCCCTTCCTCTCTCTCTTTCGTCCCAGTTTCCTCCTGACTTGCTCTACCCTGGGCCATGGGGAGTTGGAATCCCTGAGTGACTTGAGGTGATGCCAAAGCTCCTAATGCCAGATTTGGAAAAGTTGAGTCCAAATAAATAAATTTGGTCCCCCCCTCATCCTCCTCACTCCTCCAAAAAATAAACATTGCCAGAGCAGTGAACCACTTCTCTGTCCACTGGAAAGCATTTTAAGTCCACCCATTCAGCACCCCAGTCCCAGTGGAAAGACTCCAGCCCCAGAGGATAAAGAAAATATCAGCGAGCTCTTGTCATGGATGCTTGTCTCCATGTATGTGGCATACAGACGTACGCATATGTTTATGCTTTTGATCTATGGGAATGAGAATTGTTTAAAGTGTTCTCTTGAAATATTAATGTTCACCAAGCAAAGAGTACCACAGCCTCCCCAGTGGGCACATAGCGAAGTCCCTTCCCCAGTAGGATCCTGGGGTGCCCATGTCTAGATGAAACTGCATGGTTCATTTCATAGGCCTGATTGGAATAAACATAACATTTTCCATGCAATCTGCCTCGAGTGCTTCTTAAATGACGCTGTGCCTCCCTTGGGGATATATGCATCTGCTTGTTGTAATTTTTCAATGGTTTTCTTGTTGGACCACATATTAAACCCACTTTAAGAGCTGCAGTCACCAAATGGTTTCAAGTAAATATGTGTGTGTGTTTTTTTTTTTTTTTGGCGGGGGGATTCTCTTTCCCAATTTGAGTCTCTGGGAAAATGTTTTGAAGGAGACAATTCTTGGGGGTTTCCAGGTAAAAAGAAGAGCTGCTGTCAGATGCAATAAAGCGAGATTTTCCTGGTGAAACCTCCACAGCTGGAGCCCACATTGGGCCTGAAATCTGGATGGTAAATGGCCCCCACGGGCCAACGCCCTGTTGGGTTTTCCAAGGGACATTACCTGTGACCCTGGGGAAAGCTGGGGATCCAATTCTTCATCTGCAGAGGAGGAGGTGGTAGAAGAGAGAGAAGAGGTAGCTTCTGTCACCTGCACTCCAACACGGTGGTGCTCAGAGCCTGAAAGGGGAAAGGAAGATCTCAGAGAACTGCAGCTTCTTTCCCTGCTTCATGCCCAACGCTGCCCCTCTTCCCTCCTGCCTCACCACACTCCCCCCTGCCCTCCTCCTTGCACCTGCCAGGAGTTGGGGGAGGCAGTACCTAAGGACAACTGCAAAATTTGGCCCTCCGTGTTAATTACATTTCTGGGTCCCTGCCAAGGGCTTTGCAGCTCTCTTCTCACATTAAAAAAAAAGTATTATGCAGAAATCAATTAATTCCTTAAACACCATTTATACGGTGTGTGGTGTGTTGTTTATAATGCATTCAGAGATGAAATCTATTATTAAAATGCATGTCTGAAGTTAGCTGAGTTACCTAAATACTCGTGTAAGGTTCGTTCTGCAGAGTAATTGAATGCAAAAAAAAAAAAAAAAAAAAAAAAAAAAAAAAAAAAAAAA
>NW_022900928.1:17199040-17201456 GCF_012274545.1 Fukomys damarensis
AAAAAAAAAAAAAAAAAAAAAAAAAAAACCAAAAAACAAAAAACTGAGAGCCAGCTCTTAAATCGCCCTTCTGTGGCTCACAGCATCTGGCACCCATTTTTACTACATGACATCTGCTCAGTGTAAAAGAGCTGGCGTCAGAATGTCTGGTCATAGAAAAAAAAAATCCCAAATGTAATCAGAAGCAAAAGGACTCTAAGCCTAAGGTTTTATCACATCGTCTCATGCAACATAAATATTTCATTAATTATGGCTAAACAAATGCCACTTTTATTTTCCCAACTTGCAGATATTATCACATCACCGAAGTGATGATTCAAGTGCCAGGAAAGGCAGTTTAAGATAGGGATGGCTCAACAGTGCTGGGCCCAAGGGAGGGTGGAGGTCGAGGGCCGTGCCAGCCTCTGGATGAGAGCGAGATGGCTAGGGGCAGCGACGCACCGTGTTAACCAGAGTCTCTTTGCTCTGGCTGGGGCCCAGGTGTGATAAGGGCTTCCAGGTGCCACTGGGGGCTTCCATTTTCTCAGCAAGAACACCTGCCCCTATGCATCTACCTGATGCAGATTGGTGATGAATATCTGGATCAAAACCCACTCTGGGCACTGAATATCAGCACAAGCCAGGACTCCACCAAGAGAAACTCACGCATCTTCGTTCTGCAGTGCCAGTTTGTGTCTGAGTAGAAGCATGCTTTGGGTGGGGAAGGAGGAGCACAGTTCCAGGTCAGCTAACATGCTCTCCAGCTTGTCTTCTCTTCCCCATAATTTTCAACTATTCACCCCGGTGGGAGAGGCCAAGTTTTACAAAATAAGGGTAATTTTAACCTCCAGGAGCACATTTACATATGCTGTTATTCAAACCAAAGTGATGCAAAACATGTATATAATAACACAGCCTCCCTGGGGAGGGAGTTCAGTGTTTTCCAGTTTAATTTGCCAGATGGGAAGGCTCAGGTAAAGACAGAATCACAAAGCAGCATAATCATGGGAAGGGGGCATTGTTTAGTGGTGAGCAGAGATTGTTTCCCAGCCTCAGCCACTAAAAAGCCACGGAATACTCCAGTCACTGATTGTTAACTTCTCAGTGTGTGAGCTTGAGGAACTAACTTTGAGTTTCTCTCAATCATGATTTCTAACTTAGAGATTGTTGTGGGAGAGTAAGGAAAAATCAAAGCAAAGTGCCTAACACAGCAGCCTGTACACTTGGAGGTAACAACTGGAGGTGCTGAAGTGAATATCATAGTCTCCATCATCACCATCAACCCCAAAGAGCAATGCTACAATATTAGCAAAATTGCCTAACTGACCTTCATTTATGGAAAAAGTATAGACTGAAAATTGTGACTTTTTCTAACTTTCAAAACATATCTATTTCCATTAAATTTCATTTTGAAGCCAAGAAGAAAATACACGGAAATATAACATATTTGTTAAATTTATGGCAAGGAGAAAGTTACACAGTTGCCTCTGAGTCTCTCCCCTTTCACCCTCTTCACCACAGAACCAATCATTCTAGAGTTCACTTTTCATTCGCAAAGTTTTAAGAACTTTGCTGATTGATCCACTCATGCTGTGCTAGAGTGACTAATTCAGGAACTGATCTCCTGCCACAAAGCACTAGAAATCAGGAGAAACTATGGGAGGCGTCTTTTTCTAGACATTAGACAATAGGCAACACAGAACTGTACTAAAGGCAAGAACAGAAGCCAATGAGGAAATCCATATGATCACAGTGGCTTTCTGCCTGGAGGCCCTCTCCAGATCACAGTGCAGGTAGGAAGAATCTAAATAAAGGGTAGCAGGTTCACTGGGTTGAAAAGACAGATCAAAATTTAGGCAAACGAAGGAGAACCATGCCTGCTCCCAACCCAGCTGCCATTGCTCAAGCGCCGGGAAGTAGCCTGGGCCCCGATCCACCGAGGGAAGGAGAACCATGCCTGCTCCCAACCCAGCAGCCATTGCTCAAGCACCGGGAAGGTGCCCCTGAACCCCATAAGCCCACCCACCCCCGCACTCTCAGACCTCCTGACTGTGCAAGTCTTTGGACCCACTCTGCAAAGACAGAGGTGGTCATCAAGGGTATTTTTCTGAGTTCCCAACTTTAAAAATCTTTAAAGAAAGGGTGGGGGAAACCCAAAATAGAATGTTGTGGAGTTCAACCATTCAGAAGGTTGGGGAACTCAATCTGGGCCTTGCAGCCTGAGGTCAGTCAGTGTCATGGGGTTCAGCCATCAGCTAACTGAGATCAGGGGTCTTGCATCCTTGCTCTGTCTGAGCCATTAAATGGTAAATACACTATATTGAAATTTTGTTCACTGCAGACATGTTCTGGACTGCTTCTTGATTTCAATTTAATTCAAATGATTTAAGGGTGATAGACTAGTGACTACCACAGGTGGTCAGTGTCCAAGTTGTGC
>NW_022900928.1:17204222-17215126 GCF_012274545.1 Fukomys damarensis
TGAATTTTGGGAAACTTTAACGGTGCTGCCAACTTTGGAAAAAGTCATCCCAATTTACTGTCTTGACTTGGCATTGTACAGAAATTGACAACCATATTGGTCTAGAAATGTTAATTTACTTTTTTTTTATTTTTTATTTTTTTCCTATGTGTACAGGGGTAACACATCATACTAAATATGTAAGGTCATATCTATGTGGGTTTGATTACAGAAACTAATAAGTATTCTCTAAATAATGAAAAAAAGAATAAGATAAGACTATAAGAGCGAGAAGCAATTTAAATATGTTAAGGGACCATTTTCATCTCCAGAATTAAGGATTATTTTAATGTTACATCATTGCCTTTTCTCTTTTACTTTCCTTTTTAGTTTTATTTTTAGGATTCCCTATTTTTAATGTTCATACAGAGATTTCTTTAACTGAAATACCGAATAGTTTCTTTGGTGTGAAAAACTATAATAGTACACAGGATCCTAATGAGATAATTAATAATGTGAAATAGGAAGTAAAGGGCTAAAGGTGTAGGGAAAGTGGGAAGGGTGGGGGAAAGGTAATAAGGGAGAGGAAAAAAATATGAGAAACTGAAAAAAATGGAAATAAAGTGTTTGTAAATGGGGAGGGGAGGAGGGGGTGAAGGGAGGGCAGGGACAAGGGGAACAAATGAGAATCAAGACCTATTATGTAAAGGTACAGAATTCCAATGATGAATGTAATTGTATACCTAGATTGTACCAATGAACTCAGTAAAAAGAAAAAAAAAGAATTTAGGCAAACTAAGGCTCTTGGCATGTGTAAGGCAGAGCATAGAAGAGAGGGAGCAAGGCAAGAAAAGAACTTCAGAAATAATCATGGAAGTCCTTCTGCATTTACTGCTCAATAGTACCCTGAAGATGCATAGAGAGAAATTCCCTGAAGTTGGGCAAGTAACTATTGGGAAGTGGTAGGCTAAATAATTTCAAATGTTTTCACAGGACTGGGAGATGTTTAATTCTAATTAGCCAAGGTATAATAGACAGTTGAGGCATTAGAAACCACAGGAGAGTCACATTTTATTGACAGGAATGAATTAGCCTTAAAAGTTATGAAAGATACACCCAAACAAAGCTTAAACACAAACATGAAGCCAGGCACAGTGGTGCACACCTGTAATACCAACACTCTGGGAGGATGATGCAGGAAGTTTGCAAATTCAAGCTTAGCCTGGGCAATTTAGTGACTTAGTGAAACCCTGTTTCAAAACAAAAACAAAGACAAGAAAAAAATTGGGCTGGGGATATAGCTCATTGCAAAGGCCCTGGGTTCAATACTCAGTACAAAAAAAAAAAAAAAAAAAAAAAAAAAAAAAAAAAAAATACCAGCAGTTACTTTACTGCCTGGTGCATGTTCCTTACCCTCTATTTAACATTCTTTCAATAAAGAAACAAAATCTAGACATAATACAATGCTAGTCTAGAAGCTGGTGTACATTTACTAAGAGTTCAAAGCAGCAGGGAGTGTCTTATAATCAAGAGAAAACCAGGCAATAAAAGCAGAACCAGAAGTGATAGATTAGCAGAAAAGGATTTAAAAACAGTTGTTATAAATGTGGTCAAGAGCACAAAAAGAACTCTACCAAAAACCTGTTAGAACTATAAATGAATTTCAGAAAGTTGTAATATACAAAATTTACATACAAAAATCAGTAGCATTTCTATACATTAACAAATTATCTTAAAAATGAAATCATAGAAACTCAGAAGCAAAGTAAAATGGTGGTTGGCAGGACTAGGAGTGGGGGATAGGGGGATATTGGTTAAAGAATTTAAAATTTTTGTTAAATGGAAGGAATAAGCTCAATGAACTGTTAAAATAATGTTTTGGGGCTGGGGATTTAGCTCAGTGGCTCTGCTGCCTGCCTTTCAAGTGCAAGGTCCTGAGTTTGATCCCTGGTACCAAAAAAAAGAAAAAAAGAAAAGAAAAATGATAATGATGTTTTGTATTCTTGAAAATTGCTAAATGAATAGATATCACAAAATATGATAAGCACGTGAAGTAATTCATATGTTAATTCTATTGAGTCATTCCATAGTACATAAATTGTAAAACATCACATTCTTCAAGATAAATATAACAAATATTGCCCAATAAAATAACTAATTAGTTAAGACTAATAATTAACTAATAATTAACTAAATAATTAACTAATGAGATAAGAATTTAGTGAAGATAAAAGCAGAAGACATAAGAAAGAACTAAGTAGAGCCTATCAATATGAGAATACAATTGATATGAAAGTTTCACTGGATCATATTTACAGCAGATTAAACATTGAAAATTAAAATAATCAGTAAAATTAAATAATAGCAATAGGAACTATTCAAAAGGAAGCATGAAGGGAAAAATGAACAGAATGAGCTGAAAGGATAAACAGAACCTCAGTAATAAAATCAAGTAGTTTAAAATACATATGATCAGCATGACAGAGATATGGAGAAAAAGGAACAAAAATGGTAGTTGATGTAATATTGTTGAAATTCATCCAAATTGAATGAGAATCATGAATTCAGTTTCAATAATTCTATGTCTCACAAACAGAAATAAAATAATAGAAAGCTTATAATAATAAAATTGCTGTGGATCAGAGACAGAAAACTAAAAGACAAAGAAAACTAGTACATCACATGCAAAGAAACAAAGATAAAACATCCATGTACATTCCATCAGAACCTAAATAAGCCAAGAGAGAATGGGACATTACTAAAAGCTGGAAAGGAAAAAAAAATCGAGTTTCAAATTCTACATTTAGTGCAACTATCCTTTCAAAACAAAAGCAAAATGATGGCTTTTTAAAAGGAAAACAAAAGCTGGAATAATTTGCTGCTAGCAGATAGAAATATAAAAATGTGAAAAGAAGTTCTACAGCAAATGGACACGATAGTAGATGAAATGAGTGATTCCACAGATGGTAAGGAAGAGTAATTTATCTTTTTCTTTTTCTTTTTTTACTATTTCATGTAACTTAGATAGAAATATAAAGAAAGGAATAAAGGTTTTTTAATATGCATTGAAGTAAAATATATCACAAAAATAACAAAAAGGTTAGGAGGAAATGTTAAAGTATATGTTGTAAGGACATTAATATATCTGAGATGATATATAATTTCATGTGGGCTGTGAAAATAATTCAAATTATAAATTGTAGAGCATCTCCTATAAATGCATACATAATTACATATATAACACCACTAGACACACAAAGGTATAATAAGAACATCAGAATTAAAAGGAAATGCTATAAATGTCAATTAACACAAAAGAAGGAAAAGGAAAGGAGATAAAGTCAGATAAGACAAAGAGAATAAAATAGCAAGATGGTAGGCTGAAAATTCACTATATCAAAATTTTCACTAAATATACAGTATATGACCTAAGCACTACAATTTAAAAGCAGAGATTGATAGAATAAGTGAACAAACAAAAGAGTACATAACTTGTGGTCACTATTAAATAACCTACTTCACTTTATGGAACACTTACTTCACCAGACAACAGCAGATTCCTTTCAAGGGCATTTCCTAAGGTAGACTCTGTGCTGGGCTGTAACATAATCTCAGCAAAGTTAAGGAGAATGATAACATAAACAATATATTCCCTGACTAGGAAGGAATTAAATTTAAAAAATAGATCATTCCTGAGCCCTTTACCATATGAAAAATTCTTGCTGGACTACAACTACATAACTCCTAACTGCATCATCAGGTATATAACAGACTGGACAACGGTTTAGCAGCAGCCAAGACAGTGCTAAAGGAACACTGCAAATTGAACACACAGGCTTATCAGCATCACTGTCCAAATCTAGCCAGAAGGACAGTGGAGGATTTTTTTCAAATAGAATACAGAAACAAAACAACAACAACAAATTTCAGAAGCACAAAGAGAAAGGGACTGGAGATAATATATGATAAGGTGTAGCAGCAAAATTTGAAAAATGAAGATAGGATAGAAATGTGTTAATTGAAACTGCAGAACAGAGAAAAGTGGAAATAGAAGTGCTTATGGAGAATAGCAGAGGGTAAGCAACACCATGGCAAGGCCCAGGAAGGAAGGTATGAGTATTTAGGAATCAGCAAGCTAAGTGTGAGGATAAGGTAACAGGGAGAAGGACGGAAGGAAGGAATAACTGAAAGATATCTGGAAAAATTCCCCAAATATTTGGAAATCAAAGAAACATTTATATATAACCCATAGATCACGTGGGGGGCACAAAGGGAATTAAAAACAAATTGGATTAAACGAAAGCATAAAAATGTCACAATTGGTAGGACACAGCTAAAGCAATGCTTTGAAGGGAAATGGATGGTTTGAAATGTTTATATTAGAAGAGAATAAAGGTTAGAAGTCAATGAGTTATGCTTATATTGTAAGAACATAGCTTATAGTTTATTGTTATAAGATGACTGTCAATTGACTTTCAATAGAAATAACAGAAGGCAGAAGACAATGGGATGATATGACTAAGTAATGAAAGATAATATTAACTCCCAACTTGTAATTTATATTCTAAAGAAATGTCCTTTAAAAATAAAGGCAAAAGTGGAATGTTTCCAAAGAAAACTTGAGAGAATCCCTTTTCAGCAGTCACACTATTGGAAATGGAATTTTTTAGGCAGAAGAAACCCGGTCCTCAATGGAAACACAATAATACAGAAAGCAAACAGACAATAAAAACGAAGGCCTCTTTCAATAGAAAACAGTGCAAATTCAAATTAACACTGATCACTTAAAACCATAATTATAATCTCTGTGAGCTTAAAATGTATATAAAATTAAAATAAATGACATTTATAGCACAGAAGTTGAAAGAAGCCAAAAAGCCCACAGGCTGTCTAGGAGGAAACAAGAAAGCTAATTGAACACTATAATATTTTGGGTAATCATCAAAATAATAATAATAATAATCATCATCATCAAACTATATATAATTATATATATATGTTACGTATATAATAATTAATAAATTATAGGACTTGGAAATTGAAATTAAAAGCTTCTGATTAATCCAAAATAAAATAAGAAAAAATCATATGACACAAATGAAAAACAACAAATATTCCAATAGATTTAAATCCAAGTAGAGCAACAATTATTCTAACTGTAATAGATGAAATACACAAAATAAAAAAGAACTACTGAACTGGATTTTTAAAAATCCAAACTATATGCTTCTTGTAAGAAATATACCACAAAGTTAAAATAGAAAAGAGGGAAAAAGAGATCTCATGTGAAAAACCAGAAGAAAGCTAAGATAACTATACATAAAGGCAAGAAATATGACAAAAATAAGGTATTTCATGATGATTATAGTGTAAGTTCCAACATATAGTATAACTCACAAATTTGTGTGCAGCTGCAAAATATGTCATAAAGCAAAATTTTATTGAACTGAAAAGAAAATTTTTCTAACTCTCAATCACTTTTAGATATTTTAACATAGCTCTCTGAGCAGGTAATGCAACAGTCAGACAAAAAATCAATAAAGATATAAAAAGTATAAACAAACACTGTAGATAAATTTAACCTAGTTGGTGAGTGCTATAAAATAGTATGTTCAACAACTACAGAAATATGCATTCTTTCCAAGCACACATGAAAAAGTTCTTTACTAAATGGATGATATGCCAAGCCATGAAGGAGGTATCAACTAATCTCAAAAGACAGGAGTCATCCATAGTATGTTTCTGACAACAGTGGCAATTAAAAATCAGTAAAATAATGTTGAAAGTAAGTAATACGTATCTAAACTGCCTATAGAGCAGAGAAAATAAAAACTGATGATAAAAATGTCATAATAAAATGATTGCAAAAATGATTGCAATGCAGTTAAAACAGTGATTAGAAATAAATTTAGAACATTAAATAAAGCACATATCATGACAAAGAAAAACTGTAAATGAAAGCTCTAAGATCCATTTCTGGTAGCTAGACAAAAGAACCACAAATTAAACTTAAGTAAAATAAGAAAATTGTGATTCTTTAAAAGGAATAAAATAGATCATCCCTCACAAAGAATAACTAAGCAAAAGGAACAGAAAACACAAATTTCTACTTTCAAAGATTAAAAAGTCCTACAGAGTATTAAAGAATGCTGCTGCATAAACTATTTTTAGGATAGTAAGCTTGAAAACTCAAATAACATAGACACATTCTTTGGAAAACACAATTAACCAAAACCCCCACATGAACAAATAAAGAATCTGAATAATTTTCTATTAATTAAGGGGACTGTGTTAATAACTTAAAAACATTCCATAAAGAAGATCCCAAATTACAAATGTATCCAAAAGTTTAAGAAATAACATTGAATATTTTTTAAAAAAATTTCTCTAGAGAATAGAAAAAGATGGAATATTTCCCAGATATTATGAGGCTAGCATAAGCTTGGTAGGGAAAACTGACAGGAACACTGCAAGAAAGGAAAATCTCAGGCCATTATCACTCATTAACATAGGTGCAAAATTACTAAGAATAATTAGTAAATTCAATATAGTGACACATTAAAAGACTTTAAATTATGACCAGGTTGGTCATAATTGATTTAACATTTAACTATAGAGAATAGATTTATAAAGTAACAAATATACAAATAGATTTTATAAAATCAATGTAATTTAACACAGATTATAAAGTAAAAAATCATATAATTATCTTAATAGATGCAGAAAAATCATTGATTATTTTATTATTTATGATTAAAACTAATAGCAAGCTAGAAATAGAAGAAAATTTCATTACTCTGACAAACAATATAGACAAAAATATCTACAGACAACATAATCAATGGTGAAATACAATACCTCTGATATTAAAAAGAAGAAAATGGTATATGCTATGACCTCTTCTATTTGGCACTGTATAGGAAGAGTTAGGCAGTATAATAAGGCAAATAAATGAAATAAAAGGCATGCAAGCTAGAACAGAAGATATCATGCTGTCTTTATCTGCAAACAATATCATTATCTATGTAGAAAATCCTATAAAAAAAGCTACTACAAGAATGTGTTCTGATGTACTGACAAGGAAAATTTTAAATAAAGATTAAGAAAGCAATTAAATTTACAATGGCTCATAAAATGTGGAATACTTAAGGGATAAAATTAACACAATATGTGCCAAACCTATACATTAAAAATTTTTAAAAACTTTTCCAAGAGAAATTAAAGAAAACCTAAATAAATTGAGAAATATACCATCTTCATGGATTGAAATATTCAATAGTTATCAGTTCTTCTTAAACTGATCACAAGTAAAATTCCAGCAGTTTAGTTAGTACAGATTGATAAAATAATTCTAAAATTTATACAGAGATCAAAATACCTAAATTAGTCAAACTAAGTTTTAAGAAGAACAAAGCTGGAGGACTCTTACCGCCTGTTTTCAAGAATTACTCTAAAGTTGTACTAATCAAGAGGGTGCACTTTTAACACAAGGATAAAGATATAAATCCTTAGAACAGATTACAGAGTCCAGAGGTATACTATACATGTATGGACAACTGATTGTATTTGAAAGTGCCAAAGCAACTCAGTGGCAGAAGGATTGTCTTTTTAACAAACAGTGCTATAACAATTGGATAGCTATGGGAAAAATATAGCTTTTTTCCACCAAAAAAATTTGCTAAAATTGTATTATAGATCTAAACCTGAAGGGAAAAAAACCATACAACTTTTGTGAGAAAACAAAGAAAAGTCATAATGACTTTTGGTTTAGCAAGGATTTCTTGTTATAACTCAAATTATATTTAAAAAAATCTTTTGACCTCATCAAATTGAAACTTCTGCTCTTTGGAATACACTATGATGAAAAGGAAAAAAATGTTCCACTAGTAGGAGAAAATATTTGCAAACACATATCTAACAAAGGATTTATATACAGAACACTTGAAACTCAATATTAACAAGAGAAACAACCCAATTTAGAAGAGGACAATGATTTGAACACAAACACAAAATTAATATATCAAAAGTGCTCAAAATTATTAGTTATGAGGGAAATACAAATTAAAATCATGAGATACCACAGTACAAACACTAGAAAAGATAGAATTTAAAAGACAGATGATATCAAGTGTTAGCATGGATGCACAGTATCTCAGATATTTTCTTATCACTGAGTTGCAATACTTGACACCCACAACTTGGCTTATTGTTTGTAGAGGTTTTGGTCCATAGTTAGCTGGCTCTAAGGCAGGAGAGCATGGCAAAAGGGCATGACAGAAGAGAAACAGCTCATAGCATGGCAGGCAGGAAGCAGAGAACCAAGGGCAGATAGTGGGAGATACGCCCTTCCAGGGCATTTCCACCTGTGACCCACCTCCTCCAACCAGGTTCATTTCACAAATCACATTTAGCTATGAACTCATCAGTGGATTAATCCACCAGTAAGTATCATGCTTACTTATGATTCAATCACCTCCTAAAAGCCTCACCTATGAGCACTTGAGGCTTTAGGGAGACATCTAGATATGAACCATAACATTTGCCCTGGCTTGTAAAAGACTCAGATTCATGTCTTCATGCAAAACGTTTATCTCTACGAGTCACAAAAGTTTTTAAAAAACCACATCTTCTTTATCCAGTCTCCAGTTGATAGGCAATTATAAAATGGAGTATTATTCAGCCATAAAGAACAAGAAACTAGAGACATTTACAGCTAAGTGGATACATATTGAGAACATACTCTTAAGTGAAATTAATAGGACACAAGTGTAAATACCAAAGTTTCTCTGGTGTGATAAACTGAAAGTATAAATAATAGTTTTTCTGGTGTGATAAACTAAAAGTGTAAATAAGAATCAAAATGTATAATTGATATTTTGTAATAGGTAAAAAGGTCTAAAGGTGTAGAGGAAGTGGGAGGGGTAGGGGAAAGGTAAGACGGGAAAAGAAAAAATAAGAGAAAGGGGGAAAAATGGAAAAAAAGTATTTGTAAATAGGGAAGAGTGGAGGGGGTGAAGGGAGGCCAGGAGAATGGGGAAAAAATAAGAACCCAGATAATGTCACATAAAGGTACAAGATCCCAATGATGAATGTAACTGTATTGTATACCTAAAATGCACCCCCTCAAAAAAAAGGTAGAAATAGGAGGATAGAAAGGAGCCCAAAGCAAGACTGAAATCCAACAGAGCAAACCTTAAACCTCACATTTCCATTCCAGCACCTGTGGCAATCTGTGGCAAGATGTGAACTCCAAAGGGATTCAGTGGCCCTGCCCCTCCAGCTTTGTTGGTGGTTGTGGCCCTTGTGGCTTATCTCTAGGTCTGGCTCTGCTCACTCCTTGAAGCTTTCCTCAGATGGTACACATTCCTGGCACTGTTCCAATGGTTTCACTCTCTCAGCCTCAAGCACGGTTCTCTCAAGTGGATTCTCTGTTCAGGATCTCACAATTGGTCATTCATCATCTTGGAGAGGGGCCAACTAAACTTGGAACTCAGAGCAGCTGCAGTTTGGTTCCATTTAACGGATCTCAGTGTCAGGGTGAAGTGGAACTGAGTTCAAGTTGGCAGGTGGTCAAGGAGCCAAGTTCAAGGTGGAAGGAGGCACACGGAGTGTTGCAGGCTGAACAAATAGGGCTCCAGCCTCATAGCCAGAAACCAGCACGAACTTCAGTGGAACTAAAGGTGCAGCCTTGCTAATATTATCCACTACCCTGCCATAAATCTATGATTGGCTTGCTGGGATTTATCAAAATGGATTGGGGCTCTGTCTGCTCACTCTGTCTACCAGTTACAGCAGAGACATTCCTTGAAGTAGACATTTTCTTTTCTTTCTTTTTTCTTTGATTGCTTGTTCTTATTTTTATATCAGTGTGAACACCATACTTTTGTTGTTGTTCTGTTTGGTTCTTGTTTTTATTTCTTCCTTCTCTCTTTCCCTCCTGTCTTCTTCACAAGTTTCTCAAAGTTCAGATACTCTTCCTTTGTCTTTCAGTGTTGCTTCTAATCTCTTCCTCTTCTTATATTTCTCTATTTACACTCCCCAACCTTTTAAAATGTTCTCCCCTTAGGGTAAAATCACCATACTGTTTATGTACTTACTGTATATAATTTTCTGATTTGTTTTAGATTTTGTTATATAAACACAAATGTAGTTCATACACTTAAAGGTGGCAAATTAGTAGTTACCACAGTTTGGCATTTTCTAAGGCTGTGTTTGATGCTATTGTTATTATTGTGTGTACTACATTAGCCAAGTGACACAATTAATTGTTCTAACCAGTTGTTTTTGCTGGTATGCCAAGATTGAGATTGTCTGGGGGTGTCATAAACATTACCACAGGCCAGTAACAGAGAACCAGGGACTAGGCCAAATAGGCAGCAACTTATCCCAAGTGAACTGAAGAGGCAGGATCTTGCAATAGACTCAAAACCCAAAAGCAACATACACCTGCAACATCTCTGAGAAGCAGTCATTTCTTAAGGGTTCTCAATATTAGCAGTAAAGCTACCGGCCACAATTTACAAGCATTTGCCCAAGAATTGAACTTAAAAAAAAAAAAAGAAAATAGAAAAAGAAAACAAGAAGACACAGAAGCAAGATGCAACCCCAGACTACCAAAAGCAAACCAAAACTACCAAAGGCAAACCCAGGTGGCAATGAGGTGAAACAATTCAAAAGCCCCTCACTTGGAGTCTCTGAAGGAGTAACAGCAGAAGTGACAAAGAAGATGAATGAGGCTCTAGAAAAAATTCAATCAGAAATAATTTTTCAGATAACTATAAAGATGGTGACCATAATGAAGGACATGGCTATTGACTTTAGAGCATATAGACATTAAAAAAATAGGGCTGGGGATTTAGCTCAGTGGTTCCGCTGCCTGCCTTGCAAGCACAAGGACCTGAGTTTGATCCCTGGTACCAAAAAAA
>NW_022900928.1:17215433-17238597 GCF_012274545.1 Fukomys damarensis
AAAAAAAAAAAAATAGAGGAGCTTGGGAAAATGATGGAAACCATGAACATGCAACATAAGAAAGAAACAGAATCCAACAGATTCAAACAGATATCCAGGAGATTAAAAATTCCATTGAAAGTATACACTGTAGAATGAGACAATGTGAGGACAGAATACAGAAGACAGGATTGTGGTTACTGATCATGAAAAGGAAGTTCTCTTAAAAACAGCAAGGGGCCAAAAAAAAAGAATCCAACAGTTGCTTGATGATGCAGACTACCATAACATTGACTGGAGTCAATGAAAAAGCAGAAGATAGTGCAAATGACATAAAAAACCTATTCACAGAAGTGATGGCAGAAACTTCCTAAGCATGGAATGAGAATTTCACATAGAGAAGTGACACATAAAAGATTCCAATTAGCAAAATCAACGCCAAGGTATATAATAGTCAAGATTTTAGAAATTTAACACAAGAACAGAATGTTAAAAAGCTGTTAGAGAAAAATAAACAAATCACCTATAAAGGAAAGTCCATCAGAATCATAGCAAACTTCTCAACACAAACCCTTAAGTTGAGGAGAGCTTGGAATGAAGTATTTCAAACTCTAAAAGAAATCAGCCTCCATCCCAGAGTGATGTACCCCACAAATCTATCTTTTGAAATTGACAGAGAAATAAAATATTTCCATGACAAAGAACACTTGAAGAAATTCATGGCCACCAAACCAACACTCCATAATGTTCTGATGGACATTCTAGACAGAAATAACAAAGGCTGCAACTCTATGAACCCCAACAGAATGACTCCAACAGGCAAAGCAAGTAATTAAACAGAGGGAGAAAAAGGAAACCAATGACTGGAAAAAAATATGAAAAGGATAGTTCAATACATATCCGTTATAGCCATCAATTTAAATGGTCTCAATTCACCAATCAAAAGAAACAGACTGGCAGAATGAATCAAAAAGCAACATCCAACAATAGACTGCATATAAGAAACATATTTAATAAAAAAATTCATAAACTGAAAGTCAAAGGATGGAAAACAATACTCCATGTAACAGGAAGCCAGAAGAAAGCAGGGATTGCTACTCTATTTGCAGATAAAGTAGATTTCAAGCCAAGATTGATTAAGAGAGACAAAGAAGGTCGCTACATCCTTGAAAAAGAAACAATCCAAGAAGAAGAGATAACAATCATAAATACATATGCACTAAATAGCGGTGAACCCAACTATATAATGGACATTAAATAAGCACAAATATTCTTTTAATATTGGAAACTCAATACCCCACTGTCACAAAGACAAAAAATTCAACAAAATATCAGAATCAAACCAAACTTTAGAACAAATGGACATAGTGGATGTCTATAGAGTTTTCTACCCTTCAGCTTCAGAATACACGTTCTTCTCAGCTGCCTGTGTGATGTTCTCCAAAACAGACCACATACTAACTCACAGAATATGCTTAGGTAAATGTAAAGGAATTAAAATTATCCCATGCATAATAATATCAGAGTATAGTGTAATTAAATTGGAAATCAATGACAAAAGATAGCACAAAAACTTCACAAGCACATAGAAATTAAATCACATCCTCCCAAACAACCAAAGAGGCACATATGAAATTAAAGAAGAAATTTAAAATTTTCTACAATTAAATGCTGATGCAGAACAACATACCAGAACTTATGGTGTGCAATGAAAGCAGTTGTACGGAGGAAATTTATAGTGGTGATTTCCCATATCAGAAAAACAAGAGCAAGCTCAAGCAAACAACCTAATGTTGAACCTCAGGCTTCTAGAAAAAGAAGATCAAGCTAAGCCTAAAGCTCATACCAGGGAGGAAATTATAAAGATCACAGCAGAAATTAGTTCAACAGAGACCAAGAAAAGCATGCAAATAAACAATGAATTGAAGAGATGGTTTTTGAAAGATTAAATAAAACTGACAAACCTTAAGCCAACCTTATCAGAAAAGGAAAGACTCAAATCTGTGGAATTAGGAATGAAAAGGGTCAAATCATAACACCTCATGCAGAATGTAGAAGTCGCCATTTACTTTGAGAACCTGTATTCTAGTAAGATGGAAAACACAGAAGAAATGGACAGATTCCTAGATATATAAGAATTACCAAAGCTGAATCAAGAAGACATAAAAATTCTAAATAAATTAATATCAGTCAATGAAACTGAAGATGTAATTTAAAACCTGCCAGCAATAAAAGCACAGGTCCTGATAGGGTCACTACTGAGTTCTACAAGAAATCTAGAGAAGACCTAATGCCACTACTTCTCAAACTCTTAATGAAATTGAAAGGGAAACAATACTCCCAAATTCACATCCTGATACCAAAACTAGAGAATGATTCAACCAAAACTGAAAACTACAGGTCAATCTCTCTATTGAACATAGATACAAAAATGCTCAATAAGATGCTGCCAAACAGAATGCAGCAGATCATCAAGAAGATCATACACTATGACCAAGTAGGACTCATCCCAGGGATGCAGGGATGCTTTAACATATGCAAATCAATAAATGTAATATATCCTATTAAGAGAGCCAAGGACAAAAACCATATGATTATCTCAATAGATGCAGAAGAAAGCATTTGACAAAGTCCAACACTCTTTCATGATAAAAACCCGACAGAAAATTGATATAAAGGGTCTTTATCCCAATCTGATAAAAGCCATCTATGACAAACCAGCAGCCAGCATCATACTAACTGGACAAAAACTGAAAGCTTTCACTCTAAAATCAGGAACAAGACAAGGATGTCCACTGTCACCACTCTTATTCAATATAGTTCTGGAAACATTAGCCAGAGCAATTAGACAAGAAAAATCTAAAATCAAACAAGACAAGGATGTCCACTGTCACCACTCTTATTCAATATAGTTCTGGAAACATTAGCCAGAGCAATTAGACAAGAAAAAGAAACAAATAGAATAAGGATAGGAAAGGAAGAAGTTAAATTATCATTGTTTTCGGATGACATGATATTCTACATAGAAGACCCCAAAAACTCCACCAAAAGACTTCTACATTTAGTAACAAATTCAGTAGTATAGTTGGAAACAAAGTCAGCACTCAAAAATCAATAACATTCCTGTACACAAATAAACTCACTGAGAGAGAAGTTAAAGAAACACCTTTCATCATAATATTGAAAAAATTGAAATACCTGGGAATCAATCTGATAAAGGAAGTAAAAGACCTTTACATTGAAAATTACAGAACTCTGAAAAAGGAGATTGAAGCAGCTATCAGAAAATTGGAAGATATCCCTTGTTCTTGGATAGGAAGAACCAATACACTAAAAATGGCTGTCTTGGCTACTTTTCTCTCATTGCTGAGACAAAGTACCCAACACCCAAAGTTAAATGGGGAAAGGTTATTTAGCTCGTAGTTTTGTAGAGGTTTCAGTCCATGATTGGCTGGCTCCAAGGCAGAGTGGCACAGCAGAGGGGCAACAGTTCATGGCAGTGGAAGACAGCAAAAATAACAAGGAACCTTAACAGCATCTTTCTGCCCTTTGTATCTTATTCAGAAAGCTTAAGGAAGGTAGTATTCACACCCTAATCCTAGTGCCCTTGAGCCTAGCATTGCACCATGAATCAGTTCCAGCCTCACCTGCTATAGATCCAGCCACTTCTGAAAAAGCTCCACCCAAGACTTGATGAGGCTTGGGGGGCGGCATGTAGACCCAAACAATAACAATGGCCATATTTCCAAAATTCTTATATAGATTTAATGCAATCCCAAGCAAAATACCAATAGCATACCTCATAGACTTAGAGAAAAACAATCCTAAAATTCATTTGGAACCAGAAGAGACCTCGAATAGTAAAAGCAATTATGGGCAACAAAGTCAAGATGATGGTGATCACAATCCTCATTATACTACAAGTTGCTGTGATTAAAAACAACATGGTACTGGCAAAACAAACAAACAAACACAAACAAATAAACAAAAAACCAGACCTGAGGATCAGTGAACAGATTAGAAGATGCAGAAACAACTTGAACACACTCAACCACCTTATCTTTGACAAAGCCAAATATCTTCACTGAAAGAAAGATAACCTCTTTAATAAATGGTGCTGGAAAAACTGGCTTTCCATATGCTGAAGTTTAAAACTAGACCTGTATCTTTCACCATGCACTAAACTAAAATAAAAATGGATCAAAGATTTAAAATTAAAACGGAAACACTAAATCCACCAGATAATAGAATAGACAGAACTCTTGAAGACATTGGTGTAGGCAAAGACTTTATGAACAAAATGCCAATTGCACAGAAAATATCACAAAGAATCAATATTCTGGGGTCTTATTAAAGACTTTTGCATGGAAAAAAAACTACCAACAAAGTGAAGAGACAACCTACAGCACGGGAAAAAATTTTGACAGCTGCTCCTCAGACAAAGGATTAATATCTAGAACATATAAAGAATTTTTAAAAAATCAGAACTCCCAAATTTAAAGACCCAATCCAAGAATGGGCATCTAAAATGAATAGACACTTCTCAGATGAAGCAGTTGAAATTGCAAATAAATATATAAAAAAATGTTCAACATCACTGGTCATTTGAGAGATGCAAATTAACATGATGCTGAGATTCTACTGTACTCCAGAAAGAATGGTTATTTTCAAGAAATCACCCAATAACCAAAGCTGGCAGAGCTGTGGGAAAAGAATAAACCTTTCTCTTGGGGCCGGGGATTTAGCTCAGTGGTTTGGGTGCCTATCTCGCAAGTACAAGGTCCTGAGTTTGATCACCGGTACCAAAAAAAAACAGAAACCTTTCTCCACTGTTGGTGGGAGTGTAGACTGGTACAACCACTGTGGAAATCAGTGTGGAGATTCCTCAAAAAACTACAACTATAGGCTCCATTAGTCCCAGCTACCCGCTTCTCAGTAACTTCCCAAAACAATTAAAAGCACCATACCACAGCAATATATGCACACACATGTTTATAGCAGCACAGTTTGTAATAGCTAAATCTTGGAAACAACCCAAATGCCCATTAATTGATAAGCAGATAAAGATGACGTGGGTTATATACATACATATATATATATATATGTATATTTATATGTGTGTGTCTCTCTCTCTCTATATATATATATAGAGAGAGACACACACATATATACACACAATGAAGTACTACTCTGCCATAAAGAAGATAAGCTTGAGACATTGCTAGCACAATGGATGCATCTTGAAACCATACTCTTCAGTGAAATAAATTGGATACGTGCTTAAATACTGAATTGTTTCTCTGGCATGAGACACTGAAAGTATAAATAAGGATCCAAATGTATACTAGATATTGGGAAATGGGAATAACATGTTCAGATGTGAAGAGGGGCAAGGCAGGGAGAAAGGAAGGAAGGGACAAGCAAAAAAGAAAACAGAAGGAAAAAATGAAAACAAAACTTCTGTAAATGAGGAGGGGAAGAGGGGTTGAAGGAAGTGGAGAGGAATGGCAAAAAAAGAAGCAGCGAGATATATCACGTACAGGTACAAATTCCCTATGATAAATGTTATCGTTATGTATATCTACATTATACCCATGAAATCGCAAGAAAAAAAGAAATCAAACAAAGAACAAAAATCATATAACTGTTTAGTTAAACTGTCTCTAAGGGACCGTATCGCATCTTTGGGAAGGGAGAGAAGCAGTGATATAATACATTTGGCTTTCCATTAGATATTTCCATGTTATTTTAAATCTGGTATATTAATTTTAAATTTAAGAAAATTAATCAGATTTAAATGTAAAAACCCTACATTTCCATAGATAACCAAATGTACAGAAAAATGGTTAGGCTAGTAATTCAAAGGAAAGAAAAAGCTGTATGCACAAAAATATTAATTCAACACCAAACTTAAATATGCTCATTTATAATTCATGTATAAAAATTAAATAAGTAACTCATTAAACAAGATATCTACAAAATAGGATATTCTATTAAATAACATGTATGCACACTATATGATAATTACCATAACACAACTGGTATAATATTCATTTTTTAAAGGTGCAGAATTTTATGTATAACTAACTGTATTCATGTAGTTATGAGTGGGGAACATGGTGTAATTTTAGTCGATTCACCATTTTCTATAACAATTTCAAAATTTGCATTGTTTTGTATTATTTGAAAATTTTCATTTGGAGATTTCCTCCTTGTATGAGAATTTAATTTGAGAAGCAAACCAACGTGCAAGATGCCTGCTTGCTAGTCCAGCGCGGGTCACTAACTGGCCAGCAGGTAGTGTAGACGTTTGTGAGCGAAGAGCCGCTTACCCGCATGTCCCGCTGGAGGAGGATGACGGGAAGCCAACATCAGGGAGGCGCTTCTGAAAGGCAGCGTGGGCTTCTCCAGGGACGGGCCGCTGTTCCCAGACAGCATCCTTCCCTTGCAGCTGCTAAAGAGATCCCTGATGTCCTTGCTTTCTTTGGATTCTTGGAGGAAACTCTCGAAAGACTTGTCTTTGGTTCTGAAGGAGGAAAATAAAGAGGGTCTTCTCCTGGGACCCCTGGCAGCTTTTGCCACGGCCTCTTGCAAACTCACTTTTTCCAGGAGTGTGGGGACATCGTCAGCGTTGCAGCAGGGCGGGGGTGAGAAGAACGCAGGGAACACCGTAGGTGGGCAAAGGTCCGAGGACTGGGTGGCCCTGGGAGCTGGGGAGCCCAGGGAGAAGGTGGAGGACCTGCGGGCCGTGGGTCTCCTGGGGGACTGCTGGCTCCCGTCTTTATTAGAACCGCTTTTCCAGAGGCTGAAGGTGCTGGCAGAGGGGTGCGGCTGCTGGCTTGTGGGCAAAGTTTCTGGTTCTGGTTTGGCCGAGACCTTCTTCGTGCTGTCAGAGGCGTGGAAGAACTGCCCCACGGACTTTCGGATGGCATTTGTAATGAGCCTCAGAGGTGACTTGGGCGGGGGCACACTCCGCCCCTCCAGAGCCTGCACAGCTGGGGTCCGTGTCCCCTCGGGGGCCTCCGTCTGAGCTGCCAGTGTCTCTTTCCCTCCCCGAGGGAGGCACAAAGGGTGGACCCGTCTCAGCACAGGGTCTCTTCTGCCGTTTCTAGCACCCTCCTGGGAAAGTCGCTCCCTGGGCTGGAGGGGCACACTCTCAAGGCGGGAGGCACCCCAGTCCAGCAACATGGTCTTCTGTTCCTGGCTGAGAACCAACTTCTTCAGGCCTGACGTCCTCTTGGCCAGCTCTGACCCACCTTCCTGTTCCCTCTTGGCTCCAGTACTGCCCTCTTCTGCTGGCAGAGATTGCTGGTGGTCTGGCAAGGATCTATCCTTCCCCCCAGTGAGGAGAGGGTCTCTGTGGGGGCTTCCGGCACCCCCAGGAGCCCCTGTTTCCCGGCAAACCCCAGAAGCCATCTCCACAGGGCTTTGGAGGCTGTCTCCACCTGGGCTCACCAGGCAGTACTCTGCCCGCTCTAGCACCTCGCTGTGAGGTAGGTACAGGGCCATTTCCTTGGGTGCCTCTTGGGTTCTAGCTCTCCTGAGGAAGATCGGGGTCGAAGGACTGCAGGGATCTCCAGAGGCCTGAGGGTGGGGGGTGTAAGCTGTGACCTAGAAGGGATGGGCAGAAAGAGCAGTTATTTCACAATTTACAGCATTTATCTATACCGATTAGGCAAATCTCAATCCACACCCTGCTTCTTTTCTCCAGATATCAGATATTCACTGTCAAAAAGGAATGTTGCCTGGGAGAATCAGAGGGCTGCTCTTTGCTTGAAGTATCTCCTTAGAAACTACTGGGACCTACTTGGAGCCTCCAGATCCACTCTGCTCAAAGGCCATTCTGGATCCTGGGTTAGGTGGGTAAGGGAGTCAAAGGGAGGAAAAGGCCCAGACGCTGCTCTCCACAGCCCCTGGCCAGGGTGAGTAGGGCTGGCCTGCGAGGAAGCTCTCCCATGTCTTGCTCAAGCACGGTCCTACTCAAGGGCACCCTCCTCTCATAGCTGCACTCCACTCATGACTAAGAAACCAAGGCAGAGCCCCTGGAGGCCATCAGGTTAAGGGTGGCAGTCACCCTTCTGGGTTGGAACTGCAGTGACTGAGGATGGCCATAAGGACCTTCCAAGGACCTTCCTAAAGGTCACACCTTGCACAGAGAAAGCCATTTCTACTGAGCAGGAACTTGGCTCTTGGCAAAACAAGAATGTAAGTGAACTCTAGTGGGAGCAGCTAGCTGTGCTCTGCCAAGCACTCTGGGGCCCAAGGGACACTTGTAGGATGGGGACTTCACAAGAACTCAAATTTCTTCTGCCTTGCAGACTATTTTGCAGGTCCTGAGAATGGCTTGGCAGGTAATAGACACTGGATAAATCCATATGAAAAGAGAGTCCAGCCATACATATCAGTGATGACATGTTCTTTTCCAAAGGCACCTGCACTCAGTGCCTGGCATCCTTCAACTGGAGGCTCTTTAACATGCTCGGTGTTTTTCAAGAGCGGAACACATATTCTAGGGCCAGCATCCCACGGTCAGGCAAAGAATCTCCCTCCAGAAGGACTGTTGGGGTGGGGCTATGTCCTTGGGTAGTTGAGAAGAAGCAGGCTAAACTTTTATGAAAGGCACGAGTGCAGAAGGCCTGGAGTGGAACTTTGACAGAGTCTCTTTCTGGCCCTGGCCTTGCACTTGGGGGGCATAAGAACGCTTAGAATCCAGAGTTTAGCATGGAAGGAGGGAGGGCGCAGGCAGCTCATCTTCCTAACATCTGTGCATCGCCTGCAGGGGAACTCACCTGAGGTGGAGAAAAATGGTCCGGAGGATGTCCAGGGACACTGGCTGGAGACGAAGAAGATGGAGAAGACCATGAAGACAGAGGAAGAGGAGGAAGTTCCTTTGAAGGTGACAGAGTTCTTTTGTTTGCTGCTATTAGATCTACCAAGGAAGGGACACACACGCCATTACAGAGCTGCTGTTGGGTTATCATGGAAAGGGGAGGTTGTAAGGGAAGCTCTAGTTCTAATAAGCAGTGTCTGGAAGGAGAAGATGTCAAAGACTAATTCTGAGGTTCCAGTGACCATGGCTTGGGACAAAGCCAGAAGCAGGGTCCCATGGGGGAAAGGAGGCTCCAGGATGAGAAATCAAAGGACATAGTGTTTCATTTTCTTGTGGGAATGTTCCTGAGAGAGACATGAGCCGTGTTTCCAGAGTGCTTCCCAGAAATGGACATCTACCCCTAGTTTCCCTAAAGCCATGGTGGTTGGGAGCTGGGGCTGTATTAAATCATCCCGTCAATAAACTATCTGAGGTTTCTTCTCACAAATGCCAGACCATCAGCTGTGGGCATGGCCAGGAGAGACACTCATTACTAATGAAAGGCAGTCTTCCTGTCACATGTGCCCAAGGGGCTCTCAGACAAGTGGGGCGGTAGCTGACACTCCAAGGGAACAGAGGGAGGGAGGTCACAGCAATATCAAACCTTTTGATGCATATGGAGTGAGGCTCATGCCCAGTTCCTGTTGCTCAAGAGACAACAGGAGCTCAGAAGTATATAAGAAACGAACATGGCTGGGCCCTGGGAACCCCTCTGGTCATCTGGTCCCCTCCCTCCCTCTTCTTTTCTTCTTCCCCCGCCCCTCTCCCCCTTCCTCCTCCTTCCTTTCCATCCCCTTATGTATACAGTCATCGTAAGACCCAAATCTCAAGTATTCTATCTCCATGTTGGAACATTTCAGATAATAATCTGTGCTCAAATAGAGTCAGAAACAAGTCAGTGTTTCCCATGTGCCTACTCAGTGTCTGACCCTCAGCCTGCCAAGCTCTTCCATGAAACATGGTGGCACATACTGGCATTCCCAGATACTCCCCAGGGCCACTGCGCCTACCTAGGCTCTCTTGTCTGAAACTCCAACTTCTGCCTTCTGGAACCCATTCAGATTCTCCTCCAAGATGCCCAACCTTTGGATTTTGGCTTACTTCTTAATTCAACACAGTGTCCAAGGCACAGTTTCCTCAGCACTTTGGGTGAGAGGCTCAGGGACCCACATAGGCCAGGTCAAACTGAAATCCATCCCCAATAAGAATTCTATTGAGTCCTGGTCCTATGGGAGGAACAACCATATGGGTGGATTTTCGATATTCTGCCCTGCTTCCCCACACAAACACAAGCATGTCAGATGATGTGTCCTAGACCTGGGTTCTGACAAAATGGCTGCCATACACATATGATCAACAAGCTCCCAGCGGGAAACTCCCTGGATGCCTCTGAGGGCAAAGGTAACTCCAGGTGACAGATCTGATATACGGGTGGGCAAAAGGAGCTCCTGAGAGAGGCCACTGGCTGCCAGAAGCTAATGTGGGGGAGGTGACTGGCCTGCCTTCCATCAACCGCACCCCCATCTCAGCCCACAATGAGATGGTTGGAGCCTAAAAAGGCAAAAGTCGTGAGTCAGTTGTTGCCTTGCTTCCTGTCCTCAGCTCGCCAAATTCCTGCAAAATTCCTTCTCCCCCTGTTCTTCGCCCCCTCTCTCTCCTCTCACTGCCATCTTCTGAATCAAGCTGCTTAACTTCTCTCAAAAGTCGTCTGGGCTTCACAGATTGCCTTTTGTTCCTCTGAGGAGTCTCGGAATCTTATGACACATAGCTAGGGACACCTTGGGATGTAAGCCTGACAGAAAAGCCATGGAATTTCCAAGTTCATGACCTGGCAGCTGCCCCCTTTTTCTCCTTTCTTGAATCCTCCGTAGCCAGCGGGGTCTTTTTCTGTGAGTATCTCCAAGTCGGGTGTTACAGGTGGAGCCTGCAGAGGGCTGGAGGAGGTGGGGAGGCAGAGGCCCTGGTTAGGCCAAGCCCTGTCCCTGGGCTGCCATTCCATCCCCTGCTGGGGAAGGGGCCCAGCTGGGGAGGGACAGGTGAACCAGAGCCCAGATGAGAGGTGATGGGGAGCCCCAGCTATTCCACAGGTAGCTTCCTGAGTGGCCTCCAGCCTCTTGGGTCAAGTGCTGGTGCTGCCTCCTCTTGGGCTCTCTGGCAATAGCGATCTTTTCTCTCTGAAGGTTCTTCTGGCCAGCATGGTCAGCCAGGGGAGGTGGCCATGTTCTGCTTTTTACTACAGAACCAATCTGGTCTGCTGGGGTTTCCTCTAGTGAAATGAAAATAGCAAAAAGGTGTTTCTGGCGGCTTTCAGCACTAGGGATTTTTGCCAGAACTCGGTTCCCAGGATGCAACCTTCCCTAACGTTCGAGGCTCTCAAGGTTTAAATCCTTTGCGAGGTCTTGGAGCGCCCTCTAGGGACAGCAGCATGCAAGGCATGTGCTTTATTTACCCTCAGTCCTACTAACCTTGTTTCTGGTTCATTTGTTCCTTCATTTATTCTCTGAGCAAACAAGCACTTGGCGCCTCCTCTAGGCAAGATCATGCTAAGGACTCTGCCCCCCCCCCGAGGACCTGCCCAGAGCTTAGGATTTCAGTGCCTCAGGATGGGCTGGAGTAGGCAGTAAGACACCATCCCCTCATTCATTGCCTTGGGCTGTCAGATCTTCCAGGGCAGCGACCCAACCATGTGCGCAGCTCTAGTCCAGCGGCAGAGGTGACCCCTGGCCCCGCCTGACCCAGCGAGGGCGGGCAGGTCTGGGATGGTGGGAGAATGACTCACGGGCCAGGACTCAGCAGTGACTCAAGTAAGAAAACCAGGGCTCCCCACCAGCTGCAGCAGCAGCGCCCCGAGGTAAAGACCCTGTTGAGACACAGGGTCCGTCTCCCTCTCTGCAGACTGTGGAGAAAGTGTAGGGATCGGGACTTGGAATGAGATAGTGTCCTCGCCCCTAGCTCAGGGCCTCCAGGTAATTTCCACTCAGTCCCTGCTGCCCGCCACCCGAATGTGGGCCAGCCTGGGATTCCCCGCGTCTGTGTTTGCACGCGCGGCACTGCGCCACCTTGTGGGTGCCCTGGTCCTTGCCCTGTCCCGCTCTTCCTGGAACCAAGTCCTGCTCAGAAAACTGAGATGTATGTGTGTGGATAAATCAGTGAATATGTGTGAGTCAGTCAGTCTGTCTGTCTCTTCCTTCACTGTATTGCCTCCAACTTCAGGATCCAAAGAGCTCATATTCCAGCCACCCCAGAATCCAATCATACACCGTGCCCGTCCTCAGTGTCCTCGTTCAAGTTTCAAAGAGCTCAGAGCCCATGTGTGCTAAGCCCCTTCCACCAGTGATCGTGTAGAATCTTAGGGCTCTACGACCCCAGAATAGGAGGCAGAGGGCAATGGAAGTTCCCACGCCCGTCAGTGAATACTTCCTGAGTCAGCAGCAGAAATCAAGCCAACCTCCTTTTCCCCCCTTGTCCCTCACATCCTGGAGGCGATCAGAGAAGACACCATGTAAGGAATGAGAAGCACAGAATGGACCAGAGAACTCCCCACCCCTACCCCCGCCCCAGCTCGTGACTCACTTGATGGGAATTTTCTCCAGTTCTGGTGTTTGCTTGGAGCTGGAGCCTGGAAGCTGTTGGCCCGTTGCAGAGCTGTGGTGGAAAAAAAGAGAGGGGCAGGGAAGATGGGGGAGGGGAGGACAGGAGTCCATTAAACTGTAGGAATGAAGAGAGATTTCCCCGCTACAGCCTATTTACAAAAGTTAGCAGTTCAATGACTACAACTGGCTGAACCTTTTCCTTCTCTTACACCACGCTGCCTGACCCCCCTGCCAATTTTCATTTATTATCCATCAAATGTTTATTGAGGACATGCTTTGGGACAGGCACAGCCCTGTGTTAGGAAATGCCTCCAATAACTTAGCTGTCATTCTAAATCACCGATCATAAATGAGCCCCTCACATGCCGGTGTATATACAAAGAGGTACACACAAACATACGTGCACACGGTAGGGTCTAGCTCTAGCATGTGCCTCCAAAGCCTCATGTGTTCAGAGGTGGGGCTTTTGGAAGGCGATTGGAGCATGGGGTGCTGTACCCCGTGAATTAATCCACTGATTCATTCACAGCTCAATGTGTTGTTAGGAGGTGGGGCCTGGTTGGAAGAGGTGGGTCACAGTGAAGGTGTGACCTGGAAGGTGTATCTCCTCCCCCTGTCCCTCCCTTCTCTCTCTGTTTCCTGCTCACCATGACATGAATAGCTTTCTCCCGGACCCTACTACCACGTTGTGTCTGCATTTAGACCTATCAACCATGGACTGCAACTTCCGAATCTGTAAGCCAAAAAAAAACCTCTCTTCTTTGTAAGTTATAGGTGTCAGGTATTTTGTCCCATGGATGAGAAAGTGACTAAGGCAACATCCATGTATATATTTATGCATTCATTTGTATCACAACTGTTCTTTAAAGCTGAGGCCTCACAGCAATGTTCCATACAGGTAATAGATAAAAACTGGAGCTGCCCTAATTAAAGCCATGAAGCTGCAGAAAGTTCTCTTCTGCCTTCCCTTCCCTCGCCCAGAGTCCCCCAAACCCTGCACACTGGTTTTAACTGAGATGCTGGACAATCCATTGCCAGTCCCTTTCCTTATGGCCTGGTCCATTAGAAATGCATTTGTGGGACATTGTAATTCCCACTGACAGCCCTCTGCCCAGCTGTGCCTTGAGAATTAGCTTAGCAAAATGAATACTGCTTGTGGGGAGAAAATGAGTTTTAGCCCTTGGGGCATGAGAGTGGGCAGCGGGACTCAAATGTACCCTGTTGCCAGGCAGCACCTTCAGATTCCATCTCAGGCCTGGTGCTTCCATCACAGCCCGAAAGAAGGAATGGGCACCACACTGCACATCCGGGTGCTCATAAAGTGTATGGGAGATCTGGCAGACGGAGAAGGTGATACAGAGGATTTGACCCAGAGCTTCCTGAATTCGGGTGGGGCCAGTGTGGACCCCACGCCTCCAGTCCTCGATGCTCCACTCTGTGCCCTGGAGTGTTCTCTCCTTAGAACAAGATTTTGGCTCCTTAGCTCCTTGGCTCCCCTCCTCCCTTTGCCCACTGGGGATGCTTTGTGCCAGACTGGTAGGTTTCCAGTCCTACAGATCACTCTCAAGATCAGGCCTAAGGGTCTAGGAGGAGCCAGTGTGGATGGGTGCAGAGCAGTCCCCCACCTTCCCGCTGCCAGATGGATAGTCCGCCAAGGTCTCCAGGCTGGGAGCTTTTCATGAGGAACAGGCAGACCTTAAGTACAGCGACTTCCTCCTGACACCAGTGAAGGAACCACTCACACAAATGTAAGAGCTCTTAAAGCTCTGACTGCTCCTCCTCCACTTTTAACTTTGTGGAATGGAACCTATTAAAAGTGGCTACAGTTCATGGGAGATTTTCCATTACTGCTGTTTATGGGGTACCCATGTACACGTTCCTCCCACAACAGGAACAACAGGGTGAGTAGTAGAGATTTGACCTAGTACTTCTGAGCAGCATACAGCTAGGCTGGTTCCAGTCTTTCAGCTTATACTTTAGGTGTGTTTATTTGTTTGGTATTTACTTTATAGAAGCAAAGTGCATGACCTGCTGCAAAGGAGAAAGAGGGTAAGAATTTTGCCATACGGTACTGATGATCTCATTTTATTGTTACAAACTGTTGGTGTTCTCCATATGCCATGGGGCCATCCTGTTATCAAATTACTGCCAGGAAAAAAATGGATAAGTACCAATTCTTCCTTGTCAGAATAATTTAGGGGCAGATTGCCCTCCAAAATCTAATTGGTTTTGGTTCAAGAATCCAATGCACTAGATGCATCCATTTAGTTGCCTGGGCACGCACATCACAGTTAATTCGCCCAGGGGGACCCTCCCAGAAGCTGCCCTTCTGTGATTCCCGAAATGTGGGACATGCCCACCTGCACTGGGGAATCTGGCCTGCTCACGCCCAATGCAAACACTCAAGGACTCGGAGTCTCTGTGGGGACCCTGGAATACGTCTTTTAGGTAAGATTTAAAAGGACCTCTGAACTGGATTGGTATGGTTTGGATTTTAAATGGCCCCCAGTGGCCCACATCTTAAAGATTTGGTGGCCAGCCAGTGGCACTACTGGGAGGTGGCGGAAGAACACTGAGGAGGGGGAATGGAAAGGAAGAAAGTGAGGCATTGCCTGCAATGGGATATGAGACCCTGGTCCCTCCCTCTTTTTGCTTCCTGGATGCCAAGAGGTGACCCCTTTCCTTCACCTGTACTTGTATCATGATAGCAATAGGGCCAAGGGACCATGGGCTGAAATCTCTAAAACTGAGAGCCAAAATAAACCTTTTTTCTGTATGAGTTGTTTATCTCAGGCGTTTTGGCAAAGCAAGGGAAAGCTGACTATCACAGAGACGTTTTAGGGGAGCGTGTCCCATGGCTTACATGACTCGGGTGTAAATTACGTGTCACACCCGTGTCTTGGGCATGCTCCGTGTCACAGAACTTTGAGGATGTGAGAGGTCCCCTGAGGTGCTGAGGCCATCTGGGAAACCTCTTGTTCAATGGTGGCAAAATGCACATAACATAAAAAGCACCATTAAGCCACTTCTTAAATCATCTGTCAGTGTTTTTTAGGACAGCCAAAAAGAAGTACTGAGAGCAAGGGAGGGAGAGAGACGTGGAGCTGGCATGCACGGCACCCTTCCCCTGTGTTCATATGTTCAAACCCTGCAGCTCTGCAAACCTCGAAAGCTTGGAATTCAGTGGTGCTAAGTACCTTACACTGTTGTTTAGCTATCACTACTTCCCATCATCTCCAGAGCTTCTCCACGTTTCAGACTGAAACTCTCTGCTCATTAAACAGCAATCCCATCCTCTTCTCCCTCCATCCCTGGGGACCACCATTTATTTCTACTGTCTATGAATCTGACTGCTCTAGGCACGTGCTACAAGCCTCTCTCTGACTGGCTTCACACCTCATCACTTTACACATGTCCTCAGAGTTCATCTGTGTTGTATCGTGTATCAAAATCTCATTCCTTTTGAGGGTTGAATAACATTCTCTCTCTCTCTCTCTCTCTCTCTCTCTCTCTCTCTCTCTCTCTCTTTTGGTACCAGGGATCAAACTTGGGCCCTTGCACTTGCAAGGCAGTTGGCAGAACCACTGAGCCAAATTCCCAGCTGAATAACATTCTCTTGAATGGATAAGCCACTTTCGGTTTATCCCTTCATCTCTTGACTGCATGTGCTTTGTTTCCTCCATTGGGCCATCATGGACATGCTGTAAGAGCACAGATGCACAAACCAGGTCTGGCCATGCCCTGGTCTGGCCTTCTCTAAACCCACCTTGGAGACATTACTCCAGGTGACAACCGTGGCTGAGGGTGCTCAATAATTTCCATTCATGATGTCAACCCCGCACTACTTGGGAGAGCCACTGGCTCACCATCACCGGAGACTTTAACCTTAATACCGTGGCCGATCAATGATCAAAACCCCGGTTGACAACGATGAAATCAACAAAGGATTATTTGGAAGTCACACAGTGTATCCACTTCTTTATCTGCTCTATATTTTCCTTTAGAGTTGAACAGACTGTCAGAAACTAAATGCTTCGGCCATGTGCCTTAGTCTGTGCAGCCGAGCCCATGACTCACAGGATCCTGACTTGCTGTCAAGCCCACGCCTGCCGCCAAGGGGCGCTGCATGAAACGGCCTCCAGGGAAGGACAGCTGGATTCTCCGTGGAGCCATTGCTTAAGCCACGATCTAACGTATCACTCAGCATTGCCTACTCGACACACAAGCTGTGAACTCTGTCTAGACCTAAGCTCTAAGCAAAACTGTGTGCCCTCAGAGACCTACTGAATACATACTTTTTTTCCTCTTGAACAATGAGAATGATACTCACCTGGGTTTGCATTTTAACACTGGCTGCTTAGAACTAGAGTCTACCTCTTTGGAGTCTATGCCTCCTAAACTGGCTTTGCGAACCTTGCTTCTCAGGCTTCGTTTTTCCTACATACAGACATACATTGTGTTTGAGATCATCCTTGTAAGTTGCCTAACATCCTGTTGAGCAGAGAGAAATGGAGGAACAGGATGAAAGACAGGCAGGTTTCATACTGTGGGGGCAACTAGAACCCAGAAAGATGGAAGGCAGTACTGAGAGCTACGGTAATCAGAGGCACAAGCCCATAAGTATCCTGTTCACTGCCTGTGCTGAGCCCTTCTGGATAGCACTACAGATAGTACTTAAAATGTGTTTTATGATAATCTGCCTTTTATTTAAAAAGGCCCACATGGAAGATAAATTCAGAATTTCGAGGACTTAGAAATACTTTAAAAGTTCTTTCTGGCCCCAGCCCTGGCCTTCCTGGGAAACCATCGCTGAAGGACCAAGGGGAGATTCTTATACAAATATGAGTTTAGCCTGTGCAGTCTGGCCACCAGAGAGCAGTACAGGACAAGTTGAGTTCCAGATTGCACAGAGCACCCAAGATGGTGCTGAAGGCAGTTAACTTGTTGGTGAGATTTCTAATTAGCCTGTCTCTTCCCAGCCTCTCCTGGAAGTCAGATGACTTGGTCACAAGGGCTGTTTGCTGACTGAACCAAAACAGTCTAGACCACCCTCATTCAGACAAGCTGGGTTGCTAAACACAACTCATTGTAAATAGGCCAGAGTTTAGGCCCCAGCTGCACTGTTCTCTGGCTGAGGTGACCTCAGGAAAGGATGGTCCGTTTGCTTCTGCAAAAGAGGCTTCATCCTACTACCTCACAGGACCTACCTGGGATGAAGTGGGGCCACGTGCAGGAAAAGTCCCGGTACTCACTGAAAATGCACTCTTTATCGTGTAGGTAAAGTTTGGGAGCATTCCACAAGCCCCGTCTGTCCACTGGCAGGGGCCCAGTGGTCCCAGGAGGCTGAGTTGCCCAAGCCCACGCCCCTTCTCTGGGATGCTAGAGGGGCCCCTGAGGGCAGGAGGCAGGAGGAGACTGCTCCAGGCCCAAGGGACTGGGCCTGCTTATCTCTACTGGCCTATGACATCAACAGCCGGCTCACTCAGCACTCTAAAGCTTCTCATGGGAAAGATGCCAAGCTTGGGTCCACACCCCTCACACCCACTTCTGCTGTGGTCCCTGAGCCTGAAGGCTACCCTACCTGTCACCTGGACCCCCACGAGGAAAATCTGGTTATGAGAGTCTCTGCTGCACCTGACTGTCCCAGAAAGGAGCGTGGTGGACCCTCTGCTCACCACGCCCAGTGTGCGGTTCCTCAGGGCCCTGTGGAGAGGCTGCCCTGGTCAGGGGCTCCTTCAGGGAGCTGTGCCGGAAGAGGGGCTTTGGTAGAGGCAGGGACTCTGGCCGCTGGGGTCTCTCTTCGCGGGGCTCCATGCTGGGGCCCTCACACTCACCATAGTCAGACTCTGTGCTGGAAGAGGAAGGAGAGGTTTGTGAGCCAGCAGTCCTAGTACCCCCCACCCTGCATCTGCTCCATTACCACCTCCTAGGACAAGGCAGAGGTTCAGCTTCTCTCTGCTTCGACTCCAGCCTTGGACCTTGTTATGGGCCGAATTATATCCCTCAGATTCCTGTTTTGAGGTCTTAGCCCCAGGACTGCATTTACACATGGGGTCATTAAAGAGGTAATTAAATAAAAGTGAGGTCATGAGATAGGACCTCATCCTCTGTAACTGATGTCCTCAAAAGAGAAATATTATGGTTTAGATGCTCCCCCAATCTCAAGTGTTCAAAGGTGGGACTTTTGAAAGGTACTTGGATCATGTGGCTGCTCTACTCATCAGTGGATGGGTGAATTGTTGAATTCATAGTTGAATGTGCTGCTAGGGGGTAAGGTTTGGTTGGAAGAGCCAGGTCCCTGGGGGCATGACCTTGGAGGGTGTATCCCCCTTCCCAGCTCCTCCCTCATCTCTCTGCATCCTGGCTGCCATGAGGTGAGCAGCTTTCCTCCGATGTGCCCTTCACCATGATGTTTCTGCCTTGGAACCAGCTGATCATGGACTGAATTCCCTGAACCATAAGCCAGATAAAACTTTTCCTCCTTTAAATTGTAGGTGTCAGGTATTATGTCCCAGCAATGGGAAAGTTAACTAATACAAAGGAAATTTGGACACAGACATGCACAGAAGGGAAACACTACATGGACAGGAAATGGCCATCTACAAGCCAAGGAGCGAGACTGGAGTAGAACCTTCCCTTGTGGCCCTATTTAGGAACTGACAGCCTTCAGAACTGTGAGGAAATAAATGTCTGTTGTTTACACCTGGGTACTTTGTTATGGCAGCCCAAGCAGACTGATGCAGCTCGGATCCGATAGGAGGAAGAGCCCAGCAAACGTCAATGAACAACTAGCACCGAGGCTGGTCTCACTTGTCCTCATCTCTGGGCATAGCTCCCAAGCTCTCTGGAGCCAAATAAGCTCATACTTGGTCCTAAAACTTCAGGCACTGAGATGCTGCTTTCCTCCTCAAGAACAGGTGGGGGTAGAACAGACATTCTGGAGCAAGTATTTAATATGGCTGTAAGTAACTGGCAGGAACTCAAGTGGCAGAAAAATGGGTGCAGGTCCCCGGATGAGCAATCTCAGGCCGCTGGGTGGAAGATGAGACTCAGTCCAATAGCTCTCTGTTGTCCCAGCTGATCAGGAAGTAGAATTTGGGTGAGCCCACTACAGCCCATACTGCGCATGGAGCCACTCAGGGCATAACCAATGGGTTCACTCATTCACTGTGGGGCTGATTTGTTACTGTGCTTTACTGTGGGAATCGATAACTGACACAGATGCTTTCCTGGCCACCCAATCTAAGGTAGCTGACCTATCATTCTTCATAACATACCTTTACTTCCTCTACCTGGCACACATGTGATATGATGTTTTTCTTATTAAATGCTTTTTTGCTTACTAGCCATCTACTCAACTTAATGAAACACAAATGGGAGTAAGGACTTTGCCTAGTGTTGGGGGCGCTGAGTGCCCACATTTGGGGAATTACTCAACAACTTGCTGTTGATCAGCCTCCCGAAGAACCAGTGTGTCTGCAGGAGCCATAGAATCTGTATTTCTAATAAGCGGGGTCTGATGCAGGTGGTAAGGCCAGCACTGGGAGAGGCAGCCCTTGAGGCTCCAGGCTTCCTACCCCCTTACCCCATCTTGGCCTTCTTACCACCATGCATCACCATCTTCCAGTGGGAGGGCCCCAGAGTCCTCCTGGGACAGATGACACCCACTGTATCCCCTGCTGCAGCTTACATGACAAGCATCCCTGGGAGAAGACAGCGGGGCCCAGGCCTCTCCCTTCCCCGAGGAAATAACTATCGCTCATCCTTACAGTGCTTGTGGTGCTCTGGACACTGTTCTACACACTACACATATGTTCATTCTCTGATCCTCATGGCTCCCACTGACAGATGGGAAAAAGGCCCAGAGAGGACCCTCCACCCACAAGCGGAGAGAAGACCGGACCCCAAACGCGGCCCCAGTCCCGCAGCAGCCTGGCCATACCTGCTGTCCTCGCAGTCGACCAGGACGCACACAGCCAGCACATCCTGCCCGATGGTGTCCTCCCCAGGGCTGAACCTCACCGAGGTCCATTCGGAGGGTGCGGGCAAGGTGGCTTCACTGTTCATGTCCCTGGGCTGTGGCTCAGCCGTGCTCTTTGGTTTCTTGGGGGAGGTGGGCTCATCTGCTGAGAGGAGAACAGGGGCTAGAGAGCCAGTGGGACCAAGGGCCCCACAGGGTGCCTGATCCTCCAGGGGTCTGGGTGGGATGGTGGGGGACAGGCCTGGTTTAGCCGGATACCCCAGACTGACCATTCATCATCTGTGCTATTGCTGAAGCACCCTCACCCCACCCCTACATGCAGGGTACAGATGCATCGTGTTCAATGGAAGGTGAGGCCCAGCTCAGGCTCCCCAGCCTCTGATTGCCACCTCCATCCCGATGCTAGATACGGGGGTGATGTCTCAGCTCTCATCTTATTGATGCATCAGCAGCACCCCACCAGGGACCACAATCTCTGGGCCTCTAGGACGGCTCCACTGGCTTCTGCCTCCCCACTTCCTGCTGGGTCTACTTGGCTGGTCCCACCTTCTGCCCTCAGCTGCCTACCACTAAGGGCCATGGAGCTCCATCTCAGGGCCTCTTCTCACCTCTGTCTACCCTCACACCCACGATGGATTCATCTGGGCTCATGGCTCTTGTAACCCTCCACACAATGACTCCCAGATTTGCATCTGTAGCCTGGAGAGTTCCCTGGCGTGGGACTTCTATACCCACCCTGCTCCTCAGTTGGCACCTCTGTGTGGGTGTCTAATGCACCCCTCAACTCCACATGCCCACCCTGAATGCTTCCTTTTTGCCTCCCCCATATCTGTGCCACTCCCAGTCACCCCCAGCTTCATAAACAGCGAGTGGCTCAGATCAGCCCCTTCCTGGCATCCTTAACTTCTGTCCTTTCATCCCTCTCTAAGCCACTGCAAATCCTGATGGCTCTGCCTTCAAACTGCACCAGGAATTTGTCACCTCTCTCTCTCTCTGCTGCCACCCTGCTCCCAGTCCCTGCCACCTCTTGCTGGGATGAGAGAAATAGCCCAGGTAGGGCTATTTCTGGTCACAGTGCAGCAGGTGCCCCTGTTCCTGTCTGAGGTAAAGACCTCAACTGAGCTTGGCTTGTTCTCATCTCCAGTGCTGGTCAGGAGCTCCTCTCTTTCCTATGTTCTTAACTTCTCTGCCTATTGGATTTTTTCTCCTCAGTATTTAAATACACTGAAGATTCTCCTGTTCTAAGAAACTTTTCAAAAGCCAGCTTAGCCCTGCTATGCTCCAGCCCTGTCTCTCTCAACAGTAGCCAGAGTGACCCTGTTAAAACAGGAATAAGATAATGCTGTCTCCCTGCTCAGAATCAGCCAGCGGCTCCTCATTTCACTCAGAGATAGTGAAGCCGAAGAGTCCAATTTCATGCAGGCCCAGTGGCTCACTGTGCTTCAACCTGTCACGTCCTTGCTGTTCCCCTAGCACTCTGGGTGGGTGCTGCTGTAGGCTCTTCGCACTGCTCTTGTGTCTGCTAGCAGAGGCTCTCTCCAGGTACCTGGTGCAGGACTCCCTCACTGCCACGGGTGTCTGGCTAATGCCACCTCCACTGTGACCTGCACTCACCCCTGGTGCAAACTGCAGCCCACAGCCCCGGTGCTCTCCATTTCCCCCTTTGCTTTGCTCACCAAGCTTCTAGCTTCTAGAAACTAGACAATTATTTCTTATTGTGTTTATTCTCTCTCTCTCTCTCTCTCTCTCTCTCTCTCTCTCTCTCTCTCTCGACTAGAAAGTAAGCAGTGACTCTGGTCTGTTTTGTTTGTTAGAATTATGCCTGGTAAACAGTCAGTGCTCAGTTGGATGAGTTAAGAAAGGAGTGAATCCCGGCTCATCTTGGCCACTAACCAACTGGGTGGCCCCTTCTCTGGTCACAGTGGAGCAGGTGCCCCTGTTCCTGTCTGAGGTAAAGACCTCAACTGAGCTTGGCTTGTTCTCACCTCCAGTGGGGGTCAGGAGCTCCTCTCTTTCCTATGTTCTTAACTTCTTTGCCTACCGGATCTTTCTTCTCAGTATTTAAATACACTGAAGATTCTCCCATTTCGAGAAGCCCTTTTAAACCAGACCCCACCCCAGACCATTCTTTTTCCTCCTCTCACCCAATCTTCTCAGAAGATTCTACTGCATTCATTTTCTTTGCTTCTTTATTGATCCTCTATGCTGCACACCCCTACCCTATGCAGTCTGTCCTCTCCCTGTTGCTAAATCCCGAAGCCCTTGAGCTCCAACTCGTCCTTGCTCCTAGGGACACTTTCACTCCCATCCTCTCCAACTGCTGCCTCCCAGCCATCCAGCTTTTCTGACAACCCTGGAGCACAGGGTTCCCTCTGATGACACCAGAACTCGCTCCCTTTCTCCCACACACAGTTTCTCTGGGAGATGTCTCCAAAGCTCTAACTCTACTTCTTGCTTGGGAAGACAGCTCAAGAAATTCTGATTGCTATGTGAAATGCCTCCAGTTTGAAAACATCATAAGGTCAAACAAAACCTGTCCACAGGCAAGCTCAGCCAGTGGCTGCTGGTCACCGCCGGCCGGGGTGTGTGTGTGTATTCACTGCGTGCATGTCTATACTGTATGCTAGTGCACCAGGGATGGAGGCGTTTGAGAACTATGACTGGATGCTGGTCTATATGATAATGATGAGGAGGAGGTGATAAGAAAAGTAGTAGCAGCTCACTTTTTTTTTTTTTTTTTTC
>NW_022900928.1:17239069-17246073 GCF_012274545.1 Fukomys damarensis
TTTTTTTTTTTTTTGTACCAGGGATTGATCTCTGGTCCTTGTGCTTGCGAGGCAGGCAGCAGAACCACTGAACTAAATCCCCGGCCCCAGCAGCTCACTTTTACTGGGTGTTCCAGGTACACCACAAATTCTTTGAGCATGGTTCCTTTCCTTAAACTCACACAATCCTCTGAAAAGCACTCTTACTGTCTCCATTCTCCTGCTGAGAATCCTAAGCACAGAGAGTTAACGTACCTGCACGTGGTCAGGTGGCCCCTCAGAGGATGGGGACCAAGCCTGCAGGCACAACAGAGGGTGCGATTTGGCTGGAAGGTGTGCCCAGGTCTCCACTCGCTCCCCTTGTCCTGTGACTGCGCAGTCTCCCTGGTGTAGGTGAGCTCGGCTGCACGACTTGCTCAGACCAGTGGAGGTTTGTGGGTGGGACCAGAGCAGGGGCTGTATGTGGACTCGCTCAGCTCTGCTAGAGTTTCCATGTAAAGGGCTTGATCCAGATGACTGCTGGCCCTTAGCCTGGGTCCCTGGATGAGCGCACAAGGAGCTGACCTGGAGCCAGCACAGATCTAGTACCGTGGCAGAGCTATGACTCTCTACCTGTATCTGAGTGCAGACATGTGGGTGCCTGTGAGCCCAGTGCCCAAAATGTGTGCATCCAACAGACGCTATAGTTCCCTCCTCTGGCCTGGGCCTATGCTGGGATCGGAGCTGAGTCAGCCGCCATGGTCCCTGCCTTCAAGGATCCCTCTGTGTCCCGCAAGAGAGGTAAGGCAGGTTCACCATGAGTGAGACGGCAGAGAGATGGGACGGGAGGGAGATGGGACTTCCACTCAGTGGACACTGGGCTCGGGGAGAGGAAGGCTGTGTTCTTTGGGGTGGGCTTTGGAGCAGAAGCAAGATGGTAAACAGTTGTCACCTGTATGAGAAGCCTGTGGCTGAAGGGCAGGAGGGCTTATGAGAGAAACTAGTGCAAAATGATTCCAAGGCCATCCAGGGTCTTGAATGGCAAGCAAAGAAGTTTTCATTACAAGGGCAGCCACAGTCTGGCTTTAAGTTGGGGACTGGCATTGTCAGATTAGCCTCACAGAAAGGTCACTCTAATGGTAGAGTGGGAGGTGGCTTTGGAGACCCACAGAAAGGGGAGGAGGGGTGAAGGTGGGGCAGCTGGCAGCATGAGGTGGACACACGAGGTGCAGGTGAGCTGAGCCAGGCTGTGCAGCACAGACCCACAGCCTGTACAGCTCAGGGACCAACAGGATCTGCCCCATGAGAGGTCCTGTTTCCTTTCCCCTCCAGAGAGTTCCATCTTTGCCAGCAGAGCTGAGATGGAGCCAGAGCTCCTGGAGGGTCAGAGAGCATAGCTGACCCATGGTCCCTGCATATCACAGGGGCAGGGACAGTGTCATCACAGAGAAACCTGGACATCAGTGGAGAGGCCAGGACAGGACACCAAGAGGCAGAGACTTTGCTGGAGGCTGGGCCTCATCCAGGCCCCCTAGCCAGCCTGTTGAGGCAACAACGCCAAAGGAGAGGACGTGCCCTCCTACTCAGAGTCACCCTGGGAGGATGCACTTCTCAGGCCTCCACTCCCAGACTCCTCCTTACCCCTGTGGGGCTCCTGTCTGTATGCAGCACTCCCAACCACAGCTAAAGCAACACCAGCTCAACACCCAGCCCATGCTGTCCAGCACTTTGCCTCCCTCAGGCCTGTTATTCCCCAGCCCTACCGAGGCTGTCCCATCATTGCAAGTGGGAGAAAGTGCAGCCCAGAGTGCTCTCCTGAATCACAGCACCGGGCGCCATTACTGATGCGCAGCTGCTGTCCTGGTGTGAGGCACCTCTCTGTGCACCCACAGTGCCACCCCTCACCATTTCCCCCTGGCTGCTGTCCGGAGTCATCGATGGCGGTAGGGACAGGGTTGTGATAGGGACAGGAGAAGGATCCAGCTTGAGGGCTCCGGACTGAGGCCTGGGTGTCTGAGGGGGGTGACTGGCTGCTTTTGGGAATTCAGAGAATTAGCGAAGCAGATGGTACCATTTTCAGGGCATTGGGACCTCTGTCTGTCCCCAACCTGAAGACGTCCTGCTAGGTGCCTGAGTCTCTACTGGTCTTGATAAGGCTGAAGAAAGTCCTCCTCGGCACCAAGTCGGGAAAGTGCTTCCTGCAATCCTGGCTGCCTTGGGGGCCAGGCACAGGCAGGCTCACCAGCTCCGCCCTCACAAAACCCTACACTAGATGCTTCATTAGTCCCACTTCTCAGAGGGACGGGCCCCGTGCCTCCGGGTCAGAACGAAGGGCAGGGCTTCCAAGCCAGGACTTCAGCCACGTCCAAGGCCCTTACCATGCAACAAGGTCCCACACGCAGCAGGCGCCCGGATCCAAGCCCGGGCCCAGGTGCTCTCTGCCCCTTGCAGTTGAAGATGTTGCTGCGGACTCTGCTCCTATCAGTGAGCTACTCACATCAGGTCTCCTTGATATCAGCCTGACCTCCAGGCTGCCACCAGGAGGTGGAGAGCTGACGTGGAAGTAGGGAGAACACAATAAACGCTTGGCCCAGTTCTGGGCACAGAGAAAACACGGGCTGTGTGCAGCGGGCCTGGGGCAGTGAAGGAGGCAGAAATGTCTTTACCTCATCTGAGAAAAATTTTTCAAAGATGTAAAAATGTCTGCACTCACAGAAATAAAGGAGCACGGCCCACCCCACCCACTCCGACTGACCTCTCTATCCTCCTTCACACGCAAGCTGTCCAGAGATTGATTCCTTCTGTTGGATGATTTCCCCATCCTGGGATTCCTGGGCCAGCAGGTAGGTTGGAGCTTTTTTCTAGATCTTAATAATCACGGCCATATTGCTTGCTAGACAAAGACTGTTTCACTTTTCTTTTATTTAGTGCTGAGTTCATATTGTTTCTTACTGTTTCACCTTTCTCCTTTCCTGATTCAGCGTGCAACATAATTAACTGACATTCCTTTGCATGCCAAGAAAGAATACTTTTTTGGTAAATACTTTCTTTAATCTTTTTAAATTTGCTTGAAAGAGAATTATTCGTTCCCAGCCTTTGCCCATTTATCTTTGGGTTACACACTAAATATTAACCCATCTCCTGCACTGCCAGAGTGCTGTGAAACCTTTCAAGGAACTCTAAATCTGTGGCAACAAACTCCTTTGTTATTATTTCATACAGATTTCCCCCCAAACTATCTAGTTAATATTTCAATTTTTACTGTTATATGCTGTTTTCAAAATGCATACAGCCAGAATTTCTCATGTTTTTCCTACATATTTTTTTCTCCTAGAGGTTTTAAAACTTGGAGAATTACTGTTCCACAATTTAATCAATATTTAATTGCATTTTTATGTACTGGATTTTTATGCACACTATATGTATATTTTATGGGTATTTATGCATGTATGCATATTAGCACTAGGAAGTTACACTTAATATTTAATTCTATTAATTTTCTTTCAAAATGTTAAGTCTTCAATGCAATATTTCTGGGTTGAAGAATATTCTACTAAACACTACTGATGTAGAATGTAATATTCAAACCAAGACAAACCAAAACAAAAAATATCAAAATCTCCAAGTAGGAAGGGGCAAACCAAACTGAACAGTGAATTAAGGTACTATTCTAGAGGAATCCTCAGAGACTTCACATGCTGATGGATCCTATGCATCTCCAAGGTTTAGAAGGATGGGAAGGATTACTATAACACATTTCTCAAACTTTGTGACTGAGGAACCCTTATGCAGGGAGCAACTCTCGGGGTGCCACACGTGGAGAACGTTGCTTTAACCTCACTTCAGAGAACAATAACCACAACCAAATGGTAAGATCCAGAGAGGGTTTCTGTCTACTTCATCCCCTGATGTCCTCCCAGCACACAGAAGACATCCAGTAAATAGTACCTGTATAAATCAATGAGTGCATGCACAGATAAATAAGACACATCAGGTTTCACTGAGCAATACTGAGACACACACTGTCCAAAATGTCGGGAGCCACAGGGCCTTTGTGTGGCTCTCTGCTATGTCCCCAAGCTCTAGAATAGAGCCTAGGACAAATAATTGGTGAGTAGGTAAGTAAAGGGAGGAGTCACTTGCCCAACATATCACCGGACTTCCAGTCTCTGACATCTTTCTTAGAATGGAAAGGAAAGAACATAGGACCCTTGGTCATGACCTGAGATGGCTCTGAAGACAGATCCCAGGAACAGCAACTGACGTGGAGATCGAGGTCCTAGAGTTGACCTTTCGGAGGTCCAGGGTCCTCATGAGGTTTGTGGGTGACTCATCCTACCAGTGATGAAGCCAAACTACATTAGGTCTGACAATGGTGGGATCCCCTCCCTGGGGAGGCTCAGGCCCAGACTCCTTTGGCACAGCCCAGGCCAGTGAGTGAGGCTACAAATACTTCAGCTGGCCAGGGCCTGTCATGGGTACCAGACTCAGAGTAGCCTGGTGAACAAAGCCTCCTAGCACGAGGCGTGAGTGACCAAAGGCTTTGGGGCAGTGAATTCTTCTAGGATGGCAATGGCTCCCCATCTGATGAGTGCACCTGCTGTGTTCTCTGTTGTCCCCAAACCAACGTCCAATCCTTCTTCCTTAATTTTCATCTGTCATTCAGCTGGACTAGCACAAAATGTTCAAAACAGGAGCCTATATCGCTCCCAGGGGTATGGCTCTCCTACGGGGCTGTGGCTTAGAAGTCCCTCAGAGCTGATGTCATTCCAACCCTCACCTACTCTGTCCAGCGTCTAGAAGAGCAAGGTACCATGAGTTTTCAAGGAAGAGACCCCAAAGCCTGGCCCCAGAGTGTTGGTGACCTTTTCCAAATATTACCCCTGGGTAATATTTCAGGGTGCCCAGCATAGCCCCAAAGAGTCCCGTGTCACCACAAGTGCAAGTCCCGCCAGCCGTCTAGGGAGGATGGACCCCTAAACCAAACCCTGTGTTTGAGCTTTAGAAGCTCCCATGGCAAAGAAGAGAAGAAACAATGAGCTTTATAAAGAACCATATTTATTTTCATTTACAGCATCAAATACCATAAATAAAGCTAAACATCGTTTGCCGTGTGCAAAATACAGGGTTCCATGTGGCACTGTAAATGATTACCAAAGGTCACAGACATGCCTTGCGAGGAGATGAGGAGGCTAGCTAAAGAGAGGCTGAGAGGGAGGAGGGCTCTCTTTGGTTGACATTCTAGAAAGGGAGGGAAATTCTGCAAGAGAAGATAAGACAAGAGCAACGACTTTGTACTGACCAGGCTCCACACCAACACAGCGAGGGATGCAGCATGCAAGGCTGGGTGGAGGCTGAGAGGTCAGGAGGCTCTGGCCACAGGCAGGACAGACACCAGCTGCAGCCGGAGTGGGCCAGGCCTACCCTGCAGCAGCTTCAGCATGCTGGGTGCACTGCTTCTCTGCAGGGGCACCTGGCTGTCCTGCTGCTCCAGTTACGTGAGCCAGCGGGAACAGGTGAGCTAGGTAATGCCACAGTATGGTTGAAATTGGCTGCCCCAGGTCTGGGGCTGAGCTGAGTCATTTCTCAAAGCACCCCTGTCTTGAGGCCGTAATTATTCTGGCTGAAGCTCTCAAATCATGTGGGCTTTAGGAGCCAACGGGGCTGCGAAGAGTCATGGCAAGCCTCTCGCATCTCGGTACAGGCTGCACTGGAGGAAGGATTTGCTAGACTAATTGTGATTAAGTGCTCAGAGTACAGAGCTTGGATCAAGCTTGTGAAGAATCTGGGAGCGAACGTTTTTAAGAATCCCTTCAAAATGAATCACTTAGGATTGTGATCAATGACATTAGCCATCTTTATATTAGAATCAATTTAGGCATGACCTTTTGTGGAGGTTCCAAGACAAATGTTTTTTGCAAAGGTGACAGAGCGCTCCCTGTCTGGTACAGTCTCTCAATAAGGGTTAACCCTCCCAGCTAGGCAAGTGGCTTTGCAGGCAGAGCTGGAAAAGCATGCGCACAGGGGGCGGTCCTGGGAACAGAGGAAGGCGGGGCATGCACTTGGGTGAACCGGGGTTTCCGGCTCCAGGTTAGTGGAATCAGAACACAGCTCTTCAGCTGAACCCCACCCACTCTGTTAACCGCCCTTGCTACCCAATGAGTCCATCAGTATGCAAGACACTCACAGTTAGCGCAACCAGTGCCACCGGTGGGGAGGACGGGGTGCAGAAAGCGGGTGAGGGGTTAGTATGACTCTGAAAATTGCCGAGAAAATCAGTCACCTCGAAGCAGAAGTGTGTCAGCCAAGGAGTGGGTGTAGTACTGGAAGGCTGAAGTGAACTGATGGCCAGAGTGTAAGGTTGAAAAGAGAGAGAAAGACAGGAAAGAGATCTTAGCGTGGGAGGAAAAGGAAAATGAATGACAACAGCAGAGGGCACCACAGTTGAAAATAAGGCAACCGTTTAAAAAAAAGGGAGACTTCCCCCCTAGCAAGTCACTGCTTGCTTAGGAGACATGAACCTTCCTGGTGGTGAGTGCTACTCACTTACAAGAATCATTGCATGTGGTCTGTGTATCGTTAGTGTTCTCCTGTGCTTCACTGAGGGCTACTAATCCCCCAGGATGCCTCCCCTGACCTCTCTTCCCCACTTTACTGTAGGGTCGCACATTCACCCTTCAATAGGAGGTGCAGGCCTAATGGAGTTTGTCCCCAGGACCCACCCCTGTGTTGGTGCTGCCCACCAGAAAGTTTCAAGGTCTCCGAACATACAAACATCTCAGACTTGTGACAGGCACACCCTGTCTACCAGAATAATTCAAACCAGTGTCTGTATGGCCAAAAGTGACATTCTTAGCGGTTTCACAGAGCATTGCACAGAGCATCTCAGCCCACCCTGAACTGGTGGCAGTCATGGTAACAAGGCTGTCCCCATCGTGACCCCAAGAATTTACTTTCTATAATCAAACATAAAAGAGATCGAGGGCTGAACTACAAATCTCAGCGGGAAAAAAAAAAAAAAAAAAAAAAAAAAAAAAAAAAAAAGG
>NW_022900928.1:17246403-17366638 GCF_012274545.1 Fukomys damarensis
AAAAAAAAAAAAAAAAAAAAGAAAAAAGAAAAAAAAGGGAAAGACACAGTGTGCAACAAGGATAGAAATAACAGTTCCCATAGACATGGCCCTGCTTATCCCAAGGATTTCAGGGAAATGTTTGTAGAAATACACCCGCTTCTTTCTTTCCACACAGCTCTGTTGTCTCAAAGCTCTCAAAGAGCTCTGACTCCTCACCCACACCAGGCTCCCTCCTTAGTTAATCTAGGAAGGCTCTAGAGATAGGAGCTGCCCAGAGCTCGCTTGGGGCCAGCAACCCTGGGCACACTGAGGACCATACAAGGGCTTTCTCTGTCAACCCCTTGTTGCTCAACCAGACCCTGCATGTCCAGGCAGAGTGGAGACCGCTGATGTCTCATTTAGGCACCCACAGTGAAGAATGCATGTGGGCCCAATGCTCATTTTTTGCCCTTGATAGGGACCGTTTCCTTGAAAGGGTTAGTAAACTTCTACTCCCAGCCTTCCTGGGCATCAAGATGTAGCAGAGCGCCCCCTAGAGGTCACACACCCTTTTTGCCAGAGCAGAGTAGAGTTTCTTACTGTTCTGACCAAACATGGCAGCCACATGGCTGTGCAGTCACAGGCAGGGGTCACCAAGGAGGACATATTCCCAAGTCCCACATTCCCGAACACTCTTAGATACCCAGGGCATCAAGGGAAGGGGAGCTTTTACCACCCCACTCAGTCTGACCATTATGATCCCCAGGTGTCCTTGGCTCAGCCTGTAACCTGGGCGGGGACCTGATAGGGAGCCCCAGGGGCTAAGATGCCACCTGCTGAGAGAGCTTGTCCTCAGCATTGCATCAGCCTGACACAGCTCTCCAGGGTCACGTCCCATCATGTAGTGCCCATCAGAGGGAAGGAAAAATATATGTTTGCAGCAGTCTGCTGAAACCCTGTGGCTCCCTATCATTTGGCTGTGGCTTTATGTAAGAAAGGACTTTAGCTTCCATTTTACATTGAAACAAGGGAGCAAACAGTCCTCCTCTCTCTGGGAGGGGAGAGAATCAATATACTCTGCTGTGCTTTTGCAGGTTTTGGTCTATTCCATCCCTGTTTTCTCTTCTAAAATCAACACACTTTCATATCACACACAGACATGCACAATAAGTCACAAACAATGTTGACAAGTGGCATCAGTTAAACAAATTGAAAGGCACTGGTCAAGAGTTAGTGCCTTCATTTTTGTGCATATAGAATCCTAGGCCATTAATTTTGTAGCTAGTGACTTTACAACTCACTGCAATATTGCAGAGGCCTGTAAAACTGATTGTCAAATATCAAACCCATGTTTAGAAAAACTGACAGAGAAAAAATGCTTTCTCTTGGCTTATTAAAAGTTAAAAATTGAAATGTAAACCCAGAAATATGGCTCACTTTGGTATAAAAAAAAAAACCAGTAAAAAGCTATAGTAAAAAAAAAAATCCTTCATGTCATCCCTGGCCCCAGCACCATGTGTAGATGCTCGTCCTGTCAAAGCCAGGTGGAGGTGCCAATGTGAAACTCTTTGGCTTGGAGCTAAGGGGCTACAGATGCTAGACTTCCCCGTCAGGGCCTTAGCAAGCTCTATACACAGGGCCATCTAAACTCTGGAAATGTAAGGCACTTTGGGGCAGCCAGGTGCTTCACTGGAGCTTGACAGGAAGCCACCTGAACACCCAGTTGCGGATGCTCTCAAGGGAGTCCTCAGACTCCCTGAACATGCTTGCCAGGACCTCCAAGAAGGCCCAGAGGAGCGGCAGCCCAAGGCTCAGCAGCTCGTACGTGTAGCGGTAGTTGTAAGCATTGTCCCTGAAATGGAGGCCAGCGGCATGCAGGAGTCCCTGCATCCAGTTAAGCAGGCTCCAGGGAATGGCCAGCAGGCCCCCTGACAGCCTGAGGGGCCAGCTCAGTGCCTTCCTAAAGAAGGAGGCGCAGATACCTGGGGGGCTGCCTTCCGCTGTGCTGATGGCTGCCACTGCGCAAGAACTTTCGGTGGTGGCATCACGTCTCGGGGCTTCCTGCTCCTGCCATGTCCTCTCCTCCTGAGAAAGAGATCAGAATGAGAGTCCTCAGTCCATGAGTCCCCAGAGAACTCCAACCAAACCATCTGAGAGAGCTACCGCCAATCAAACGTGGGTCCCTGGTGCTGCAGAGAGCCCCCGAGCCATCTCCTCCCTCTTTTTCATGGTACTGCATGTGGACATAACTTTGCCGGGGGGCAAGCTGACCACAGAGTTCACGGACCTTCAAAATGTACGTGCTTTTGACCCGCCACCCTAACTTTAATAATATATACTAAATAAATAATTTGAAATACAGATAAAAATTTGCATTAAAGAGAAGTTCATTGTAAAAATATTTGCAAGATTAGAATATCAAAGTGTGGAAGTCTAAAAATACGGGACTAGTGAAACAGACTGTTGACCATGCATAAAATAGAATCTTTTGTAAGTATTAAAAATCACACTCTCAAATAATTTTTAACATCATGGAAAACTATTCTCAGTATACTGTTAGAGAAAAAAATAACGATGTAAAATTGTAGAGGTAGGAGTCCAGTTAGGGAAGAAGCTAGAAGGGGGATATTACACAATGGCTATTGGGGTTTTCTCAAGGCAAAGCGACCGTGGATGCTTTAACCTTCCTTCTTTACGTGCTTTTATTTGCCTGCTCTTCTACATTGGGTCTATATTATTTGTACCACTACAAATTTTTAAATTGTGGGTTTTTGCTGGGGATGGGTGATTCATCAAACCAGAGAGAAGGTATTTGCAAGTAGCTACCAGAGGAGTGCGACCACAGATCATCTATAAATTAGTGGGCCTGTCCCTGTGCTGACACGTAGGGTCTTGGGCATGGGTTGGCAACTGGGCATGAGCTCCACATGGTGTTTCCTCTTGTACCCTGCGCCCTGTGGACAGACGAGCCCAGGCACAGGGACCCATGTGGCTTTTGTGTGGCTTTGGCATATGGTCCAGCGTAGCACATAGGGGAGCTCTGCTCAGCTTCTCAGGGGAACAGGGCAGGCCCCAGAGGCTGGGCTGAACACCCCCAGGTAGCAGAACCACCCATAGCAGGAAGTGAGGGCTCTCTTCCTTATCTGAGTATAGCCTCTATCCCTTCAGGGCCCGAAAACCTGGCCTGACTTTCAGGAACCCTTGGGGACCCTCTTCTTTGGGTCTTCCATGTTCCACAGCACTTCTGAGACCAGAGAGAAGATAACATACCTGTCTTTCTTGCTTCAACTCTGTCCATCTCTTCCGCTGTTTGCTGTTGGTTTTACAGTGAATAAAATGAGGCTTGCAGTAAAACTTGCCTGTAAAAAGAGACGCACATGCACACAATTTTTCTCCAAATCACAATAGACGTAAGCGAAATGCTCATTATGACCAAGTCAGAATACACCAATAATGGAAATAAGTCCAGGATGCTCACACTTCTGTCACCTGCCCTAAAGAAGTGGCTCTGAGATGAGGCAGCTGCACACTTTGCAGCTTGGCAAAGGCTCCAGAAATGGGGGTGAGGTGGGTGGGGTCAAAGTCCTCAAACCAAACTGAGGTCAAGTTTCTTCACAAGACCAGTTGTCAGGGAACAAAAAGGGCAGCTTTGAGCATCAGTACCCTCAGTCCTGCTTTTTGGGATCCCTGGGGGTGGGGATAGCTGAGAAGAAGCAGGAATGGGGAAGAGAAGACCCAGACACGGCACATGCTGGGTAACCGGCCACTGCCCAGGTCCAAGGGCAGCTTCCACAAAAGCCTTCCTGTTCGCTGCTACGATAGTAACAATGAGATGGCCATAGTCACAGGGACCCTCAAGATAGGACTTACTGTATAGCAGGCCCTCTTCTAGCACATTAACTAACCCATGAGTTCTTGCAACAACCTTCTGAGCTAAGTGCTATTATTGCCTTTACTTCACAGTCAAGGAAACTGAGGGAGTAAGAGGTGAAGTAACAGACCCATAGTTCAGTGGCCAACAGGCAGTTTATCCTGCCAGGACTTCGATCAAGGCAGGTCAGCGTGAGGGCGTGCAGTCCCCAGGATAGTACTTCGCCACACCAAGAGGACAGTGTGATATCGAGGGCTAGGAGTTAGAAATCACCCATTCACTCCCTGAAGCATAATTCCTCCCTCAATGATCTCAGTGAGGCCAGTTATCAGAGGAGATCTTATGGTTCCAGTTATAACACCTACTTTAGAGATACTGGTGATATACCATCATTTATTAGACCCTTGTTACATGCCAGGTGTGCTGCTGGGCGTGTTAAACAGGTTATCAGGTTGGATATTCTGGGCCACATGGGAACCATGCAAGGCGGCCCTGCTGAATGCGGCAGCATATGCAAAGCCCTTAGCCGTGGTGGTGGCACCATTGCCCGGCACCCTGCAGGCACTGATGCCTCCATTCCCTCCATAGCAGGGGCTCTGGATTCCCTACACAGCTTTCCTAGCAGCGGGGTATTCCCTGCCAGGAAGAGGTGGGTGTCCCAGAGCCGGCAGAGGCCCGGGATTGCAGGGCAAGCTCCAGTGCTGCCCACACCCTGAGTTACCTTCCTCACAGTCAAAGGCATAGGTGGCCAGGCGCAAGGTGGTGGCACAGATGCTGCAGCGGAAGCACTCTCGGTGGAAGAAGTGGCCCTCGGCGCTCAGCCGCTCCATCACGTACACACGCTTCTTGCAGAAGTAGCAGGTGTCACTGCCGCCCAGCTTCAGGGGAAACATCTTCCGCACAGATTCCTGGGGTAGGTAAGGAAGAGCAGTGTGTGAGGGCTGGTGAGCCTTCAGAGGCCAGGCCTTCGCTTGTAGAAATTTCCAACCAGGTCACCAGGACCTCTGGGGCCCTACTTGCTCTGCACATGGGAATATTCACCCGAAGCCAGGACCCCAGCCCTGCAGGGATTCTTCCCCAGGTTGGCTCCTCTGTCCTGGGTGGGAGCATGACACAGAGGGCATCACCCACAAACATGCCTGCCCAGGGGTGCCCTCCCCAGGATCTGGTCCTGGAAGTGTCACTGGGCTCCAGAATGGAGCCACTGACAGGGCCCTGACCAGGAGGATTTTATATGACCCGGTCCCCCGAAGTGGCTTAGATCAGGCAAGAAAATCTTGGGGCCTCAGATATGACCATGACAGCAGAGAAAAAGGAGAGCCTGTGCCTTGCAGACCCTAGGCCGCTGGATTCCCAAAGGCAAAGCAGAAGGGCTAGGGCCAGGGGAGGCTGGCGCAACTGAAGGAGCTGCCAAAGTGCTCCGCTGGCAATGGCAGCCAGCAGCCTTGTGAAGGGAAAGGCATGCTCTCGCCATTCCTCATTTCTCCATCTGAGGCATGGGCCTGCTCAGGCTGGACCCCAGACATGAAGGTCAGGGATGCCTAGTTAGGTGGACGGCCTCATGCAGCCTGTGCACTGAGTGGTTCTTCATAGCCACAGTCAGGGGGAGAGGGTATCATCCACAAGGACCTAATTTGTCATTGAGGAGATGCAGGTCCTTCTGACCCCTGCTTGGGTCTGGCTCATTCCCAGCACCTTCCTGTCCCTGAGAAGGGCAGCTTTCAGAGGGCTGGGCCATTCTCTCTGCATCTACCTCCCACCGTGGAGGACAGAGGCGAAGCTGACAGGTGCACATCCTTACCAGGTCTGGAGAAGTGGCCTGGGCCTTAGGTCTGTGATCATTCAAGTAAAGATTGACCAGGACTTCAGCTGCAGCCCCTATTCCGCTGGACACTTTCCCTACTGTCAGCTAGCCCAGAGCAGAGGCAGAGGAACAGAGACAGAGAAGAGGCCAGTTAGTGCCCAGAAGGAAGACTTGGCAAGGCAGGATGCGGGCAAGGGCTCTGTGCCCACATGCAAAGAGCACACAACATCAGGAGAGGCAAACCTGCCAGGAGCAGAAGGCAGGCACCCTGGGACGGGCAGGAGGAAAGAAAGAAAACTCTGAAGCCACAAAAAGCAAATGCTCTAGGATTCTACTTCTGTGAGGTGCCTAGGGTCATCAACATCAGTGGAATGGTGTGTGGTAGGACCTGGAGGAGGGGAATGGAGAGTTAATGTTTATGGATATAGTTTTAATTTTACAAGATGTAGAGTTCTGGAGATGGTGGTGATGGTTGCACGATATTATGAATGTATTTGATGTCACTGAGGCATACACTTAAATACGGTTCAGTGGCAAATGTTAGTGCAGTATCTTTTAACACAATACAAATTTAAAAACCATGTCCCTGGTAACCCAGGTGACTGGTGGAACCACACCCATTGGGGTCAGGAAGTGTTGAAGGCTTCACTGAACCCCTGGATGCACAGATTGGGTGAATGAATCCCAGAGGAATCTCCTTAGCAAATAAATGGAAGATTCAGGAATGTTCTCAGGTCTCCTAAGCTCAGCCTGGGGCCATCAAGCCTCTCTCCTGAGGGGCTCGGGAAACTGTGTTGTTTGGGCCCAGTAACTACCCAAAACGTCCACCTCACACTCCTGTCACCAGAGCCTGCAAAAGCCTGTGGGAAGAGAAGCCAAGCAAAGGAAAGTAGGAAATGGGGAGCTGGCCCTCACGGACAGCAGGCAGAGAACCGTCTTCCTGGGGGGTGGGGATGCTGCACAGGCAGCGGGGCCTGCATGGACCGGGACCCGGCTGTGCCACAGAGGTGTCTGCACCGAGCCTCTGAGCTCCATTCTCTCACCTACTAAGAGGGAGAGTTGTACTTGCTTCATGGATTTATAAAAAGGACTGAGTGAGACAAGTGGGTGGCACTGAGCAGAAGCTGGGCCTAAAGTCAAGGTAACCATGACTCTACCCACCCAGCCTACCCTGCTGCTCCTGGGTCTCCAGAGAGCTGTATCCATCCTTCCGGAAAGGACCACAGGCCACCTTGGCCATCGGCGGTGGCTGGGCTGGAGTGACAGCTGGAGTGATGGCGGGGCTGCCCTAGGCTGGTAGAGGAGCAGGATGGGGGAGCTCCATGGCAGTGCCCAGCAGGCCCCAGAGCTGGGAAAGGCTGACCCAGAGTGGGGAGCAGTCCCGAATGGGCCCTAAAGCACCACCTGATGGTGGGTGGTGAGTGCTGCTGCTATTAACGGTACCCATGCACCATGCATGCCTGGATCCCACCCATGTGAGAAGGGGCTGGGGAAGAGCTGGAGCTGTCGGCCCAGAGCATGGCGCAATCACACAACACCCTCCGCAGACCCTTGCTCGCTGCCCTTCTCAGCTCTAAAAGCCCCTCTCCCTGGGAGCACTGCCATCTCCCCTCAGGACAGGCAAATACCCACAGCATAAGATTCTGGAAAAAATGTTTCTGATCTCCAGACTTGAGGGATCGGGGAACTCCTACCCCTGCCTCACCTCCAAATCCAGCTCCTAGGAGAGGCCAGAACGAGCAGTGTAGGCTGCAGGGCCTCTGGGTAAAAGTTGGCTGGCATCAGGGCCACAAGTAACAGGGCCTTGGGTATGAATGGAAAGATGCCCTCCATCCGAACCCAAGGCTGCGCTTGGGAGGCCACTTCGACTCTGGTAACACAGCCTCAGATACAAAGCAGGAGGTTCAGGGGACAGCGGAGTGAAGGGCAGTAGGCCGCACAGCTCCCCACCTCCGGGCAGCAGGGCCATGGTCTGCACCGAAGGCCAGCTCTTCCGATTGCAGCCAACACCAGGCGCTCTGGGGAGGCACAGGGAGAGGGGTGTGCAGCAAGCAGGGAGAGTGACTGGGCCCAGGAGACCCTGACTCCTTTTCTCATGGCAGAAACCCCGACACAGAGCAGCTTTGGAATGATCCGTGTATGCAGCCCGTGGGGACCGGGCAGAACATGCTGCCGGCCTGCTGGGGTGGTCTGACCCTCAGGCTGCGGCAGATGAGGCGTCCTCAGACTTTACAGAGACAGCTGCCACCTCTCCACCCTGCCCCATGCTGGCCCAGCCTTGGGGAGACCGGGATTCTGCTTCCAAGCATGTTCCCTGCATTTCCTGGAGGCTACAAGGCCCAAGAAGCTCCGCTCCCACTTCCAGGGAGGCTCAGGTGCGCTGGCTCAAGACAATAAGCCATTGTTTGCTTCTGATTCTCTATCTGGGGCCCCCAACTCAGCCCCTCAGCCAGGGGCTGCAGGACAAAGAACTTTCTGGGTTTATATTAAAGTAATTAGGGGTATGGAAGGCAGAAGGCAGCGGATCGCCCAGCCCCTTGGGTGGCTGTCTCCACTGGCCCAGTGTGTGAACTGGCTCTGCAGTTCTCTCCCAGAAAGGTAGCGGGTGACGCCATGACACCCACGCACAATGATCGCCTCCCCTGATGGAGCAGAGATGGAGAGAGATGAGACTCTAGGAGGTTTTAAATACAGGTCCCTAATGAGACCTTATTAGGCACTTAGCTAATAAGCACTTTGTGCCTCTGAGCTTCGGAGCAACCCCAACTTAGGGAGCAATTACTGAAGCACACAGGGCTGTGAGGTTGCTGGAGGGTGGCACCAAAACATGCCTGTGTACTCAGTGCTCAATTCTATAAGCACGGGGCACTGTCCAGGTCTCCTGGCCAGCGGGTCCAGGGTGAAGACCACCCTCCTTTCTCCCAATGGCATCACTCATACCCTCTGAGAGACCGAATGCCATGAGAAGGAACCGAACTGAAAGGACCCTTAGGGAGAGCGACCCACTCTAGTCTCATCTGCCCTTTCCAACCTGCTGGAGACCATTCGGGTCTCCAAGGTGGAGACTGGGACTTCTGGGAGAGGTCACAAGAAAGACCGGTGTAAAGGCAGACATTCCCCGCCAGGTCAAGGGCTGTCCTGTGTCTCCAACAGTGGGATGGCTGCATTGGTTCCACAAGAGTGAGGGTCTCAGAGGCTGGCTTCTGCTAGCTCAGTGTTCCTCAAATTATTGTGCACAATGAGCAGGTTTTTTTTGTTTTTTGTTTTGTATTTAAATCTCTGATGTATTGTGGCTGAGTACTTCTTGATCCCATAAACATAAATGACTAGAAAGAACCGTGATCACACATTTGGATGTGTGGTGACAGCAAAGTGCTGTGCAATTTCCAATGCTGCATTCACTGATCACAGCTGGCCCCTGCCCAGGGACCACACTTTGAGTAGCCCTGCTGTCATCAGCTGGGGAATTACCAGGCTGCCTATCAGAGATGCTCAACTCACACAGAAACTTCCAGAGAACTCTTCTTGGTGTTGACCTCAGTAAGAGCCCTCAGTGCTCAGCGAGGCGATGCATATGCTGAATGACAAGCCGTGAACGTTCCCTGGGAAGGCTGGTCAGAGAGCACTCAGGATTTGGCTGCATGCGATTCATCCAAATGTCCACTTGGCCAATTTGATGATTTTGCCAAAAGTGATCACCTCCCTCTCACTAGTGTTTTAAGCATTAGCAATTTCAGAGTCTCATAGGATTGCTTTTGCAATCCTTTATAATCTTTCAACATTCTTATAGTTTTTAAGACTTTGGGCATTTTTAACTACCCTTGTCTCCTTTTGAATTCTAATTATTTCTCAGCTAATTAATTAGAACAAGCTAGAGTGGTTGGACATTCCAGGCAGGCTATCATCTTGTTACTTTAAGTTAACCTTACATATACTACTTCCTTTCTGTGAACCTCAACTCCCACATTGGTAAAATGAAAAGACCACTCCAACTTTGCAGGCCTTCAAAAGAGGACTACATAGTGTCCCACATAGTCTGGGTACCCAAAAGGCCCTCGGTAACTTGTTAATGAGCTCATAGCCCTGCCATCAGTACAGGTCTGTTTCCATGTTCTAAGACTTTTTCTCTCTTCTCACTTAAGAAAGGAAACTTCCACTGTCTGCCTGAGCAAGAATGATGTAGCTCACCCAGGACAAGGTCATCCTTTCTCCAGTTTAGATTTAAGCACAGTGGCATAACATTATCATAACCTTCAATGCCAGAGACTGCAGAAGATGCTGGCCTTCCACCAAGAGACAATGCTCAGGCAATCCTGTCACCCCAGCTAGGAGTAGGCAGGTGCATTTCTTACACTATGCCCCACCTGGCCCATCTCCCCCTCCAGGCTGTGGTCCTTGATGTCAGCAGCCCTGTCTTATTTATTTCTATATTCCTACCACAGGCAAGATGCTCTGAATAAAGGAGGAAGCAGGCTTCTGGAGCCTAGGTGTCCAAACAACGGAACATCCTTCCTCGGGCCTGCAACTCCGCCAAAGAACACCTGGTATCCAGCACTGAGCCACCTGCAGCTGTGTGGCCTACTCTGGAATCAGATAACCCGAGCTTTCAGGGCCTTGGTCTGAGGCCTTGTGTGAAGTGGCAGACTTGGTGGCTAGGGCCAGCGGAGGTCTCCTAAGTCTGTGTAGGCAAGGACATCCTCACTGAGGAGTCCTTGGATGAGAGACATCAGAGGCAGGGCCTGACTCCTAACTAAATGCTGAAGGGAGGGATGGATAAAGAACTGGAAAAGATTTACTTAAGGTGGTCTGGAAATTGCATCTCAGAGCTGAGATGCAGGCAAACCTTCAGGGGGTGACTTCTCAGTGAGGCCCATGTCTGTCTCCATTTGTCCCCAGTGCCAGGCACTGTGCTGCTGATCATATGCATTTACCTGGCACAGCCCTGCAAGGGGGGGTCTCTGAATCCCCTTGGGCAGGGAAGGTTCTGACTCACTGTTCTTAAGTCGATGGAGATGGAAACCCGAACTGTCTGCTTTTCCTCTAGAAAGTCAGGGACATGCATTTTAGGTAAACATGAGCATTCTTCTGCAAGTCTCTTTTACTTGGAAAGGGAGCATTTACTGATACTTCAAGCATTTTCTCTATAATGAATCATCGCTGTATTCCAGTCCCCTTCAGGTGTGGCTGACACCTCACATCACAGGCCTCAGAGAGGCCCACTTGCTTGGCCAAGGTCACGCAGTGAGTAGCTGGTGCTCTGAACTCATCTGATTCTGAGCTTGTATTTGCTGACAGCACCCTGCCTCCCTGGCCCACAAAGGCACCCTGCAAATTCAAAGCTGCCAGGCTGGAATGCACACTGAAGACCTTCAGAAAGCTGCACAGCTCTATCTCTGGAGGGAGGGAGAGGAAATGGTGTCGAGGCAGCCCTGAGACCTGGCCTTGTACCAGATGGGGCCAAAGAAGACTGCTCAGCCAAAACTTGCCCAGAGGTTCCATTTCCCTCTAACATGCAATCTCTAGACCAGGGCAAATCCTGAGGTGTTTGTTTTAAAACTGGATTAGCATATTGTCCTGAACCTTTGTTTTCTTACCTGTGTGGTTCTGCCTCTGTTCAGCTCTCACATTCCAGGAAGACCCCTCCTCCCCACCCCATTTAAAATCTCTTTCCCTCCCAGAGCTCCAGGCCCCTGCTACCATCCTACATTTTCCATAAGAAGTTATGCCTTATCTGCTTACATATTGTTATATAATTTACTTATATATCACATGATGTCGATTGTTTACCTCTCCCTACTAGAATGTAAGCCACATCAAGGCAGGAATTTCACTCTGATTCACTGGTGCACAACCTAAGAACACAAAGTATCCACCCCGAGTTGCCATTTAGTGCACATTTGTTGAATGGATGAATGAATGAATGTTCACTTATTGGCCTCATGAATGGCACTGGTTTACAGCCGCCTGCAGAGCTACAGGGAGAAGGGCTCAGTGGGGCTTGACGACACAATGGGGATGAGCTCAGGACAAAAAGTGTCTCTGTCAGTCCCGGCAGCTCCTGTCAGCCGGCCAGAGGGAAACTATTGCTACCGGAACCAAGCCAGTGGACTTGAGAAGGGCGGTGGCTTTTCTTGTCCCAGCTCTGTCCCCAACTATGTGAGAATAGTGACCCAGCCAGCTTAGGGCTTTGCTAGGCTTCTCTCCAAAGGCCCCAGCAGCTGGAGGGGGGCTGGAGCAGGGTGTGGCCACTTGTTGGGGAAAATGGGGCCCAAACAGCACAGCAGGTTAAGCCAAACAACCGACCAGTGGCTGACCCAGAACAGGATGCTGGATTTCACGGTGTCTTGACCATGGCTCCTCTCCATGGCACCGAATTGGACGTGTTTGCGATTCTCCACACCACCTCCCTGCCCTGCCCTGTTGGAGGGTGCTTCGCATTCATATTGGAGAGGGTGTGGCTCGTAAGATTCCTTCCTTCTTTCTTGGGGACCCTACCTTCGCCTTCCTCCCTGAGGATGTGTGTGGCAGCACACAGCCCACTCCACCCCACCCGTCTTCCTCGGAGCCAGCCTCTGCTCTGCTGCCTGAGCCATTGTGCTGGAACGCAGAGCAGATCCTTTAGTGGCTTAAAATAACTCAGAGGATACTATGAAAGTCCTACCACATAGAGCACACCGCCCACACCGCCATGCATACTTTTGCTCCCAGGTTCAGGCCGTCTCCCCTCTCAGGTCTGCTCTGCCCTTCCTGCCCTACTTTCCTCTCTAGCAAAGCCCTCCTCTGCAGCTTCGCCACTCGGCTCCCACCTGCCTCCTCTGCCAATTCTTCCAGGCTTCTCTCCCTTCTCTTCCTACAACCTTGATGAACAAATAGGATTCTATCAGGTTTGCCAGGTGAAGCTGTCATTTTTTCAGGTCAAACCTGCCAAATCACAGCAATTTCATACACCAGAAATGTGACTTATTTCTACAATCAAATGCTGTTTTTATCCAAACTGTAGTAAGGGAACTATACCTTCCCCTCTTTGTTTTCTGAGCATCTGACAAAGTGGTTGGCACCAGGTCGGTCCCTGATTAAGCCTTGTTGGATGGATGAGCACTGTTTGGCAGTGTTTTTGTAGGCTGCATGTTCTACTGCGTTGCGTGTTATAACACAAAACCAAAACTGAATCCAGGACTGTAGTAAAGTCTCTTACAATTTTTCATCCAGGCCAAGCCAGGCTCCAGATGTCTTTCTGAGCAGCCCAGGCAGTGCACAAGGATATTTCTGAACATGCAGGGGGTAGGACCACACATGATTCAGGGCAACTACCTTTCTGGCAGGAGAAGCAGAGTCAACAGTTGATGCAGAGCAAGTAGCAGCTGGATCAGGAGACGGAAGGCAAGAGGGAGAAGACGGAGGATGAGTATGAGACAGGCCTTTAGAGGGTAGTTTGTTCTGCACGGAACAGAGACAGAGGAGACTAGGATTATCCTAGGGGCTTGCACAGGGAAGCACACCTCCCAGATGCAGCCCTGTGCCCCAAAGGGGGAAGAGACACCAAGGCCTGGGTCTCAGGACCGAACAGAAGCCTGTCTTTGGAGCCAAACAGGATTCTGTGGCCTCTGCATTCTGCTACCATTGCCTGGTCACACTGAACTAGCCGAGCAGATCCTCTCTGTTCCTGCTTCCTTGTGCCCCAGACAGCAGCGCTAATTCCTGAAGCCCTCACCCCGAAGCTTGGTTCGAAGCAACAGCTGCAAGCTTAGTAGGGAGAACCCTGGGTCTCTTGGGACAGAAGGTGCAGCAGAGGCCTCTGCAGCTGTGGGCAGGCGACTGTGCTGGCCTAAAAATGAACTCCCGCTCCTTCACAGACTCCACCAGATAGCAGGGGCCACAGGTCTGGAGGAGGTGGAGTGAGAGTGGCAGAGAAGATGAGCTCCAGACAGGCTTGCTGCAGCAGGAGAGGGCTTCACACTCGCACCCCAGGGCCTCAGTATCGATGCGGCTAGCTCTCTGGGAACACCGCTTTCTTCTGCAAGGTTCCAAATACGTCACTGTCCTGGAGGGGCTGTTCTTCCTGTGCTAAGGGAGACTTTGTGTCTGGGCTTGACACTGTCCCTGAGGAGCAGAGGCCAGCAGAGTGACCAGGGGCTCCCTGATGAGTCCACAGCTCGCCCGTTCACTGTGCTCCAGAGCAGTGTGAGCAACTGGTTCACTTCCACCTTAAAGACCCTGGGAGCTTTGCAACAACCAGCATTTCCTCCTTGCAGTGGGCCCTTCGGGGCTCCAAATACACTTAGAAACCTCAGGTATCTAGGCTTCAACAGCCTTTCTGTTTGGAAGTGATTCCTTTTGATTTGGGCTTATTTTCCTGTCTTTGTTTCCCCTTTGCCATGATACATGGACTTATTTGAAATCTTTGCATTTTTTTCAGATGCCACCTGAAACTCTTTAGTGGCTTACAAAAGAAATAATTCTCTTCGAGTTGCAAAAGAAGATGGAGAAAACCAAGCTCCAGAGGGTCGTTCACGGAGCATGTGGACTGCTGGGGGCTCTGACAGCCCCATTACCTGTGGGAAATCCCCATGTCCAAACATGGAGGCGAGGTGAGCTGCTTTCTCTTTAATGTTCTTTTGGTGAAATTCCCTGTTGGCCAAGTTCTGAGCCCTCTTCTGCAGCCAAGGTGAGAAAGGAGAAAGAAAAGAGGAGTAGTGACAGAGGCTGAGGGCTGCTCTGAGCGGGAGCCCAGGGATCTGGGGCTCGTCTCACTCGCCACACACATAGCAGGGTGGGAGACAAGGAGGAAGCGGGAAGAGAAGGGACCCAGGGGGGACAGGAGGAGGAGGAGGAGGAGGAGAGGGAGGACAGAAAGCCAGCGCGATCTTTCACCTGGAGAATCTTCTCCTCCACTTGCTGAAGTCGCCGCAGCACCCCCGAGAGGGCCAGTGCTCCCTGGCAGGCAGGAGGCAGGGTGGCATGGTTTTCTGGGCCACTCAGCTGCAGGTCAGACTTGGCCCTGGCTCTCCAGGGCCGGCTCGGACACTCGCCACCGGGAGACACCTGCTTGAGCTCTCTGAGCACCTGCCCCATGACAAGCACAGAGGAGAGCTGGGAGAGATGGGCATCAAGCACCGCTCCCACTGTGAGAACCCATGAGAACCAGGCAGAGGGGCGCATGCCATATGGTCTCTGGGGCCGCCCTTCTGCTCCTGCATCAGTCACCTGACACCTTGTTAACAGTGAATCCTGGGCCTCACCCAGGCCCTCTTGTCCCAAACCTGTACAGCCCCGGCTCTCGGTTCTAGCTGCACACTGAAATCTTCTGAGCTACTTTTAGAAACATCCCCAGGTCTGGGCTTAGACTCCACTGGGCAGATTTGATTGGCCAGCGAGGTGAGACCTGGGTATTTTGTATAAAACTCCACAGGTGAATCTTAGACAACACACAAGTCACCTACAGTGGATCTGTACCTCCTCGTCCCACCTCCATCGGAATTTGTAGTCTCTTTATAGTGGTTCTGTTCAAATCACAACCCCAGAGCTGTGAGGTAGAATAAACTACAGGCCCTCCACGCGGGCCCTGGCTGCTGTGGAAATGGGAGGCCTTGCCCCTCAGTGGGTGCAGCACACTCGGCTCTTCTGACCTATAGGGTGGCCACGTCAAGTCACCATTTCCCCAGAGAACCTACAGTCAGGCCTAGTGGGGGGCAGAGGGAGCTACTGATCCCACCCCTCAGATCAATGTCCCCAAACAGCCATGACTGGCAGGAGCCCTACCTGCCTTTTCAGAGGAGGTGGCAGGCTGGGAGTGGGCTCCTCTGGCATGGGGCAGCGCGAGTCTACAGGAGGGGCAGAGGAAGAGCACGGGACGGGCTTACCTATCCCCGAGACATGGCGCTCCTGGGTGGAGAAAGGTCCAAAGAAGCAGCCGCAGGAGATACGAAAGAAAAGGTGAGTCAGACCAAGAGAAGTGGGAGGAGGAGAGAGGAGGAGCAGGGGATGCAATGTGCATGCGCAGAGAGGCTGGCTGGGTTCCTGCAAGCTGGGCCCAGTGAGTAACCCAAGCCTGCTCTCCGTCCGTGTCCATGTGAGCAGTCAGGCCCGGAGTCCCCTCCTCCTGGACAAGGCGTGAATCCCACAGGCCTTGAGTTTGGATCAGACCCAGGCCCTGGGTTGGCACTGCCAGAGCCTGCGCCAGGCCAGGGTGGCTTTCTGCCAGCTCCAGGACAGGGATGCCTGGTCCCGACAGAACAGTCCCCTCACTAAACCAGGGAGGCCAAGCCCTGAGAAGGGGCATTGATAATATTCTTAGAGAATCACAGGTCTCAGGACAATGGTTCTCGTAATAAATCACTTCCAGGGGTGATCAGCTAGTCCAGGAGGGGTACGGTCCACACCAAGACCAAGAAGACATCTCTGATCATCTCTAAAGCTAATAGAGCAAGACTCTCTCCTCCTGAATGGGACCTCATAATGTCATGGGACAGGTATTCTCTACAGACAGAATAAACCCCCTTTGCCAAAGCTTTTGTCCTGTGACAACAGCATCCAAAAGAAATCCAGGGGAACAAACAGAACTATGAGCACGGATCCTGACCAGAGTCAGACAGAAATCTGCAGCCTGATCCAGAGCATGCTATGTGCCCTGTTCTCAGACTAAGCCTGGTCAAACACAGGAGCCCAGGCAGCTGACGGGGCTATGAGAAGAGAAGAAGGCCAGGGAGGTTGCTCAGGTCCCAGGAGATCTGAGTCAGCTTCCTCTGGGATGGATGAGTCTTCTCACCCTGCACTTAGCACTTGCCCACAAGGCCAGCAGCTCAAAACCACCCTCGAGCTATAGGATCTCAAAAGTGGCTGCAAACCAAATCATGGTTTTAAAGCAAAACCAAATTAGGAAATCGATTTATTTAATGTACTACAGACATCAACAAACTTTGGCCCATGGGCCAAATCTGGCCTGTTTTGTTAATAAAGTTTTATCAGGACAGTTATGCTCGTTTATTTAGGTCCCATCCATGGTGTCTTTTGTGTTGCAATGGCAGAGCCACATCACTGTAATAGGACAGCACGGCCTGCAATGCACTGTATAAAGAGCTACTACCCAGCCTCGAGGAAGGGCCTGCAGACTCCTCACCAAGCGACCCCAGTACATTTCCACCGGGACTGGCTGGTGCATCTCAATCTGTCTGGAGTCTGAACTGGACTCCCCATTAGGAAGGCAGGCCTGTGAGCCCCCGGCCTGACTCACCTGCCTCAGGACTGAGGGGTTCCGCGTGCTCTCCTCAAACTTGGCCAGCAGCTGATTCGCCATGGACTTGACTTTGTTCTGATTTCCTGCTTCCTTACCGTTCCCACACTCTTGAGCGGAGCCCAAGCTATGGCTGGAGAAGGTTGAAGGCTGCAAAGGCCAAAATGGTACATTAGAGGGTGCATCCCAGGAGCCATGTATGAGGAGGACTATGACACCGACTCGTTTCCCAAAGCAGGACTTGTCCCTGGCCAAGGAAGAGAGGCGGAGTGAGCAGGCAGCCTGGTAGAGACCTCACCGGGCAGACACACGTCTGCAACAGAGGGAGACAAATGTCTCCTTGGAGCCAGATGGGGTTTCAAGCCTGACTTTTGATCCCAGCCCTGTGACCTTGGCCATTTACTCCTCTGATGTTTCCCCATCTGTAAAATGGAAGCAATGACCCACCTCAAGCAGTTATTGCAAAAAGGAATTATAACGAAGAAGCGTTGTACGAAACAGTTTTCAAAATACAGAAGACAGCTGAGTACAGGTGAGGAGCAGCGGGTGAAGGAAGTGAAAGGCTGCCAGTCAGGTAAGGCACAGGTGCTGGCTTCTTCCTCCTCGCTCCTCGGTTGGCCCTGCCCAACTTCAATCAGAACTGCAGTGTTTGCTTTCTTTTAAAATCTTCTAATTTAGAAATAATTTAGGATTTACACAAGGTTGAAAAGGCGGCAGTTTGCTCCGACATACTGAACCCTTTACCCAGCAGCCTTTAGTGGAACATCTGGAATTACTGCAATCCTGTTATCAAAAGTAAGAAATTAGCCTTGGCACGACACTGCTAACTGAACTGCGGGCTTTATGTGGGCTGCATCAGTTTTTCCACAGCGTCCTCTCTCTGGTCCAGGCTTCGATCCAAGGTCCTACTCTGCATTGAGTCATTATGTCTGCTTGGGTTTTTCTCATCTGTGACAATTTCTCCGTCTTTCCTAGTCTTTCACAGCCTTGACACTTTACTGTATAGAAAGTGGCTCTGTTGGTCTGATGCTTTCTCGTGATGAGACTGGGGTGCTAGGCTTTGGCAAGGAGCCACAGAGGCAAGAGCTAGCCTTTGCATCCATCCTAGAGGGTACTCTAGAGCAGAGTGAAAAAATAGTGGTGCTGTGGGCCTTGCCTGCTTGGTTGTGCCTTTTTTGTAAAGTGAGTTCCACGTAAGATTTCTCTTCTTCATCTGCTGACCGTAAAAAATTGAAAATCACTGGGGTTTCATAAGAATGTCCGCTCCCCTCCCCACAGGATCTCCCACACACCAAGGAAGCATAAAGGCACTGCCAGGCCAAGTGGGCAGTGGGATTTCTCAAGGCTACAGGGCCTTTCCCACAGCAATAGCATTCTCATGACGGCAAAGATGTGCACCCTTGGAAGAAATTCATGGGAGGAGGCAAGCCAGAGTACGTTACTTTTGATGGATGCCTGAGAGCAGCAGGCCCATGGGAGACTGGGTATGGATAGCCAGCCACTCTGATGTGCTGGACAAACAGAAAGCAAAGAGGCACTTCCTGCTTCAAAATGGGAGATGCAACTGTGCCTGTCAATACCAGGAACTGAGTCAGAGGTGGGTGCATTTGCTGCGCATGTTTACGGGGCCATCACTGTTGCTCAAGACCAAGGTCAGTCAGTACCGAGGGCCACCAGGCCCACACTTTTGGGCATTAACAGGCACATGGATGACTGGGGAATCTACCTTCAAAGCAGACTGGGCTTTGCTAGGTCTGGGGCGGAGACTCCAGAGTCTGCAGTTCTAACAAATACCCAGGTGCTGCCGATATTCTGCTGGGTCTCGGACCACACTTTGGGTAGCAAGGATTGTTGCTTTGTTAAAGGTGACTTTAGGCAAAACAGCTGCCCCAGAAAACATTTCAGAGCTATCTCAGATGCAGTTGTAGACCAGATTTCTTCGCCACTCTGGCCCTGTGCTGCCAGTCAAGGGTGAAAGGCAGGAAAAGACTCTCAAGATGATGTAAACCTAAGGAGGCTTTGGGGTGCTCTGCAGGAGGTGAAATTTAAAGATATGCTGGCTGCTGCTGCATAGGGCTGTCTGACAGAAAAGTAAGGCTCTTAAAAACAGTGTATGTCCCCCTCCACTTTATTCACTGCATACAGCAACGAGTGACTTCTGGCTCTTCCCCAAAGTCCAAGTGGCCATGAAAGGTAAATGTTCTGAATCAACTTAGAACATCAAGGCAGTCATAACAGTGTAACCAAAGACAGGAAAGAGGACGTCCAAAACTCCTTCAGAAAGTGGCAAGAACTCTGGGATAAGAGTGTTGGCAGCAAGAATGAGTATTTTGAGGCAGGATTAATGGCAATGGGTCTTTTACTGTAATAAATTAAACTTGCACTGATTTTTTTCAACCATGTCCTGTATAGCTCTATTGAGAAGCAAGCCACAGACATGCTCTAAACTATAGTAACAAACATCTTCAATGATGTAAAATAGAAAAAGTTCTTTTTTCAATGCTATGAACCAGGTATTGATGCGTTATACCAATAGTACCACTTGCCCTGAAGTTTTTTTCTAGCTCTTTCATTATTTTTAATTTTCAGACAAAATCTTCCTAAAGTCACGAAGTTGCCCAGGTTGGGCTCACACTTGTGATCTTCCTGCCTCAGCCTCCCAGACCGCTTGGATAGCAGGTACGTGCCATCACACCCAGCTCTAAATCATCTGTCATCACCAATAGGCTAGCAAAAGCTTGCAGCCTACATTTCGTTGACATGTATTTTTGCTTTTGTGGAACTAGAAGGGCTTTTCAAAATGAACTGTATATCTCAAGCATATTTTACTTGCAGCCTGGCAAAGCAGGAGCTTATTTCTTCTTTTGCTGACCAATTTTTCAGAAGCAGGCTCGAGATTCCCTCTTTGACTAAAGTGCCTGCAATTTTTCTTTTTCACCAGACAGTGGCACTATAGGCTATAGGATATTTGGCTCAAAAGACTGTAAAGAAAAAAAACAGCGACTTGGAGAAAAGTGGGCCTCTGTCCTACTTACTAGTGATTCACTATTCATTGACACATGTGTCAGGTGCCATATTCAGTGTGTTACATACCTCGTCTTACTGATCTTTAGAATTCCTGCAGGTTCCTACATTTCAAGTGTGTCACTCGTTCCATTTTACAGACCAGACTCCCACCCCTGGAAGCTATGTTCTGCAAGGGTGCATAGCTAGGAAGTAGTGAAGTGAGGATCAGAACTCTGGTTTTTTGCCATCAAGTCAAGCCTGGAATTCAGTAGTTCATGAGGAAGAACGAAATGCCAAGGCTGCTGCACAATGGGCAGCCCCAAGCCCCTGGTTGCCAGGAAACGGGCCTTTGTTTACACTGACCCTGCGCACACAATCCTCATCCAGGGTGATGAAGCCTTTCCGCCTGCGCTTGTTCATGTCATTCTCTTCTGTCTGGGCGTCTCCCTGCAATGGCGAAGAAAGCGCGGTAAGTCGTGGCTGCCAAGGGCTTCATTTCCACCCACATCCCTGAGGCCACAGCGTTGGCCCTGAACTAAAAGAGCGCACAGATGCGTCCCTGCCTGCGAACAGCTGCCGGCCTGATGGCAGACGTGGAAAAGTGGCCCCGCACCATGACAAATGCTATCCAAGACCTGTGGTCACAGTGGAAGAAACTTGCTCCACTAGGGAGCCAGGGGTCTGCTCAGAAGGGTTGGGAATTATATCCCAAAGGCCTGGTGACATGGACCAGGCAGGGCTGCCTCTGTTGCACTGTGACCTTGGGGTGGGACTCAAATGAGCTGTCCAGGGTGGCATTTTAGTCCACAACTCAGTCACCATCACAATATTTTATTACTTTCCAATAAGCATTACTTATAGATTGAGAACTAGAGGGACCGCGCAGCCCAGTTTCCCAGGACAGTTCTGATGAACTGCCTCCCTCCCGAGGCATGATTATCAACAGTGCACCCCATCACGCTCAAAGCATCTGGGTTCACACAACACATTTCATGGTTGCCCTACAGACAGGCCCTCCAAGCCCATGCTCTGTTGCCTGAATTGGACATCTGGATTCAGAAAACCATCTCGCTGTGGCTGGGGGGAATGGAGAAGGTTATTCTGGGGGAGTGAGGGGCTGGGCTGGACGTGGCAGCTGGATTCAGGGCCTCCTCTGCACCCCGGTGGTTGAGCTCATCCTCCACATGGCTCTCCCGGACCCTCGAAGCCTTCTAGGGAATCCTAGGGGACTGCTTCCCACCAGCTCTGTGTCCCTTCTGCAGAGTCCCCTGTCCTCAGTCACCCCGCAGCAGGCCCAGATACCATCCTGGCCTTCCCATCCCATGGAGCAGCAGGAGGACTTCCTGCCGCCCACTCACCTTGGCACAAGCAACCCCACACATCCTGATTCTACTGTCCTTGTCCCCCAGCCACTCTGAAATTGCAGTGGCCCCGGGCACCCCACCTATGCACTCACTTTCTCCCAACAAATGTTCCCAATTGCCCCACCCTTTCATGTTTACCAGCACCTTTTATATTTTTAAAAAGAACAGATCAACCACAGTTTAGTCATTGATATTTGTTCAAAAATTCGACCCAGGCAGCACAAAACAACAGATCAAAAGGTTCTGTCTTTCCTCCAACATTTTCCTCAGCTTCTCATAAATCATTATTTTGTGAATGGAAATAATCTCAGCCCAAAATCTTGGGCAAACACCAAGAGAAACAGATGACCTTATTTTCAACAGTTAGGTCTGAGACGCACAGGCCGTCTGGACGCCCAGCTCCACGCCTGTGAATGGCACTCTGGCCCTTCGATGGGGGCCTGTGAAAGTACAGAACGTCCTTCCCAGCTGAACGCCTCATGCTTAGGCTTAATTTTTCCCCTTAAACAAGAACTTGGCTTTTGCCCCCAAGAGCAATGCATCTTACTCTTTCACACACATCAGCCTGGGGTGGCACTGTTTACACCATCAGAACCTGGACAAGCCCCATCCAGCCTGATTGCCCATGGGCTCCCAGAAGGCACCCCCAGCCAGCAGCTCCTAGGAAGACCCCAAATCCTGGGAGGAGAGGAAAGGGGCAACTTCCTGTCCTTAGATCTATCCCCCTGAACCCAAGGCAGTAAAATGCAGCCCAAAGGGAAAGTCAGCAACACCCATACCCAAACAGCATCTACCTTTCCCAATGGATTTATAGTGGACCCTCAAGTTAAGACCTGCCTGACATACAAACAACGTATGTTAATCAGGTTAAGGGAAGATTCGTCTGCCTCCTGTCATCTATAGTGGGTACCCAGGTAAACACCCAGATCTCAGCTGTACTGACTTCATCAACTGGAGTTACAGCCAGCCCTCTGCCACCAATCAAGTTCCTAAGTCAAGGGTCCACTGCATCACTGAAGCACAAATTCTTAACTCAGATCTAAGTTCCAACAAAAATGTCAAGAAAATCCAAATCTTGAGATGTATCTGATTTTCCTTCTGATCCAGAAGCCAAAGTTGATTCAGAACCCACAACCTCTTGGACCTTATCGTGGTCTACAGAGAACTGGAAGCACAAAGAGGCAGCAGATCCTTTTCGTGCCCAGCCAAGGAGTATATGAGAACAATGGAAGTTACTTGCTTTTCCTGGTACTCTGCCCAACTCTCACCCTAAGAATGCTTCCTTATCATGATTTCCCAAGGATTTGGAAGACTCAATATGTCAAAAGGCATTTATTAAACTCATTGGTTTCCTTTTTATTTTTAAAGCAAAGGTATGTATCTGCCAATAGGATCATTTATTTGACCAATGTAAGATAACCATGTTCCCATACCGCCTGAGTTCATGGGATTTAGGGCTCCAAGTAAACAAGCTTGAGTTTGCTCGTACAGCCTAATTCTGGTGGAGGCTGCGGTCTAGGTCAAAGAGATAGAGGTTGGCCCAGCCTGCTTGAGTCAGGTAGCAGCTATGGTATTTAGGAAAATGAGCAGTAGAACTAGCAAGGGAGTGTGTCCCTCAAGGAATTCCAGGTCAGCACTCTTGTACTAATGACTTCCCAGCTGCGTGACCCTAGGATGGGCACCTAGCAGCTCTGGCTTCTTTTCCTATAGGGAGGAGGCTTGTGCTGTCTGGCACAGGTGTTCTGAGAATTCATGAAGTAGCAGATATATATATATATATTACTGCTAAATAGAAACAAACTAAAATGAAATAAAGAAACGTATATATTCTAAGTTTGCAGTATACGTGTGCCTAGAATGTGTTTTACTGCTGGTGTCTGGCCTACAGATTCATTGGATCATGTTTTATAAATCAAAGACTAAGCCCCTCAGTAGACATCTTCTCAGTGGCAGAAATATAAAGAGCTATATGTATTTTTACCACCACTAAAGTACCTATGGTATATTTAGAGTATCTGAAGATATCATATCTAAAAAAAGTCAAGTTGACAAAACATTTTTGTCTAGAAAAATAACTAATATATATATATATATATATATCACTTAAACTATGACAGTGTTAGCCATATTAGTGGGTGAGTTTTAGCAACAGAAATGTAAACATCTGTACTAGAATTTGGGCCTTGATGCTTGCTACCATTGATTGCAAAATTCAATCTCCCCAAGTTCATGTTTTCCCATCTATGAAATGGGGACGAGGGTGTGATCCCGGCCCTCCTCCTCAGCCCACACGAGGGGTGAATGAGACACAAATGTGGACATGCTCTATGGGCTGGGAAGTGCTGTATGGCTCGCAGCTGCTGGGTAGAACCAAAGCTCCATCCGAACAGCCTTCCTTATCTTTTCAGAAAGCAAGCAGTTGCAATGGAGGGCAGCCCTGAAGGCGGGGAGACGTCATCACCGTGTCCCTTCCGAGGCCAGGCCTGCGGCACGCCCCACACACAACATCTTTGCAGCAGTGCTCCCTTGAATATGTTGCTACCCTCCCTTTGCAGGCAGACAGGGACGCTGTCTGAGAGATTAGACTATTCCCCAGTCCCCAGAAGGCTTGAGGGTGCGTTTATCTGCCTGGCTCCCAATCACACTCCCATTCTTAATTCTGCTCACATTCCGGGCAGAGGGTGTGTGACGGGAAGCAGAGACGCCAGCTGGAAAGTGGGATGCAGACCACCGGGCCCTGGGGCTGCTCAGAGGCCTGTGCCTGCCTAGCCTTGGAAGACAGTCCCCCAACCTCCCAGGCCTTCTCAGCCACGAGAAGGACCAGAAAGCTAGAGGGAGCATTAGCTACTTGTTGTGGGGCAGGCAGGGTTCCAAGAGAAAAGTTGTGGAAGGGACATGAGAGAAGCCTTGTAAGTCCCTCTAGAAGGTGAGCTCCCTGCTTGCTCTACTCTATCCTCAGCCGTGGGAAGAGAGCTCAGCCTGAAACAGATGCTCAATAAACAGTTATTGAAGTAACGAATAGACAGATAGAAGCAGCACTGTTTTGCATAACACCTTTGGCTGTTATAGAGGACAGGAGAACTGGGGATTGGGCCTGGACCCCACAGCCCAGGCATGTACACAGGAGAGAGCATTGTGTGCGAACTCCACCCTACCAGGGACCAGGACTGGAGGAGAGCACCTGGCCAGCAGGACAAATCCCGAGACTTCTCACTTGGCTTCTGGGATGAGCTTTTCAGGGCAGGTGACAGCTTTTCTGTTGTTCTCTGGGGATGGATTTGGAACGGGGCATAACCCTGACACCGGCATATGTACACATGTAAAATGTACCATGCAGAAGGGCTGTAATGCCCATAAACACAAGCACTGTCCATATGCAGCATTCAGACAGGTGGCACAAGTATGAGTGTGCGCGCACACACAGAAATGCAGAAACGACAGCTCCTAAGGACACAGGTTCAAGTGTCACCTGTACGTGTGGTGACAAGAACCTTAAAGCTCCAGGGAAGTGTCCCATGCTAGGAAGGTTTTAACCAGGCATGGTGACACATAGCTGTAATCCCAGCTGCTCCAGAGGCTGAGGCAAGATCTCAAGTTTGAGGTCAGCCCGGGAAATTTAGCCAGACTCATCTCACAAACAAAACAAAATCAAACAATAAGAAAAGAAGCTTTTAGATCTGACCCGGATCGCAGGCACGAGTTATAGAAGCAGATCATGGTCTTTGTAAGAGGAAAATGTAATTTTCAAGCCCTCGCCTCTTCCCAGGCCTCACCGCAGTCTTCAGAGCTAATTAACCCAATGGGCCTTGGCTCATGGTGGGTGGGAAAGTCATTCTCACTAAAAGTAAACAAGGTCCTCCATGGAGAAAATGTCTTCCACTCTGTTTGAAGTTGGTAAGTCTTGCTGGGATTTAGATGTTGTCAGGAAGATGAGATTAGGGAAGAAAGAATTCAATATCCACAGTGAAATCCAGAGCTTCTGAAGACCTGCCCTGCTGGGATTGCTGAATCCTCTTCAGGGTATGATGGGACATTGAGTGAAATGCAGCTGCTGCTCCATCCAGGGGCAGAGGTGTCGGTGGGGTGGGCGCAGAGGGAGGCTGAACACTGATGTACTTAGATGCGCAGGTACTGTGGGCCTGCAGGGCTCCCACTCGGCCTGGCCTCTACCTCCATCCCTCTAAGGCGTGTGAGCTCCAGTGTTGGGGCTGCACATCTAACCGTAGCCCCGGCACCGCGTAGCTGTGGTGCAGCCTCCTGCAGAGAGGCCAGTGTGTGGCATTTTCAATCTCTTGAGTGGAGATACCTGTGTGTCTGGGCAGACCAGGCCGGGTGGACTTGGCACTCTGGTGCGGGAAATATTAACTTCTGAGAGCATTGCAAACAGGCTCCCCAACCACGGAAGTGACTGGACACATGTGGCAGAGATGGGAGGAGGCGCTTTCACGTCTGGACAGCATGGAGGGGATTCTGGTGACTCAGAATGTGACCTAGTATTTCTTAATCCCCCTGCCCACCAGAGGGGACACTCTACTGTTTGGAAGAGACAGAAAGATAAATAAATTCCATGCCAGATTTCCCTACCTGTGCAAAGAATGGGGGAAATTTCAGATGTTAAATACCTCTGGCAGAGGCCCAGCTCCCAAGGGCTTCCCAGCAGGGCCAGGGGAGTGAGTGTGGCCCCAGCAGCCCTCAAGGGCCTGGCTGGCCTCTGACTCTGGCCTCTGCCCAGCCTACCTCCTGAGCCGCAGCTGGTCTAGCTGTTCACTTTGGTCACTCTGTACACAAGGTGTGATGAGTGAAGAGGGTCACACATCCCTGTCCAGTTGCCCGAGGAGCTAAGTGGTAGGAGGAACAGGGAAAGTGCACAAAGGCACCGAGGCCTGGCTCAGAGCTCCAGGAAGATGCAGTGCTTTGAGAAGGGTGCGGCAGCCTGAACGGAGGCTCCTCAGACTTCCCGGGAAAATCGGCCAGGCTAGAGGAGGAAGGAGACACAGCTGGTCTCCAGAGCATAGCGCGCACTTGGTGGGGCTCACACTGGGCAGTGCAGCCCGCACAGAGAGCTCCGGGGTGGATGGCAACAGGGAGGAACAGTTGAGGGTGTCAGGGCTTTGTGAAAAGCCTCCCTCGCCCAGGCCTGGCCCTGCAGCCCATCCCTCCCTAGAGCCAGGGAGGGTCAGAGGCACGGAGCATGAAGCACTCCTGGTCCAAGGCTTAGCGAACAGCTCCTGCAGCATCCCAGGAAGCTGGAGGGCAGCCTCGGTGGGAAACTGCCCCTTGTTCACACGGTGGAGGGGAAGGAGGCCTGGCAGCCCCACTGCTCCCTGGGCACAGACAGGCAGGGGAAGGAGGCCTGGGGAGGCACGGAGGTGTGCTGAGGCTGGAGGACGATGAGGTGCGGGTGGGGCACGTCCCACCGCCCTCCCAGGCTGGCAGATTCAGCCAGCGGCCAGGCTCTGGCCCCATTCTCCGTGGTCCCTCTGCTCTGTCCCCGCGGTCACCCATAAACACACACTGCAGTCCTGCTGCCCTGACGCGTGCCTTCTGCCCTGCCTCCCCAGAGCGCATAGCACAGCCCATCCTCAGTTCTCACCCTGCCTGGCTTCCCAGTGTCCCCTGCTGCGTCCCGTGGGCACACTCTCTTCCCTGGGTTGTCCAGCTCCCTTCCTGCCTCTGACCATCCCTCCTCATCTTCTCTCCTGGCCACGCTGCCTCTGCCAGCCTCTTGAATTCTCCTGTTCTCTGAGGTTCTTAGCCTTGCTCGTCTCTTACTTCCCACCTACACTCTAAGGCCAAGCCTAGCATTGCATTTGTGTGTCCCACCCTGGGACACACAGTAAACACCTCTTAATGAATAAACCAGTGAGTGGTGAAGGACGCACGGTATAGGGCAAAGCAAAGCCATGGACCGTGAAACAGTGTGTCACCTGGGGCAGGGCACGAGCCTCTCCGGCCTCCTTTTGTGTCTGTAAAGTGAGCACATTACCCAAGAAGACGTGTATCTCCCACTGAGATGCTGGCGAACGGGACCGTGACAAAAGTCACACACACACTCAGCGTGCTAGCTTGGAATAGATAAGCTTGGAAACTTATTTATTAGAAGCTGAGCTCCTCAAAGCCAAAGTCATGTATTATTCACTTTTGCATATTTGCTTCTCTTGCCAAAAATAAACAAATGTGACAGCCCTAAAACTGGTATATAATAGGTCCCAGTCAACACTTATTGGATGGATGGATGAAACAACATTAACGCAACAGATGTGTAAACATAAGGTCATTACTGTGCCTTTCAGCCACTGTGTCCCTGATCTAAACTGCTTCACCAAGAAAGTAGGGATCATCTCCTTGCAACTGTGTAGGACAAGAAGTAATCTGGTTTACTTTAAAAAATATTCACCAGTGTGTCCTCTGTGCTTTCTAGTATCCTAGAACTCAGTTCCTATAACTAATAAGTCACTAAAGCAGCTCCCCAGAGCCAGGGAGAGCTTCCAGACACTCGGCCACTAAACCATGTTCTGTGTACATCATCTGTGAGTGCTTCATCAGCACTTATGGGCTAAGGCCAGGAAACTCTCCCTCCTTTTACCCTGGCCATGTGTCCATGTGCAGTGAGCAAGCAAACCAAACCCGCCTGAAGCTTACCCGAGGGGTCCTTTTCCTGGGAAGTGTGAGGTTGAGATAGTTATTAGAAATGGAGGATTTGGCAAAGCTGAGGTCGGCATTTTCTCCATAGCTTTTGCGCCAAGAATCTGTTGGGAAGTAAAAGCACGACTGAGATTTGGATCTCTGGGCCCAGGAGGTGTTGTTTGCAAGCAGGGTGCTGTGTGTTAAGGTCCCGCTAACAAAAGTCCCATACCCTGAACTGAAGTTGTAAATGGCCTAAGCAGGGGGACTTCTGGGACCTATCAGTGACCTCCCCATGATGGAGTAGGGGAGCCCTTCATGGTACCCCAGACAGACTCCGGACACAGAGTCCAGAGTCCCCATTTGGCATCAAGTCAAAGGGAAGGCACTGGGCAGCTGCAGGGCAGACGACATCAGTGTCAGGAGCAGCCAGACCTGGACTTGAGGACAGAGGAGGCCCAGGGGCTGGGTAAAGTCCGGTGCAGGTGCTCACCCACAGGCCGCAGCGGGGCGCCCTGGAAGAGCTCGTAGAACTTGGAGAGGTACATGACCATGCTGAGCTTGTCGGGCTCCTGGGCTGATGCCATCTCTTTGCCAGTGGTCACCGGAGGGATCCCAAACTCACGTTCAGCCACATCAAATGCCAGCTGGTTGTTCTTTAAAGCATCATCATCGTTCAAAGAGTCAAAGTTGCTGGAGAATCATTACAGTGTGGAGAAGAAGTTCAGGATTAGGTGGGATGAGCTAAGACCATTTATCCATAGGGAACACTGGGGCTGATGCTTAGCCAGGCACTGGAGACCCCTGCCCTGTACCTAATCCCTATATCACCGCCTCAGAAGATGCCACCTGTCCACCTTTGTCACTAAGGAAGGGACCCAATAGAACATGGGCCATGATCATATATGGAGCTGGGGCTCGAAAGAAACATCAGAAGATGGAACATTTATGGGTCCCTTTTCTTTTTGTTTCTCTGAAGTGTTTCACACATTAATTCAGTCTTCCAAGGCCCAGCCATTGTTCCCAATACAAGGTGGAGAACTTAAAGCTCAGAGAACTGCTGTGGCCGCCCAGTGGCAGCCAGCTGGTAGATCTGGATGCCGTACCTAAGTATTTAGTCTGCAGGACCCTCACACTGGCCCTCAAAGCTAGGTTGTGCCCCTTCTTCCTCTCCTGAGGCAGGGCTCCAAGGTACAAATGCTCAATTGCCAAAGTGTGGCAACTGGGGTGCAAAGCAGTCACCGAGCCTATGCCCAGTTTTATCCTTCTATACCAGGGACACGATCAGAAATGCTACTGGCAGGGCACAGTCCATGCACAAGGAAAGAACAAGAGGAAGAGGAAACTCTACTGAAAATATGCAGAGAAGCCCCTGAATTAGGAGTATTGTGGGGGTCCTGAATCCAGCAGAGAGGCCTCAGTTCCCCTCGTTTCCAGGCTTCAGCCGGTGCCCCAGACTTACATCAGCTCTGGACGGAAGCGGTGGATGATGGCACAGAGGGCCAGGCCGCTGCGCCAGGATGTGGTCAGGTCAGTGACACTGACTTGCTGGTAGCCCTCAGTCTGCTGTTGGCACCAGGTTAAGAGCTTGCTGGGCCGGATATCTGACTCTACAGGGAGGAAGCACAGGCAGTGAGGTCTGCAGGATCTCAGGAGCTCCCTCTGTATTTCCCCTCCTAGTGCCATCACTGCTCGGGACCAGAGGAATCTTGCAGCAAGGCAAGATAGCAAGGCTGGGTACAGCCCTCTGGGGCATGCTCTGTGGGAACTGGCTCAAGAGCTGCCTGAAGGACAAGATGCTCAACAAGAAGCACACTGTCCCCTAGCAGGACAGTGGCCAGGCCCTGGGTTGGAGGCTAGGGACACAGACTCTGTCTATAGCAGTGGGTGATGAGGACATGGTGCTGCAAGGCAGAGAAGCCACGCTGGATAGCACATGAGCAGGTTTGCCCTGAGCTGGCCAAGCCAGGGACACTCTCCATAGAAAGCATCCAGGCAGGTGCACTGGAGCTGGCTCTTAAGGAGGGACAGGAATTCACTGGCTAGAAGGAAGCATTCCAAGAGAACAGGACTGTGCAGTGGCAAGAATGTAGAATCCCTGGCATGTCTGAATGACAGTAAAATGCTTTATTACAGTAAACTGTATTATAGCAGTGTGCAGAGGAAAGCAGGGAGGAAGGCTGGCTTTGCTAACCAGGGGGCAGCAAGGTCTGGTCAGGCAGAGGTAGCCAGAGTGTCTCTGGGCAGAGAGGGACCTGAGAGAAACTGGGGGCCAAGTTACTCAGAGTCATCCTTGCTCCTGCCATCAAGCGCTAGCCCATGCTCAGCGTTGTGCTGGGCCTAGGAGGAACAGAAGCAGGGCGAAGCCTACAGAGCTTGTCTTCCAAGTGGGAAGATGAGCTTCCCCACACTGGAACAAGGAGAAAATGAGAACAAGCCTGCAAGGACATTCTGCAGTTCGCTTTGCCATGTTAAGTGCTCGACAAACACTGACTCTCTAACTCTCACAGTGTTCCTGCAGGAAGGGGCTGTCCTGCCCTCAGTCATTCCAACGAGGAAGCTCAGCGCTCTTTCAGAGAGGAGAAATGTCTGACCAGGGCCACACAAGTAACAGGCTGCAGAGCCGCATCTGCAGGGCTCCGGGACAGACTTCCGCCTTGCAAAGCCCTTCTCAGCGACCTACCTGGCCAGGGTCCCAGGAGGGTGACTTACCCCGCCTGGAGAGGTTGACAGATCTCCTCACTGAGCCGAGTCTCTCAAGAGGGTAGCAGTCCAGCTCCTTGGTGATGTACAGATGCTTCACCTACAAGGAAGAGATACTGCATACACGGCCACCTCTTTCCCGAGTGACAGTTTCAGGCCTCTGTTCAACCTATGTACTACTTGCTGCCTGCCCCACTGTTGGCCTGCACTGCTGTGTGGGGCCCCAGGAAAATGGGGCATAGACAAGGGTCCTCAATGGCTCACCCAAACAAGGGGGAACTGAAGAGTGAATGAATCTCATTGGCTAATTTTAAAAAAATCACACCATTCTCTGCTGTAGTGACTGAAGAAAGTGGGGACTGGGTGGGTCTGAATCAAAGGGAGAAACAATAGAGTCTGGGACCATGAGTGATAAGAAAGAAAATATTTGGTTTAGTAGACTATTTGAGAGGAGCAAAATCATATTACATATGCACAGTGACTAATTAACATGTGTTAATATATGCACATATATAAATAAACATGCATAGACACACCCCCGCATGTTTTAGCGCCTCCTGTGGGCAAGAAAGAATGCTGTCTGCTTTGTACTCCTGCATCTCCTAGGAGGAGACTTGGCCCCTGCTTTGGGCCAACAGGCTTTGCTGGCCTCAGTCCTGGGGCAGTGCCAAGACTTTGTGAGAGACTCGCTTCCCTCCAGTCAGTGCGGTGACCCAGGCAGGGCCCCAGGGATGGGCCTACCTGATGGGGCCGGACACAATGTGAGTTGAGGTTTGGGTACCGCGTCCCGGGGTCCAGTGTGTACTGCTCAAAGTTCTTGTTGATGTTCTCTGGAGTTGTCTGAGGTAACAGCCGGTAGAGACTTTCTCTGAAGGGAAGCAGAGCACAGAGGTCACGAGTTGCCACCTCAGGTCCCTGTCCCCACCCTCTTTTCCCCCACAACCCTGGATCCAAAGTTCTGGCTGGGTTTGTTTAACCCTCCCCTGGCACACCTGGCACTCAGTTCTTAGGTCTACAAAATGGGAGGAGGGTCAGAGGGGTGGGGGGAGGCGTGTCTGGGTGGCAGGATGCTGGCTTCCTCCCCCAGGCAGGAGGCAGGGACCCAGGGCTGGAAGCTCAGTGACCTGCGTTTCCTCTGTAATCATAACAGCCACATCGCTCTCTGCAGCCAGCCCCCCAAGGCCACAGGCCTCTACACCCTCCCCTACCACACTGACTTCTCTGAGTCCGCCAGCTGCCACAGCCACAGCCACATGGCCAACAGCTGGAGTCTGGGAAGAGGCCCGAATCTTAGCCATGGAAGAGGCCTGGGAGGCCAAAGAACCCCACCCAGGACAGGACACCCAGTGCCATCCTGCTCCTGGAAGGCTCCCTTAAATAAACTTCCTCTGTGCCTCAGGTGAATGAGAAACGTCAGCAAGCCCCAACTTTAAGGCTACCCTGGAGGGAGATTTATGTTGGGCACACAGGGCCTAAGACCCTGGTCACCATAGGAGGTCAGAGAAGGAGGTGCACCAGGAAGGAGAGTCCCTGAGGACCTGAGGATGCAATCAGGCCATGTGTAGGAAGGTAGAGGAGCACCAGATGGAGACTCCAGGTACAGCTGCTCTGACCTAGTGCATGCCTGAGACTGTGACCCAGCCCGCCTTGTGCCAGGAGCTCTGCTCTCAAAACTCACCTTTCAGCCAGCACTTCTAGGGGAGGAATCCCCTGGTCCCAGCTCTTCACCATCCACGCTGTGTCAAAGGCTGCCAGGAAGCCACGGGCACAGCCTGTGCCCATGGGCCAAAATGGCTGCAAAAGAACACATGCGAACTTCCAGATGATACGAATGCCTCCCAGTGTACTGTCCCGTCATGCCCAGCACTCTCAGATTGCCAGCCCCAAGCAAGGCACTGGAGGGACAGGGAGGTGACAGGGCAGGAGCCCTGTCGTGTATATGGTTTGTTACAAGCACACGCAGCTGTAGCTGCCGAGGGTGCTGTGACACACGTACAGTGCAGCTGCTGAGGGGTCCAGGAGAGGGAGAAGGAAATCAGGAAACACTTCATGAAAGAGGTGTATTTATGCTGATTTTAAAGATTGGGTAGGATTCTAATCGTGAGCCATTGGAGCCAGAGGAGCAGTGTGGGCAAAGCCACAGTGCCTAGAAAATGCTGGAGCCCGATGGGAGAGGAGCCTGGTGTTGGGGCGTATGTAGCGCAGTACACAGGAGCAGTGCGTGGAGGGGGGTGGCTGAGCTGTGCATCCACCCACAATGCTGAGCAAGGAGCCGTTCAGCCGAGCCGCATCTAACTCGCTCCACCAGCACCCACAAAACATGGGTTGGAATTTGACTCTTAACCTGGGATAAATACAGAAACACTGTTTGTTCAGTGCTTACATTAAGATAAAATTTTATCTCTTCTGAAAATATTCATTTAATCTAAGGGTCCTTGTGCTTGCAGATTTGAGCAAGGAGGCCACGGCAGGAAAACTGGGTTTCAGGGCTCCCACGCCTCTCTTGTACCCTGTGAGATATCCACACTGAAAGGCTGCAGGGTCACCCACACCATGAAGAAGTCTCAGCCCAGCTCCAGGCTCCGAGAGGGGTGGCCCTGTGGTCCAGACAGGGCTGCCCAATTTTGTACTTCAATAAAATCAGCCCAGAAAAAGCCCAAGTTAGGGGAGAAAGCTCTGCCACCTGCACACAAGCTGAGTGAAAGGGTGGGCCCTGGGGCCAGGCAGCCTTGGCAGGATCCACCTCTGGGCGGGAGCCTGTCCCTCCTGGGCATGCGTGACAGCAACAGCCAATGCTATTAGGCAGAGCCTAAATTCAGGAATCTGGCAGCAGGAGTGAGGGGCTCCAAACTCGGGCAATACCTCAAGCAGGCTGTCGCCCACGAGGGCCACGAGCAGCGGGTGTCCCTGCCGCTCGCGCACCAGGGCGGCATTCTCCGAGGCATACATGGAGGTGAAATCGAACATGGCCACGTCGGGCTGCCCGTAGTGGTTCATAGCGAAGTCTAAGGACGGCAGCTGGTAGTTGGTGGCAAAGTCTGCAGCTTCCCGGGCATAGGACAGCAGGTTGTCCTGGTTCACATTCTCTGCACACAGCAGCATCTCCGTGTCCACATAGTCCTGGGGAAGATCAAAACACGGTACAGCAACTGCATCTCCAAGGGGATGGGATTCATATCTACTCCCACGCAAAAGGACTGGGAATAGGTCTATTCAGTGAGGCTAGTCAAAGCAGACACAGAAAGTCAGAGTCGAGGGGACTTAAAGCAGAAGCAAATGAGCCAGCTGTGAGGGTTAACATCAAATTTGGCGCTGGGCTTCCTGGCATCCAAGGCAAAAGGGAAATGTGATATGTTACAGGGCTTTCCTTATCAGAGAGAAGGAAGCGCAGCAATTCCTCGGGGAGGCAATATTTTCCTGGCACTAAATTCTAAAAGATCTGTTTCACTCGGAATTTCAAGAGAGAACACAGATTTGTCATGAACGGTATTCTTTGTAATGGTCTTGCAACAAAAAAGGAACACATTTTTTATGGCTGGCTCTTGCGATACCTTTTAACATGATTAAAAGACAATAGAGCAAGTCAGTGAAGTGACAATAATGGATTGCGTTAAGTTAATGTGCTCCAGACATGCTGTGCTTAGCAGTCAAACAAGACCAGGAAGAAAAAAATAGGTGTCTGACATAACTCTCTTGCTTCCTTTCCAGATTCAATTACTCCTCTTCCGGTGAGGCTGAGGGCTGCGTACAGCTTGGTGTTGTGATTATGGTGTTCCTTGTTCTACTTCCCTCCTGGGGATGGAGACTGAGCTTAGAGGATTAGGAAACCCATGCTGGTGATGTCAGACAGGATGTCAGAGAATGCAGAAAGTTTAGAGTATTCTCAGAATCTGGTCTGCTCAAAGCCTGGTCATCCTGTGGCAAAGAGGCTAAAAGGCCCGTTTCCCAAAGATGGTACAAAGAGTAGGCACACCACAGCGGGGAGGACTAGGGTATAAGATGAATGCAGCCTGTGAGGTTAGCCAGTGCAATGGGTCAAATTCTATCCCAGCTGCTCATTAACTACAGTGGACCCCTGACTTACAAACTACATTTGTTTGTGAGGGCTGGTTGTAACTCAAGTTGGTCAGTGAAGGATCAAATTCTTCTACACAGCCTTCCAAGTCTCTCTCCTGTATACAGGCAGCTCTCAGTGTCCTTAGAGAGACACTGGCCCAGGGCTTCTCATTTAACCCCACAAAGGAAAGGATGTTGTAATGTTCAGAAATCTTTAAGGGTTAAATCTGTATCTGCAGCCATTTGGAAGCATAAATTGCCAGCATTTGGGTCATAACTCAAGACTTTGTAAGTCCAAACTAAAATCCCAAAGGGCCGGGATTTAGCTAAGTGGCTCTACCACCTGCCTTGCAGAGGGCAAGGTCCTGAGCTTGATACCTGGTACAAAACAAAATGAAACACCCTAAAATTCCAGTTGTAACCCCAGTTGTTCATATGTCTGGCCAGTTGTAACTCAGGGATCTAGTATACAAGTTTTATAAGTTGTTTGACTTAGTTCTGCGTTTATTTTCTCACTTGTATAATGGGAATAATAAAATGTACTTCAGAGCCATGAAGACTGTCTGACACTGTATACACAAAACATCCAACCCCCTGCCTGGCAGGGAGGATGTGCTCAGGGAGTGGGAATGCCTGCCCCAGTAATTCAGATCGGCACAGAAAGGAGCATACAGTGAGTTGTCACTGAGACTCAGCAAGGCACAGCCTCATCCGCACCCAGTGACCTCTTGTCTTAGCTTTCTGACTTCAAATACATTGTTTGGGAAAATCTAATATTTCCACCCCCCCATTACTGTATTCAGCATCAGCCCAGGAGCGCAGGGTCAGGATGGAGTTTCTGTTTGGTACCCGTTTCTAGAGTCATGTGGTCACCGGTGTCCTTGAAGGTGTGGAGATGAGACAGGGGAAGAGCAAACAGAGTGACCTCACACGCTCCCCTCCCTGCATCAGGCCCAGCCCCCAAGGAGGGGACCAGGTGAGCTGCGAGCACAGACACCATACAGTGAAGACACTGTCTGGTGCAGGCACCCCAAGCAGTACTGTGGGGAGCCGGCGCAGAGAGACCTCCAGGCTGGACGTGCATGGGCACCCACCTGCCCTGGGGTCTCAGATGGCAAAAGGAGAACCCCTGAGTGGAGGTGAGAGTAAGGAGGCGGTGCTCAGGGGAGTTCTTCCTTGAGGGAGAAGGGTCTGGAATGACCCAGCTCATCCAGGGTCACAATGAGAGCAGAGCAAGACATCCTCATCCACCTGTCCCATGACAGCCTGAGATGGGAACATGCAGGGGTTTTGACCACTTCTAGGGAGCCAAGGTGCCATAAACAACATGTCATGGGCAAGACAAAGGCCTTGAGATGATCTGCGGGTGACCTTAGCATCCCAGGAGATGGAGAACTTGGCTAGGGGATCACGCTTTGCCTGACTGCCCAGGTCGTCTTCTGCAAAGGCACCCATCACAGCCATACCCGTGTCCTGGATTGACCTTGTCCTATCTGACACAGCCCAGAAGGAGGGACCCTCGGGGAATACCTAGGGGAAGACAGGATGCCACCTCCCAGACTGACAGCCAGAAGCGGGCTCCAGAGCCCAAGCCCAGTGCCCACACCTCAGCTGCCATCCTCTATCAGCTGTACCTGAGCTGGCCGCAGCCTCCAGCCATGGCTCAGTTCTCAGCAAAGAGAGACCTAAGCCCACATGGAGGAGACCCGGGGGAAGGCTGGGTTACCAGCCTGTGGGCGGCTGCCAGCACAAGCTAGTGAGAAGACAGTTCTTTCCTGAACTGCCTGGGCACTAGGCTGGCACCCGGAGAGCAGCTGGTCTGGGACTGCATGATCCTTATCTTGAGGATGCAACAGCAGCAACAAGAATAGGGCTCTGCAAGGGCTGAAGGCTGACGGATGGAGCTGCCAACATTCCCGACTCGGCTCCCCGTTTACACTAGCAGATGCGGGGCCACAAAGCAGAAGCCAAGAAGTCCACAGCACCCAAGAGCAGGCATCCAAAGAAGGCCAAAGTGAAGGGGGGATCTCCACACCCTCCACACACCAGGTGGTGCTAGGCGCTCTGTGCAAACACCTGTATTTACTTGCCCTCCTCAAGAACACTTACAGATAGAAACGATCACTCTTATGTGGCAGATGTGAAGACTGAGGCTCAGAAAAAAATAAAAATAAAAACAGCCCGCTCAGGATCCCGACTCAGTGTGTGGCAGAGCCAAGCTTCAGCTCATGTCTTTCTGACAGTATCAGTGGTGACCTTTCCCCATGTCATGACAAGGGGCCCGGTGAGAAACTCACAAGTATGACCCAGCACAACAAGGAACCCCCATCTGTCTCCAAGTGACATGTGGCCTTGCAGAGCAGCGGTAGGGCCGAATGAGACTTGGGGAAGGCCAAGACTCGGCTGATCCACATTACCCCAGGCACCACACACCTCCGCAGAGACATCTCAATTGTAGGGGTGCAGGACCATGCAATGCCGAGGGCAAGGGAAGTAGTGAGCATGTGGCCCATGACCCCTCCTGACCTTGTTCAGGCAGGACAGTGTCCTCTCCCACAGTGGCCACTGATGCTGCCCACCCCGGCCACAGAGAGAAAGACAGGTGGGCAGTCACATCCAGGTGGTACATACATTGAGGATGACACCTTTGTCGAGCAGGCTCTGCTTCTTGGCAGTCATGACGAAATAGTGGGTGCAGTCCTTGTAGTAAACAATGTTCTCTAGATCAATCCCTAAAAAGAGAAGCGTTAAGAGACTCCATTTACTTCCTCCGTGCCCAGGAACTGTACTTGGCTTCATCACAGGCCTCGCTGTTTATCTGTGGAATATTCATGCGAGACTTATCTCTAAGACTAATATGGCATGAGGCCGGGAAAGACAAAGCAGGAGGCCAGAAGTTTCCCAAGTCAAAGCGGTTAGTTTTTATAGTCGCAGGAAGACACGTTTTCTTTTAAAACTCATAAATGTCCATAGGGATTTGTGGACCAGAGCTGTGGAAGAAGTGTTGCAGGGGGCCGAGTGCCGGCTGTGCTTGTGGCCATGGCAGCTAGGCAATGACACAGTAGAATTAGAATCCAAGCCTGTATGGCTACAAGTCCTATCTACCACGCCCTTCATGTGGGCAGAGCTGTGCAGAGCTGTGGGAATCCTCCATCTTCCTGCTTGGACGTGAAAACCCAGGTGCACTGGTAAGGACAACTACACTTAGAGTCCAGGGCTGTGTCTTGTACTTTCTGCCAACTGAAAACCCCCTTAAAGACTAGGTTTCTGCATTGAAAACTGTACTGTGAGAGGAGAGCTTAGAGCAGTCCCTGGTTAGCTGCACCAGCTCATCAGAGAACTTAGCACAAAAGCAAGTGATCAAGACCACACTCCAGACCCAGGAGCAGAAACTCGGGACAGGGCCACCACCTTGTACTTTAACAAGCTCTCCAGGGGACTATGATGCATACTGAGTTTGAAAACCATTGGCTTGGTGCTATTTTTTTTTTTTTTTTAAGTGCTGGGAATGGAACCCAGGGCCTCCTGCATTCTAGGCAAGTGCTCTACCACTGAGCTAGACTCCCAACCCTGGCACAGCTTTTTGAAGGGAAAGAAACAAACACTTGACAATCCATCAGCATCCCACACAAGGCATGCTGGGTAACCACAGAAACATCCTTGGACAGTTACAGAGGAAACAACCCTCAGTGCAGAGGGCCCCCAAAAGAACCAGAGGAAATTCACTGCTGTCACTGTGTGAGGACAGTTGTGAAACAATGGCCGAAGGTGACAACCACAGCAGAGTTTAAAGGCAACTCATCAAAATATTTGGAAAAACACACTCAGTGGCCTGCCATAATTTATATTTGGTGGTTTAAATATTTATCTTCTTGGATTTTGAGGGGAAAGAAGAGTTAGGGAATTCTTAAATCATTTAAAAAGACGTAATATGCTGGAAGGAAATACCACAACTCTTAAAAAAAATAATGCAACTGGAAGATAGCTAGAAGGGGAACAGTGAGGTCAAATGGAATTTCTAGTTTTAATTTTTTTGAGGAATAGTCATACTAATTTCCATGATGTTGTAGTAGTTTACATTGCCACCAACAATGTAGATGGGCTCCTTTTTCCCCACTGAAGATATCTTATTACACTGATACATGCACAGTCATGTTTACAGCAGCACAATTCATAATAGCTAAGACTCAGAAACACCTATTTGCCCACTGATAGGTGAATGGATAAAGAGAACGTGATTTTTACACACAGTGGTATACTATTCTACCACAAAGAAGGATAAACTGAATCATTTGTAGGAAGATGGATGCACCTTGAGACCATGTATTAAGTAAAATGAATCCGACTCCTGAGCTTACATATTGCATGACTTCTCTTCTATGAGAAACCCAAAGTATATATAAAGAGCAAAGTAAAAGATAGACAATAAGAAACAGGGAGGTAGATCTTTTGCAAATGGGAAGGGGACCAAGAGATGCAGGGAGTGGGGAGGATGGCAGAAGAAGGGAATAAAGAAGAATTGAGATGTGTTGTGCACAGGCACTAGATCCCCATGTGGACATAATTATTATGTACTGCAAAGATACACTAATAAAAATACAAATTGAAGAACAACGGCAAAAAAATAATGCTACTGTAGAGAAACTCAGGGGGTCAGGGGATGAGAACACATCACTGTGGCCAGAAACAGGCATGATCTGGCTCAATCACAAGTCCCATTCCTAGAAAATGATCTTAGACAAAAGATCCAACAAGGAGTTTCACCTAGAACAGTAATGCAAGGTTTAAATTAAAGGTCAGCAGATTTTTTTTTTTTAATAAGAGGCCAGAGAGTAAACATTTTGGCTTTGTGGGCTATGTGGTCTTTGTCATAAGCACTCATGGGAGAATCAGTCATAGACAACCATGTAAATAAACGGGCATGGCTGTGTTACAGCCAATCTGTACTTATGGATATTGAAATGTGAATTTCACATAATTTCCTTGCATCACAAAATATTATCCTTTTGATTTTTTCTTCAGCCCTTTGGGGCCAGGGATTTAGCTCAGTGGTTCCACCTCCTGCCTTGAAAGCACAAGGACCCAAGTTCGATCCCCGGTACCAAAAAGATATATCTATCTATCTATCTATCTATCTATCTATCTATCTATCTATCTATCTATCTCCATTCTTCACAAAACATGTGGCCAGCCACATTCTGCCTGCCACTTCCTAGCTTCAATACTTAGGTGGCTTATATACATGTTGACACACCCTTCCAAAAGGGACCAGGAGAAGGGTTATGCGACATTAAATGAGCCAATGAGAACTGTGGACAAAATTTAATACGCGATGCTGAATGAACAAAACAGAACAGCAAAGAATGTGGGGACTAGGATTGGTGCTGGAGACCCGGAAAAGCAAGGGTACAGGTGGGAAGCGACTGAAGAGGACTCTACAGCCGTGAGGGCTGTTGCTGCATGAGGTGGACCCAAGGGGGTGATTTATTTTTGGCATAAAGACTGCATTTAACATTGTCATTAGACTGCCTTTTCAAAGCAAAATACACATTTTTAGTAAGGTTAACAAGAAAGGAAAAAAATCTGGAATTTACTTAAACGGGAAAGGTGATTCATTCTTCTCTTTCCCCTGTCCCTGCTTTGTTTTCCTCACTGTCTTTATCATCACCAGATGCATCACTTGCTTGCTTGTTTCCTGGCCACCCACCCCACAGAACGTAATTCCCAGAGAGTGGGATTTAGTTTCATTCACTGCTCCAACTCGGGCCCAAGAACAGCATCTGACAAGCAGGAAGTGTTCAATAAATATCCGTGGAGTGAATTGGTGCCTTCTGTCCTTTAGGGCAATGGCTGATAACAATGACTGCCAAGTGGCCACCCTCAGTGTTCCTCATTAGAAGGGGCAGTTAGCGCAGGACACAAAGCATCTAGGCTTCTTTAGGTACCACCCACTGGTTGCTGGCTCCTCCTCAGAAAGCTGCCCTGGCATACCTGACCACCCTGCCTTGAGGGCGTCTGCACGTGGTTTCCTCCCTAGCAGGGAGCTTGTTCCAATGGGCTGTGCCAGCCTTGACTTTGTATCCATAGTCCTGAGCACTGGCATAGAGCACTGGGCACTCGGTAGATGTCCACTGAAGAAATAAATGTGAACTTAATTTCTCTGTTTGTTATCTATTTTCATATACAATATCCAGAAGGCTCTCTCAAGAACCTCTCTTGTCCTTTGAAGGAACCCTGGCCATTCAAAGGAGAAATCTCGGCTTCCACACATTTGAACCCAGGAGCCCTGGAAGCCAGCATTCCCTTTTGTGCTTATTAAAAATCACAGACTAGGGCCAGCTTCGGAAAATGGAAGGCTCACCTGTTTCTTCTTTCAGGTCCTGAAAAAACTTCTGATTGAAGATGAAGGCCACTCCGCTAATCTCTTCCACCTTGGCCTCAGCTGTGGTGTTCCTGTTGATGAAGTTGGCGGTGATGGCGATGGCCAGCTTCCCGCGGAATTCCTTCCTCCTGAACCCTGTGTGAGGAAAGGGACAGGTTGGTCCACCTTCTGCCTTTGGTGTGAAAATTAAAACAGGGTGGAGACTGCTTGGTGCCAAGAGGCCAAGGAAACCAGAGCTGTGGACCCAAGAGAACAGGAACTGGCAGAAATGCCAGGCTTGTGACCAGTGACTTTGGAAGTCAGTGGGATTCTGCCCTTTTCTAAATTCTGCTGGACCAACATCTTGGTTAGGCTTTGACAAACAAGTGGCTTCTCCAGCGGAGAGTCACAGGGCTCAGCCTCCTCTGGAGGTGATGAGCATGTTGCTATGACAACCATGGGACCACAGCTCTGGGAAGGGCATGGCTTTAAACACTTTGCTAGCATTTTTCATGCTTTTTTTTAAAAAAGTAGGATTATTAGATTGCATTCCTATAGGACAAGGAGGTTTAACACATTTTCTTGATGTCTCCATTTCTTATGGGTTGTGTTGTGTCCCCCAGCTGCTCACACATTGAAGTTCTCAACCTCAGTACCTCAGTGGTAGTAGAATGAAGGTGACCCTATCTGGAAACAGTGTCCCTTGTAGAACTAATTAGCTAAGATGTGGTCATGCTGCAGTAAGGAGGCCCTGTTCTATATGACTGATGTCCTTATACATAGGGGAAAGTGGGACACAACGCGCACAGAGGGAGCCGGTCACGTGACGATGCAGACGGGGCTGGGGAGGGGCTCTGCGAGCCAAGGAATGCTGAAGGCCGAAGCAGACACCAGAAGCTAGGAGAGAAGGAGGGAAGCCGTTCTTCACACTCCTCAGAAAGAACGGGTCATGGGAATGCCTGATCTTGGACTTCCAGCTGCTAGGACTATGAGGCAATACTTGTCTGTTGTCCAAGCCACTCGGTCTGTGGTACTTTGTCAGGGCAGCCCCAGCAAACCAATGTACTAATTCCAGGGATTGTCACTTACTCCTCATCCAGTGGATACATAATGAGTAGGGAGAATTCTAACTTGCAATTAATTTAGTATTCTCATTCCTCAAGTTTCTTTTTTTAAAGTTTACTTTTTAAAAATTGACACATAATGGTAAATAAATGTGGTACTTTGATGAAACCATATATTAAGCAATGATGAAATCAGTAATTAGCATATCAATGCCTCAAACATTCATTATTTCTTTAAGGTGAGACCATTCAAAATGCCTCTTCTGGATATTTTGAATTATACATTACATTATTATTCTCAATGGGCACCCTGATGTACAATAGAACATCAGAGCTTATGCTTGGGGGGGGTCTCAGTTTTCAGTGGTTTGCATCAACATCTTTTTGAATGGTGGTGACTCAGCAGATCACAGCAGGTGGTCACATTTCAATGGAGTCTTCTCTTCCTCCTTTTTCTATGAATCAGATTTTTCCTATAGTCTGGAATCTTTCCCTGCCAAAGGCATGCTGTTCAATTAATTGGCTCCAGGCACCCACTGCTATGGTCTGAATGTTTCCCCCATTCCGTGTGTTGGAAACTTAACCCCCAAGTTCATATGTTGCTGGCATTTGGAGATAGGGCCTTTGGGAAGTGATTGAGCCATAAGGTCTCTGCCCTCAAGAATGAATTAATTCATTCATGAATTAATGGATTAATGGATGTTCTTGGCTTTGTTACAAGCTTGTTTGGCTATATAATATCCTTTGCCATGTTTTGATGTAGCAAAAAGGCCCTCAGCAGATGCCAGTGCTGTGTTCTTGAGTTTCCCAGCCTCTAAAACATGAGCTAAATAAACATCTAGTCTCAATAAATTACCTAGCCTCAAGTATTCTGTTATAGCAACAGAAAACAGATGAAGGCACTACACTAGTCATATAGTAAGAGACTTGTTGGACATAACTTTCCTCTTATGATTCACAGCATGAGGAAATGCTCTCTGTCCAAAATCTCTTTGGTGGAAACCTTGGGTTTCAGCTTAGTACCTCTGTGGTTTAGATATAAAATGTTTCCCCAAAATCTCATATATTTGGCAAATGACTGGATTCATCCATTGACACGTTCAGTAGCTAAGTGTATTGTTAAGACGTACATTTTAGTTGGAGGTCACTGGGAACGCGGTCTGATCTGGAAAGACAAATTCTTGTCCCTGGCTTCTCCAGGGTTGGGGTGGAGGGGGCTGACTTGTCCTGGCAGAAGGGCTTTTGTCCCACCCTGACTTAAATGCCCATCTTGCTTAGGCTCCAGAAAAGCATGGCTTTGTACCCCCAGGAGTCTGGCAGAAGTTATCTAACTTCCAAGCAGTGAGTATGCTTAAGAGTTAGGAGAGGAGAGGGGCCCTTCCTCCCCTTCGTAATGTATTTGAACATGAATGAATACCATTAATAGCACAAAATGTTTATCCTAGATGAAGTAAGTATGAAAGTGCTCAGCACCTGGCTTGCTCATCAGCGGGTACTCAAATGTGTGTTGATTTTTCCCACAGCACTGCACTCTTATAAAGCATTTTTACCCACCAGTTATTCCCAGGTCTCATGGCAGCCCTGAGAGGGCTCTGTGCCCACATTTTACAGTTGTGACGACTGAGGTTCAGAGAGAAGAGCATGACTGTCCTCTACGCCCTCAGTCTCCCAGGAGGATGGGATATGGTCTCAGTCCAGGGCAGGACAGTCTGTCCAGCTCTCAAGAACCTTCCAGCTCTGGCATCTGCCATTTTTCCCATGCTTCTCCAGCCCCTTCCCCCCAAGAAGCAGAACCTTCACCTTCCAGGGTGTTCCTGCGGCCATCAGCCCCAATGATGACATCAAACTCAAACTCCGACAGGGCGTGGTCTGTGGGGAGGAATTCTGCTCTCCAGCCAATTTCTACCAGGACAGAAAGAAGAGATGAGCTGAGAGAGAGGTGGGGTGAGAATGATGACACCCCTCTCTGTCGGCCATGAGAAATGCTGCACCCTAGGGGAGCTTCTAGAGGAAAGCCTGGCTCCTCTGGTTCAGAGCCAGTTCAGTCGGGACAAAGTAAAGCAGCAATGCCAGCCCTGTAGCTGGTTTTAGTGACCTTTGCCAGGAATCTGTCCTTAGTGATTCCTCCACTTGTCTCCCTTGCACCATATTTTTCTCCCCAGATTCTACTGAGTTCTCTTCATGTCCCCTAATGCTCCTTAATGCCTTCCATTGCTAAACAGGCCCCAAAGGGTGTGCAGGGTTTCACAAGAAAAGTTTGATTATCTACTGTTGCTAGCTTAAAACGTTCTGTGGCACAGTGCAGTGATGTTCACAGGAACATTTGCAGGTGAGGCCCGACCGGGTCCTCAGAGTCTGGATGGAGGTGGGACCAGGAGAGGTGCGGAGATGAGGAGGGACACACACAAACCTCTGAGGGCCAGATCATGATGATGTCCTTCTACGAAAGTCAGAAAAGCCCTCTTATACTCTCGAACACGCAGGGCAGAGGACAAGAGAGGCCGGACATGTTGCCGTAAGCAGCAAACTACAAGGTCTCACATGTTAAACTGGCTCAAAACTCAAATTCTTTCCCAGGCAGTAGAAGATACTGATTCTAAGTAAGGTGCAGAGGGTCATGAGCAAACTCTTGACCGGGATGTGTTAGAAGGTCACAACTTAAATACACACACTAAGAGAAAAAAGTAAACTCACATATCTATGTGTGAGGCAACGCATGCAGGTTGAAGTGCATGCGAGTGAACTTTACCAAAACAACTAAATCTTAGCTTTCTTTCCTCCTATTGATTTGATTTGTCAAAGCAGCATCTCCTAGGGACAGGGTGACCTCATTAGAGGTTTTGTAACTTAGTAGTAAATCTTCTGGGAGCTGAAGAGCAAAGCTAAAGCCACAGGAATGGTCAAAAAAGGTAAACTATCCTTTGATGGATTTATGCCAAATGGCTTCTGGTAAAAATAACTCGCAGAAACATCTTCTGAGAACTTCCGGTTTGCAATATGTGACTTTGCGACAGAAAAGGAAAAGCATGCTGTACTTTGATTTTCTTGATCTTCAGGAGGTTCGAGAACCTTCACAAACTCCACATTCACATGGATTTCAACTCCCAACATCAGGGCCACCTTGAATAGGATGAGCTGGAGTTGACGAATACCTGTTAGGAAGGAGGGACATGAGAGATGACTGTTGGTAGCAGTGCTTGAGCTCCTCCTGTATGCAGAACACTGGACCCTCACTGCTCCGGGGTCGCAGCACAGCTACGCACCAATGGTGAGTACTACAGAGCGTGGGCCAAGTGCTCTGCTTTCTCTCTGAACCTTACAGCGACCCTTTGGGAGCACTGTTATTTTCGTTTCACAGGTGAAAAATGGAGGTTTTACAAGGTTAAATGACTTGCTCAATGTCACACAGCAGCCGAACCAGACTCTGGGCCCAATTCCGCGTGACTGGACAACCCCACCCTAGACGTTCAATGCAGTCACAAGGAGGCAGGCTCGGTCCTTCCTGCTGATCAATGATCTTCTTATCTAGGTCCTATACCTCAGCTCCAGCTCCGATGGCAAGAGGCGGGGTGGGAAATTCACACACAAGGCTGGGCTCATGGTTTTCCCCCTTCTACTCATGCTTCCAAACTCTCCCAATAACTGTAACCTCGCTTTTCTATTTTGTCACCTGGCATTCAGCACAATGAGTATCCCTCCAAATATTCCTCTGCAGAGTGAGGTGTTTGAACCTTCTGTGGGCCCCTCTGCATTTAGTGGGTTTATCAGGATCTATAACAGGCCGGGTTCTATGCCAGGCACAGGAGACTGAGATGCACCCTCTCACAGAGGTGATACGGGCAAACCGAATGAAGCAGGGAGGGTGGCTGGGGTAGTGACAGAGGTAGAACGAGGCCTGAGCTGGGGCCTGGAAGCCAAGAGAGGAGGAACCAAGAATACTGAATCCCACAGAGAGATTAAGAACTGCAAAGGCTACAGGAGGACAGGGCACGTACGAGCCAGGAGGCTTCTGGAGACGTGGGTGACATCTCAGGGTGGTGGGGAGGAATCAGACTGCACGGGGGAGCTGTGTGTGGCTAGAGTGTCCACACCTCCTCTTTCTAGAATACTCTGAGGTAGGGGCTGGAGACCCGGGGTGAGGTGAGGAGCAGGAGGACGACAGACAGGAATGCCATCAAGGGGAGACTAGAGTTGGGAATGGGGGCCTCTGACCCAGGCCATGAGGAAGGAAGGAGTTCTCAGGAAGGAGGAGGAAGAGGCTGGAACAGGGATCTGTCTTGTCTGAGCGCAGGAGAGAGGTCATCTGTTAGGGATGAGGCTGTGGTGGAAGATGGGACGCTGCAGTGGGAGGTGGAGGAGGCCCTAGCACAGGCCACGCTGAGAACTGCTGGACAAGGTCATGCTGAGGATGCAGCTGGACCTGTAGGCCACAGATGGTCCAAATGGATGCCAGCCAGCTGGCTTTAATGAGCCCAGTCCAGCTCCTGCCATGAAACAGTCATCCCTGGGGAGACCTCATAATGTGGAGGTTCCTAGTCTGAATGGCTCTGGTACACAGTAGGTGCTCAATACATTCCCCCTCCTTCTCAAAGAGCCTGCCACTCCCCTTGACAATGATCATTCTGCTGCTTTAAGCTCCCTGCTGGAGTCTTGTCAGCACATCTGCACGCTGCAGTATTCCCAAAGACTAGGGATGACAAGGGGGCCCCAACAACACAGGCAGGAAACCAACCAACAGCGCTGGTGACTCCTGTTGCCAGTGCTGCTCTCAGGGGACCCCATGAGAAAGTGGTGCTCAGTGCCACTGCTGTATATCGGTTAGCGACATACTCTTCGTGGGTGGGACAGATCATCCTGAAAGCTGACGCAAATCCAACTTTCTTTCCACTGGGCTCCTGGAATTTTCTCATCCTAAAGTGGGAATAAACTCTGGGGCCACTGCTGGTAAATTCTCTTGAGTCTGAATAAATTACACCCTCTGTGGCTGATCATTCTCTCCACCCAGTTCCACCCCAACCCCACTCCTTTTCCCACCAGTTCTTGTCCTTATAGGAATGTGGCTCTGAGGCTCTGCCTTCAGCTGCCCCCACAGAAAAGCATGGACAGAGAAAATGCAGCTTGGGACTCTCGAGCTTGGGGACCGAGGCTGCTTTATGCTCACTGTCCATCATTAGAGGCAAAGCATTTTTCTGAGCACCTATTTTGTGCTGGGTATAGTGCTAAGGGTGTTATAAACTGGACCCCATTTCATCCCAGAAATTCTGGGAGGCAGGTGTCAATCACACAGGAGCTGAAATTGAGTCTTGGAGATGGTAAGGAATTTGTCTCAAGTCAGATGGAAATGGAAGAGACAGATTTTTGGATCCAAGTGGATTCAAATACTTGAACTTACCCTCGCTTTCATGGGTCACCACTGCTGTACAAAAATGGCTAAATCCTCCCCCTGCAAGCCATGGAGAGGGTGCTGCCACCCCAAGACCAGGCTGCACAGACCTTGCCCAGAGAGACCTGGCCTCAGGACAAAGGACCTTGCTCTTGTGAGCACTTAGCAATGTCCCAGACTGGAGGTGCAGTCGCCACTTCGCTGCCTGTCTGCTGAAGCCACTTCATGATGGCTTTCAAGCTCCAGGAAATTTTGGTCTTAGATTTATGAGATCATACCATTCCAACTGTGTCATCCCAGTCATAGGTTATATGACTTCTCAGCACGGGCAATAGTGTCCAAACTCCTTTATGCCAGGTCTCAGCTATTCGGCCCATTTAATGGGAAGCGTGACTGACACCAGGAAGCCATGTTTTATTTCTTACAAAATCTTGGTGAGCTCCCTAGACTGTAGGCTATGTCACTTACCCTACCTCTGGCTTCCACATTTTATTCATTTGTTCAGCAGATGTTTACTGAGGATCTACTATGTGTCAAGTACCCTGTAATGCCCTGGGGGGAGATATGCCAGGGAATAGCACACGCCCTTGGCTTCCTGGTGCCTACAGCCTAGCGAGTCGCTGCACAGGGCCTGGAACAGGACACAGAGCAAGGCCTTCGGAGATTCCTGTTAGTTGGGTGTATGGAGCCCCCAAGGGCCCCCTAGCTGGAATCTCAGACAGATGCGCCCCACCCAGAGCCCACTCACTGATGTGGTCGATGGAGCCGGCGCAGAACTTCCCGTAGAACTTCTTGGCTCCCAGGCCCCGCAGGTCATGGATGGTGTAAGGCCAGAGGTGCAGCACATTGTTCCGGGAGAAGGTGTCCCTTTTCTCCACCACGACAACTTTGGCTCCCAGGTAGGCGAGTTCAATGGCAGTGCGCAAGCCACAGGGTCCTCCGCCAACAATGAGACACTGTGGAGGGAGGGAGAGGACGGAGAGGCTCAGTAATGGTTGGCACCCAGAGAGCTCTCACTGAGGCGCTCGCCTGAACCAGCCAGGGGGCGCCCTGCACAGCTGCTGGGCTGTCATTCATCCACCCAAGGCGCCTCCCCTCAAACAATTCTGTGAGGAACACAGAGGGGAAGGGACGCTGGAGAGGCGCAGTGAGGTGTGTGAGGTTCAGAGGGACTGTGTGTAAGTCCCGATTCCGGCCTTTGACCTCTTAGTTTCCTTATCTGTGAAGTGGGTCTGTGAAGACTCGTTATTCCTCGTAAGGTTACTGTAAAGGAGACGTGGCTTTAAAAGCGTACTGTACAACTTTGTGACCTTGGATTAGGCAATGGCTCCTTCATCCACGGTTGTTTAACACCAAAAGCACAGGCAACAAAAGAAAGAAATCGACAAATTAGACTTCATCCAAATTAGAACTTTAGTGCTTCTAAGATGCTATCAAGAAAGCAAAGAGACAACGCTATACTGGGGAGAAAATATTTGCAATATTTTGTCATATATCTGATAAGGGTCTTGTCTCCAAAATATATAAAGAGGTTTTACAACTCCACAATAGAGTTACAAACAGTTCAATTTAAGAATGAGCAAAGGATGTAATAGATATTGCTTCAAAGAAGACACACAAATAAATAGTAAATACATGAAAAGATACTCAACACTATCAGCCACCAGAGGAATGTAAATCAAAGCCACAGAGAGTTATCACTTCCTAATCCCTACAGTTAAAAAAAAAAAAAGAACAACCAGTGCTGGCGAGGATGGGGAGAAATTCAAACCCTCACACACTGCCAGTGCGAATGTAAAATGATGGCAATGCTTTGGAACAGTCTGGCCATTCCTCAAATAGTTCAGTCTACAGTTACTATCTGAGCCAGCAAGTTCACTCCTCGGCATAATATAATACCCAAGAGAAATGGAAACGCTTGTCCATACAAAGAACCTGCACATGATTATTCATGGCAGCACCCTTCATGGCCCCAGAATGGAAACAACCCAAATGCCTATTGGCTGAAGAATAAACAAAACACGGTATCTCCATAAAGTGGAATATTATCCCGCAAAGGAATGAAGTCATAATGTTGGGTGAACCTTGAAAACATTGTGCAGAGTAAAAGAAACGTGACACAAGTGGATGCATATTACGTGTTTTTTTTGTTTTGTTTTGTTATATATGAAATTTCCAAGGCGGACAGACCCACAAAGGCAGAAATCAGCTTTGTGGTTGCAGGAAGTGGAGGGGGGAGGTTGAGGAGGGGCTGCTACTAGATACACGGTTTCTTATGGAACATCCGAAATTGGGTAGTGGTGAAATTCACACTACTCTGCATATACTAAAACCACTGGATTGTATACCTCAACTGGGTGAATGTTACAGTATGTGAATAAGGTCTTAATAAAAAATTGCATGAAAATGTCATATGGTGGACAGCTTAACACATAGTAGTGTAAATGCTGTTCCTTTTATTGCTAAACCCAGTTAGTTCTTATCTTCTAGAAACATTCAGGCCAGTGGTAAATTCAGACTTTGGAATAAATAACTGGAACTTCATATGGTTGGTCTTAGTTGAATCCCAGAAGAAGAAAAGCTAATCCTGCCTGGTAGAATGCCAAGGCTTCGCAGTGGAGGGTCTTTAAAAGTTATTATCACTGTAGCCTACATTTATTGATTGCTTAGTTAATGTAAGACATTGTTTCAAGTATTCTACATGCTTTAGCTCTTAATCCACACAACGAACCTAAGGAACTATTACTGCTGATAGGAAGAAGCATTACTACGCCCATTTCACAGATGAATAAATTGAGACAGCAGCTAGGTTAAATGGCCCTTGTTTTCATACATTGAAAGGGACAGAGATGGGGTCAGAACTCAAGTGGTCTCAAGCCAGGGCCCACCATGCTGTGCTGCCTCTGGTTTTCCAGGAATGAAAAGAAGAAAAGAACATATTGCCAGAGCAAGAGAAAAAGAAAAAATTTCAAGGCAGAAGGAAAGAAGGATATTTGAGGGAAAGAAGAGAAAAGAGGCAAACTCTCCAGGAGCCAGATACTGAAGGTCTTAGTGCCAAGCAAAAGAGCGTGGCCTTGGTACTTGCGGCACTGGACCACGTGGGCAGAGGTGACAAGTCCCACACTGGGTCCTCAATGGACACTGTACGCTGAACAAGCCCAGGGAGACACAGCCTATCAGAGCGGGAGAAGAGATGCACAGCGGCCTGGGTCACTGTGCTCCAAAGCCGATCCCGAGTGCCACCTAATACCACAGGGCCTCGGCAGTGCCCGGGCTGCACTCCCGCCAAGGCAGGAGTTCATGCAGGGGCTCAGCAGCTAATGCTGTGCCAGCAAGGGGACAGGCAAGACCTGCATCCCTCACCCCCACCCCATCCCCTGATGTTGTCTGGAAAGCTCCCTCTTCTCAGGATCAGGTCTTATCTTGAAAAAACACGCTCTCCTCACCCAAGCAATTACCCCATCCTCCAGTATCACTCGGGCGACCACCCGTGCCCCAAAGAAAAGGCTCAGTCAGGGATATCAGACGCTCCCACACTAGCATCCGGGTAGTTTATTTGTTGGAACCTTCCAGGAGGTTTGTGAACACCCAGTTAAGGGAAATGAGGTCACCACTGAGATACGACTCACCCCAGAGCCATTGGGGAGTGAGGGGGTGTGCAGGGCACTGGCTTCCTCTCTGGACGAGGTGCCTGGAAAGACCCGATGCCCTGGCCCAGCTCAGCTCCTTATCTCACAGCCTAGCAGCTCCTCGCCCCACATAGCCAGACAATGACGGCCACTGCAGAGCCCAGCTCCAAACCCACCATGGCTGACGTTTGCTTTGGGGTTAGGTCTGGATTCACTGCATTTCTTTGCAGTTAGTGCAACTTTTCCTGTTTGCAAGTCTGCCACTCTGGGGCTGGAGGGGGTGGAGGATGTGGGGTGAAGAAGGGAGAGAGGGGAAGAGGAGTGCTCCCTGCAGCCTTCTGTCTACCAAGCTGACCCATCACTGCTTCCTGGACAAGGCAGGAGACCCCGTCCCACTACTGGGAGCTGCTGTGTATTTAATGCATTAACAGTAGCCATGTGTTGTGGCTGCTCCTTCTGGCTACGCCTGCAATCCCATTGGTGAAAGCCCAGCTTTCCCAACATCCTAGGCCCCAGCACAAGATTTGGGCTGAAATTTCAGAGACACTGATCCCACTGAAATCTAAAGTCAAGGCAAATACAGATGAGCCTAAGTAGAGGGAGAAAATCAGGTATAGACGTCATCAAGGCCAGTGAGAGGGCCTGGAACACACTTGCTATGGTCAGGATGGGGACTCGGCGACCTGACAAGAGCCTGAATACGGTGGAGACACACGCCAGCAGACAGGGACAGCAGAGAGAAGGGCTTTCCAGGGCGCCTCTGAAAGTGCTCAGGACATTGGGCGTGGCCCAAACAGACCAAGAGGCAAAGTCCTGTTTTAGTTGGATCCAAAGAACTCTTCACTTTCTCTGGAACTATCTAACTATTGCTGCTCAGGAACGAGTTCCCAGGAAGGAAAGTTTTTCCTTATAGCAGCCCCAAGGCCTTCCTCGAGAACCTAAATCACACTGCTGGGCTCTGTCCTCCCCGCTGCTCCAGGACCAAGCTGTGTGTGTTGCCATCATCTGCTTCCAATCACAGCCAGTCAGTTGGTCCTCGAGAGCTGCCCGATGCCCTCTGCACTTCTGTATCCTAGAGCCCAGGATGGAGTATGGCGCCCAGGAGCTTCCGGACACAGCTGACAGATGGATAACTCTCCATCCACGCCGCCCAGTCCGTCCTGCCTGCATCCATTCCCGGGATGTTTGGTGTATGCCAGGCAGGGTTAATGCCTGCAGATTCCCACCCAGACTGCAGGAGCTGGGGTCTGCCAAGGCCACCAGCATCATGGACATCAGCCTATGTGTGTGCCTAGGCAACATAAATTATTACTCATTAGAGAGCAGGACAGATCCAACACCAGCAGGAAATCCATTGTGAGGATAAGCTCAGCAGTGTTCAGGCCCCACATTAGCAAACAGCACAGACAAACACCACAGTGGAAAAAGCATGCATTTGTCAAGGGTCAGAGGAGGGTGACGGTGATGGCTCGATGGCTAACTTGCCCAGGCAGGGCACTAGGGTGGGGTGGCTCCAGCCAACACAGGACTCTTGCTGTACTGCAAAGGGGCCCTGCAGGCACGACCCAGGTCTCAGTGACACAGCACAGCTTCCATGTGCCCCTCCTCCTAATCCACAAGGGAACAGGTGTGCAGGGGCTGGGCCTGGAGTGCCCAGAGGGAACTGCTGAGGGCACCAGGGCCGGGCCAGAGCTCAGCAGTCTGTAGGCTTCATGGCTGCTTCTGAATTCTGCCTCTGCTCCCTGGGGCGCTGTGCATGCAGATGCACACAGACAGGGCTGCACAACCAGCCTGCTTTCCGCTGCCCTGTGCCTTACTTGGAAAGGGTGACTACAAGGGTTCTACTTTGTTAGAACTCTCTGCCCATCACAGGAATCTTGCCCACACTAGCTTTGGAAAAACAAAACAATCTAATAAAACACACAAAAACCAAGGAAGGATGCTAGAAGGTATAACAACACTTAAAGGCAGAAGAGGGCTGAGTCTCAGTAACAAGAGCTACAACCAGGGTCTTGAATTCCTCAGGATTCTCCATCACCTTCTTATCTGGACCTTTTCCCCCTCATACTATGACACTGCAATGAATATTCTTGTTGATATTCTTCACATTTAAGAATTTGTATTGGACACATTTTTTGAAATGAAATCATTAGGTGATAAGGCTTTAAAATGTCTAAATTATAATAAAAAGTGCCAAAATGTCTTCCGAAACAGAGATAGGAGTACAGGGTGAGGAAGAAGGAAGGAAGGAAGGAAGAAAGGAAGGGAAAGAGGGGGAAAAACAGGAAAAGAAAGAGAAGGAAAAAAGGGAGGGAGGAAGCAAGGAAGAAAAAGTACACTCAGGAGACCCTGGTAGCCCAGCACCCCTGATGCAATTCTGGCTTGGTGGTTGTGAGACAGCAGACACTGGCAGGTTCCAGTAGGAAAACTTGGTGGCCTTGAAGGAGCCAACAATACAGGTCACTTAATCCAGTGTTAAAGGTAGAACATGGCCAAGCTTCAGCACCGTACGCTTGCCCAGTCTGGAACAGCAGGCAGGGCTGCCAAGAGCAGCTGTCAATCTGCCTGACAGCAGACACTGCCATCCAACAGGTGCCGCAGATGAGGCCAGCTGAGGTCCAGAGAAGCAGTCTGCTGCCACCGCTGCTCAGTAGTCCTCGGAGGAGCCATGATGAAAATGGCATTGCTGTCCCAGCTTGCAATTGAGAAGCCAAGGCTCAGAGGTGAACTGGCTCAATGTAAGTAGGGTTTGTGGAGTTCTGCTCCTCATCAAGCACAGCTCTAAGGGGGGGAGGTCACACGTGACAATTCACTCAACATCACAACCACCCAAGATGGGGAGAGTGAGGCACAAAATGGCTGAGAAGCAGCAAGCCCAAGATCTCCTCATACAGTGAGCGGAGGAGCTGGCATTTGAGCCTAGGTGGTCTAGCACCAAAGCACCAAGGCTTCTCCACCACGGTACCCTTGCCAGACATAGTGCAGCTGATGCTGGGAGAGCAGGGAGCCACGACCCCCAGGCCCTTGTGATGCCAGCATCCAGCTCTTTCCCCCACACTGGCCTCACTGCCGCCTTTCTCCCCAGAGCTAGGGCTCACATTTCCTTTCTGGCCCCTTTTTAGTCCCTCACGGGTCCGTGACCCCTCCACTGGCCCCGCCTCACCCATGGCCACTCATAGCCACAGACAAGGCTGCCCCTGTCCGTGGGCCAGTTTTGTCCCAGGTCAGCCTCTGCTCAAAGAGTACAGTGAGGTCGGCAACGGTGCTGTGTGAGCCACAGCCAGGCGTTCCTTCCGCTCACACCGACTCCCCCGCCACCAAGGTCCTCGAAGGAAAGAAAACTTACCTGAGCCCCACGGCCATTTCCAGAGCCAGCACAGAGCTGGAGCCAAGGAACACTAGGCCAGTCCTGCCATTCTACACTCCATCCGGACCGGTTATGTCCACAGCTAAGCACCCAACAAGAGCTGTGCACGGCCCCTCGAGTAGGTCAGGTGAGAATGTGCTGCAGGAGTACAGTGCCCTCCATCCTGGGCCCTTCCCTCAGGCCTCTCCCCCCAGAGAGCCATTGATTCACACCTGCCCGGCACTGAACACCCCCAGAAGCAGCAGGGGGTGGCAGAGTGGAGCAGATAGCCCAGTCACTGTGGGGCCCAGAACACAAAGTGTACTATACTTGAGGTCAGTTTCCAGAGTAAAGGTAGTTCCTACCAACTAGGGTAGCTCTGGGGGTGGAGTCAACAAACTGCAGGTGTTCATAAAGGGGCCCGAAACAGCACCCAGTGAGCACTAGATAAAAGGTCGCCATGAGTAAGGGCTCCTCCTCTCCTCCCTTTCCTCCTAAAAAGGATCCTTTAAACGAAGCCAGCATCTTGACCTCTAGGAGCTCACAGTCCATTCCGTTCCATGTGGGACACGGCAACAGCGGGCTCAGGCGTGCAGAGCTGGAAGTGGGTGTGTTCCCTGGGCGTCCAGGCGCAGTCAAGTGATTCCCCTGCAATGAGCTGCCTGCCCCTGAGCTCATGGGGGTATGCGCTGAGTGCAAGGGACCTCGCAGTGGGTCCACACTCTTTTTCTGTAAGGGGCTGACAGTTTGACTCACTGCTGGCTTAGATTATCCAATGAGTCCTTCTCTGTGATCCCTTGTCCTTAAAGGGTCCAAGAAGGGATGTAAGGGCACCCAGGCCAGTTTAATGCCTCTGGAGTCTGACGGTGCCCTGCCAATCCTCCTGCCTGCCACAGCCTCCTCTCAGACCTCAGCACATGGCTCCTTCTTATCACTCAGGTCTGAGGTCAACCACATTCCTCTCTCGTACAGTCCCAGCCCCACCCCAAGACTCTTATCACATTTCTGTTTATTTTCTGCACTGTACTTATCAGAACTTTAAATCTTTTTAATTGTTAACTAGTTCACTTTGTGTCTCTTCTTCCAGAACACAAGCTCCAGAAATCAGGGGCCTCTTACTTACAAGTATGTCCCCCGGGGGCAGGAGAGTCCTGATCCATTGTAGGTACCAAATGAATAAATCAATCAAATCATATTATATCTTTAGCCTGAATCCAGATGCTCATGGAAATATGACAAACAGCTATTATTTATGAGGATACTGTCTTTGTGCATTAGAGCATGGTTTTATTAAATGGGGGAGAAACAAATTTATGAGATAGGAGCTTACTTATCTTCTCATTTTAGGTGAGGTCACTAAAGTTAAGGTCCCACCACTCAAAGATGCTGATCTGGTAAAGGGCACAGCTCAGTTTTAAACCCAGATCTGCCCAACTTTGGGTCCAAGCTATTAACCACTGTCCTTCCCTAATTTTGCCTGAGGTTTTTAATTTAGTATAAACATGGATTATCCATGACTGACTGAAAATGCTGATGGGCAGTGATGTTACTCTAGGCTTTGCAAAAATGGAGGAAAGGTATTGTTAGTAATAAACAAGCTCATTTATTAAACAATTTGTTCAAAGCACAGGTTTGAAGGGGGAGGAAAGGAATAAAGAGGCAAAAGAAGTGGGGTGTCCTCAGCTTTCACCCATGAAATACCAAGTCTAAGAGAGGGAAAACAACTTGAGATGTTGCAAAGCCAGCCTGGAGCTGACAGCAAATCCTCAAGTTTTCCAAGGGTAAACTACACCTTGATCCATCTTCTGGGTGTAGACTACATATCTGGCACCCAACCCACAGAAGACAGTTTGATGGGAAAGTCCAGAACCCTAATGCTCCAGAAGACTAACGCCAGTGTATCTACTTGGGAAGCTCCATATATGGCAGGAGGGAGGCCAGGCCCTCTGAGCATCTCACAGCATCCCACAGGAGCTCTCCAGGCCAGGGAACCCAGGCTCACCAATGGAATGTACTGTTGACTCAGTCTGCAGCTGAAATAAAAGAAGTAAGCAAACCTACCCAGAAAGTTCTCAGTAACTCCAAGTAGGTCACCGTAGGATGTAAAGTGGCCTGTAGTTAAAATGTTTTCCAAACTGTGAGTAGATTGCAGTGTCTAGACATCAGGAGATTCCAGTCTTACACCATCCTTCTTGATCATAATGGCCATGTAATTGGTGGATGCCTATGGCCTGGCTTTTCTTTATCAGAGCACCTGGAAGGGCACACTTCTGAAAAGCCTCTGGGAACGCTTTCTGCCACCGAGAGGGAAGCAGGCAGGCCTGGGCCAGTGGAAGGTGAGCCGGGGCTTTGGCATGGCCCTCAGGCTCGCTGAGAAAGTCCATGGGTGGAAGGCAGGACTTATGGGACCCAGGTCTAGGGCATCACTGCTGCAACCCTCCCGGGAGGACAGTCTGTTTCCCCAGCTCAAACTCAGGGAGAGCAGCAGCAGAAGTGGTGGCAGCGGTGAGAAACAAAGTAGGTGAAGGTGTGGTTTAAGCTCTGCTGCGTTATTAAGAAAAAAAAGGTATTTGGAACCAGTATTTCTAGCTTCCTGTAATACCTGATTCTACCCTCCATGAAATATGGGGAAAAGCATATATGCCATTCACTTGTTCATTCACCTGTTCATTGATTCTATAAACACTCAACATGCATCTGTTCCCAAGTGTCATGTTGGGTGCCCAGGCAGTAGAGATGGACACGTCACACTTCCTGCCCACAGATGCTCGCACGTTGGGGTTCAGAGACACCGACAGGTCCCGAGCAAGGTGGAGCTCATCACCTCAGCAGCACTGAGAAGAGCAGAGGCAGCACACAAAAGGGAGACACTTGCCGGGTGAAGGGAAATGACAGGTCAGGGGAGACACACAACCCATGGAGATGAAGACTCACAGATCGGGATGAGGGGGTCGAAGGAGGAAGTAAAACAGACTCAGATCCTCAGAGTAGGAGGATGGGAGCCCTGTGGGCTGCGAATGAAAGTCAGAAAAGGAGAAATGAGAGCAGAAGTGAGAAATTATATATTTGGTTTTCACTTTGTTCTGTCAAGGTAATCTCAGGAAATCTTCACGGCACTTAGAAATCCCAGTGGTTGATCCATGGAGCCAACACAGTAAGAAACCCTTATTTTTAACAACAGCAACTCCTGTCCAGTGGGGGTCTACTATGCATCAGTCACACTACACGTCAGTCTCATTTATGCCTAAGCAGACCCCTGAGAGATAGGCACTGTTGTGCCCATCTCACAGATGAGGACACAGAGGGTCTGGCACGTTAAGTGACCTGCTTGTGCTCACTGGTGTCTGACTCTGGCCATGATGTTCTTTCTCCATTGTCCTGAGACTTCCAAAGGAACCACTGCCAAAAAGAGTAGATAAGCTTACCCAGTGTGAGAGTAAACAGCGCTGTCCATTAAAACTGGGTTTCTCAGCCTCAGCCCTCCCCACATTTGGGACAGATCATTTTTGCTATAAGGAAGATGTCCCGCCTGTCAGTGCCCCTGGCCTCCACCCACTCAGGTACTCCATGGTCGTACCTGCCCCTTTCTGCCTGGCAGGTGATAACCAAGAATGTCTCCAAATATTGCCGGATATCCCCGGCAAGCAAAATTGCCACTGCTTAAGAGCAGAAATCTAGCAGAAGCTAAATATGTGCTAATACAGTGAAAAAGAAACAGACAAAATTAAACATTTCATTTGATCTAATATATCCAAAAAACGATATTGTTTTAACATATAATCAGTACAAAAGCATTAATAAAATACTTTACAGCCCCTTTTTCATATCAAGTCATTGAAATCGGGTGAGTATTTTGCCCTAACAGTGGAGCTCAGTGTGGAGTGGCCAGGCGTCCAGCCCCCTTGTCATGTGGCTCAAGGCTCCAACCCTGGCCAGCAAAGAGCTGGAGGGATACAAGGACCATGTCCAGCTTTACAGGGCAGAGGGCGAGAAGCAAAAGCAAAGCTGGCCACAGGAGCAGGTGATCGCCGCCTCCTGGAGACCCCAGCAGTTCACACTGCCTCCCCCACACCCTCCAGAACTGCCCCTCCCCACTGCAAGCCATTCACACGCCACAGGATGGACACCAGCGGGGGACAGAGGGTGGAGGGGAGGCCAGAAGAAGGCCAGAGAGGCCCACCCATGTGCACCGTGGGAGTCCCCATGGCTCCTCAGGAAAGCAGCCCCAGTGTGGGATGACTTATACTGGCAGGGGAAACACAGGCCTTCTACCAGCAGCTGCTGACGTAGGGTTGATTTGACTGGAGGCACCGCGGAAACCAAGCCTGGAAAACCACAGCATTTGAGCCAATCTTGAGTCAGTTCTAGAAAAGTCAAAAAACTCTTGCCTGGGACCACTCAGCCATGCTCAGCATATCTTTGGGTTGATTCAGTGGGATGGTTGGGGGCTCGACACTGTCTGGGCTTCATTTCTATGCTCCATCCGTGGCTGCTGCCTGGGGAGGGAGGGATTACTCGCCATTGTACAGGTGGAAAGAAATACAGGCGCGCTCTCCCAGAAAGCACCCTGGCCAGGATGCTTTAGTAATTATTAAAAAGAAAAAGCCTATTAAACCACATAATTTAAAAATAAAATAATCTTAGAGATGTTCCGTCTTGACTATGAAATCATTCGATGAATCAGTTCTATATAGAGAGCCAAAAACATAATACCCTAGGTGATGAAAACTGAATGGCCCTCGGGAATTATAAAGAAGTGGGAAGAAAATAAAGGAAAGGTAAACGGGGGCAGGAAGGGGATGGAGGAAGATGAGCAGGGAAAGGCGTGGAGGCGGACGTTCATGGGCAGAGAAGAAGGTTGGCAGGTTCAGGGCCTTCTGCTGCTTGGGTCCCTGCAGAAGGCGGAGGGCCATCCCTTCACTCTTGCGGGGGATCCCGAGAGAGGCACTGCGCAGCAGCTATGGCTGCCTGTGAAAGCTGCTTGTGGTGCACAAGGGCCCAAAGCCATCCCCGTGGGAACCAGGGGTGAACCAGCTGGATACACAGCCCGGCTGCCATGTGCCCAGGGGCCTCAGCCTCTCTGGCTTCACTCCTGGGTCAGGCAGACCCTCCCTCAGCTGATGCCTGCTGTACCCATCCCAAGATTGGCCCTGACCTCCTGCTTCCCTCAGAGGCAGCTCAGCCCCTATGCTCCCTCAAGGCCCCTGTGTCTGCCAGAGGCACTTTGCCTTGCACTCATCTCCCACTGTCCTCATCTACAGATGGGTAAACTGAGGCTCAGAGACTGAAGCCTACTGCGTCCTTCCCACTGCATTATGGCAGGATGAAAAGTCTATAATGCTTAAAAGAACAACAGGCCATAACCTCAGTGAAGGTTACACACAGTATTTACACACACATGGTGCATATGAAAGGGGCTTTGTAAATTATAATGCTTTTTACAAATGAGAATTGTTATTAAATTTATTCTTAATACTGAGAATTGATTTTTCTCTAAGCAAGCTCATGGGGCTCACTTTCAAAGGGATGAAAGCTCATTTGAGCTCCTTCTAGTCTGTTTTTAACTAAGCAGAAGAAAGCAGTTCCCAAAGCCACATCTAACCCCGCTTCATCCCTGTGTAGGCAAGGTCTTGTTTGTTTTTCAAAACCCACTTCTTAAGCCCTGGAGAGCTCTCAGCCACTTCCCACAGGTCTCCAGCAACTGTGCAGGCCCCAGTTAATCCCACAGAGGAAGGCCTCCCCCGGGTCAGCGAAAGGGCTCCCACCTCTCTGCCTAAGTGGGCAGAAAAGAAACCCTACAGCTCCAGGAGCTGGGTACGTGAATCAGAACAACTGGGCCAACCTTGTGCCAGGACTCCTTTGCTGAGCACCTACTATGTGCCCAGAGCGGCATATGGTATATAGCAAAGAAGGGCAAAATTCAAAAGCTTGTGGCAGGAGTTTGGAAATGTAATTGCAGGCTGAGGCCAGGGTTCAACTAGAAGCAGTTTGTAGGAAATACCATAGGGTGTGAGGGTGTCGCACCAGTTTCCTACTTGAGACACCCTAGAGACCCTACTTCTCCACCCAGTGTATGCTGCCTGCCCTGGGAGCTGAGCAGTACAGCCCAGCACAGAGAACCCCAAGAACTAGTACTGCGTGGGCAACTAAGATCACAATGCTAGGGTCCCCTCCCGTCCAGGCAGCTGGTCTCCTGTGGCCTTCGTCTGCTCATCCATGAAATGCTAAACACCTACACATATCAGAGAGTAGCTAGGGGGCTCCGAGTCCAGCTGCACCCAGTCCAGCAGGTGATGGATGGGACAAGGCCAGACTCTGTCGGGGGGTGGAGGATGGGGACAGGAAGGAAGGATGCCAGGGAAGACACTCGTCCGTGTGGGACGGCACTCCAGAATGGCTGACATTGGGGGATTTCTCACTATCCTTCTAGCACTCATAACAGTGATGGTTTCTATTCCAAGAGTAACCTCCCGTTGAGTGCTTAGTGCTTTATCACTGGCATCTGGAACAATGCAGTGGTGACCTATTTCTTTCCATCCATCCACCCATCCATCCTTCCATGCATCTGTCTTTGCTGGATGAAAGCTGTTTCCCTAAGCACTTTTCCAACACCTAGTGTAAACAGGAAGAGTCTTGGGGAGTGGGTAGGGAACCTTTATTCTGGCTATCAGCCTATCCAAACTCCTGATTCCTGTCCTCCTGCGCTGCAGCCTCCTCAGGAGAGGTTCAGAACTGGAGCGACCATGAGCAGAGAGGCCAAGTGGGTAGCTCCCTTACCACCTGTGCTGAAGACAGCCTCTCCTGAGGCTATACGGGGAGTTAAAAACTGCAGGGCCCAGTATGGGTACACTGCCACTGCTGCTATTTAATGCCTAATTAAAATTCCCTGACCCTCCGTGCCCTGCACAATACAGTGGTGGATTCCCCAGCTCTCTGTCTTGTCAGTAAAAGCACAGGAAAGCCCAGCAGCAGGCTGGTGTGAATACAGTGTCTGGGATCTATTTCTGAACCCTCTCTGCAGAGCCCAGGCAATTTTATTGCAAGCCCGAATGTCAGACATTCCCTGGGGCACTGGACAGTGTGGAACACTCACAGCTGGGCATTGTCTGAACACACGCCTGGCCACGCCCCAGTTACTGCTCCTGGGCTGGAACCTCAGAGCAGCTGCTGGCCATGGGCTCTGCTGTCTCCACAGGCAGTGGTGTCCACACACAAGGCCTGCAGTGGGGACTTCTCCTGGGACAGAGACACCCTGTCTGACACCTAGGGAGCAGCTCACCGGGCAAGGAGGCAGCCAAGAAGCAGAGGGTCCCACTGCTCAGTCTTCTTATCCTGACAAACAGTGACAATGACAAGTACTAATCTCACCCATGTACTGGGCACTGCTCTGTGTTTTCCTTATATTAATTTATCCAGGCCTCACACTTCCTCTCTGAGACAGGTACTACTGTCATCCATATTTTATAATAAGGAAATGGAGGCAAGAAGAAGTTATGTCCCAGGCCTCAATTCACACACCTGTGAGATCAAACCCAGGCTGACCTGACCCCACATGCAGTGCTCCCGGTCACTGCACCATGTGTACCCCACTGTCTCACTGCTTGGTAAAGGGCTGCTCAGCCCTTCTCCCTCTCCTGTGTCCTGGGGCTCAGAGGGCCCAGCCGTGCGTCTACTGGTGATGCTGGTGACGCACCAGCAACCTCTCTTGGCTTTCTTGGAAACCTTGGCTTCTCCACGCTCCCTTCTCTTACATGCTGTGAGGAGCAGGGGAGGTCAGATTCTAGGCTCGAAGCTGGAGGGAAGGCTATGAATCTGGGATGGGACAAGCAGGATGATGTTCAGAGTGGACAGATGCCCATTAGGCCAACACCCTTAGCCACCATTTTAAGAAATGGTGCAGGGCTCAAGCCGTCTGTGTTCACAGACTCTGAAAATCAAGTTAGAATTCAATTCCAAAGACTAAGGAAGTTAAATGACCAAGAAACAAAACTACAATCCATGTCATCTGAGCCCAGAGACCACAAAACCTTTTTCTTTGGTACCAGGGATTGAACCCAGGACCTTGTACTTGCGAGGCAGGCCGTAGAATCACTGATCTAAATCCATGGCCCCACAAAGCCTTTTTTGATTCAGAACTACATTAAGGAAAAAAAAAAAACCCACAAAGAGAGTGAGGATAGGGTTTCATGATGCCATGGAGCCCTCACCCCACTGCCCATAGATGCCCAATATCCTGGACAAAAGATGCAGTCCGATATTCTAGCACCTTCCAGCAGAACAATAGGATCCAGTTTTCCATCTAAGAGCTGTTGGCTTGAAGCAACAGGTAGAGTGGCAGAGAGCATGGATGTGGGCCTGCAGGCCGCCAGGAGAACGATGAATGATCTGCTATCAGCAGGTCCAGGTGCTAAGAGGAGGGACGGGCCTCAGAGCGTGTTACCTCAGTGTCCAGGCCCCCGGGGACCGCAGGGACAGGGACCTGCCTACACATTCCCGTGACCTCAGGGTGGAGGTGGGCCAGGAATGGCCAGGACTGCCTGGGAGCCTGCTTCCTGCTGCTGCTGCTGCTGCAGGAGGAGGAGGAGGAATCCGCCAGCTGCGGAGGCCTTCAGACAGCAGATCTGCCTCACGCAACCACGGACTGGCTGGGTGGCTTCAGTGAGGGGAAGACACAGGACCACGGCACATGTAAGAGAGAACTTAAGAGGTCACTGACTAACACTTTTGGCACACCAGAGGGAGCAGAAAGGAGTCGACAAGAAGGGTGAAAGGATTTTATGTTCCCGAGGACTTCCTGTTGCTGGGAATGATTCTCTACATGTGTTAAAGCTGGTACTATGGGCATTACTGTTATTGCTTTACTTGCACGGAAACTGGGGCTCAAGACAGTAAACTAATTAGCTCAGCATCACACAGCTAACTAAGAGGAGGAGCAGAGATTTGACCCCAGGGCCCATGCAGACTCCCCAATAGGCTCCCTAACAAACTCAGGTGGCACAAAACTCAGGCAACACAGGGCTTCTTACCTCTTCCAGCAGTATTACATCCACCCAGTCTTTCACCATTTGTCTGCCATGGACCACTTCAGTAATCCAGTAAAACCTATGGGACCTTCTCAGAATATTAGTTTTAAATGCGTAAAATAAGTACCAACACATTTAACATATTTAACAATATACTGAATAAAATCAAGCTGCAAGGCTAACACTTCAGAGCACAAATTGATATACCTACAGCCAAACAAACACACACACAAAGAAAATACTGTATCTATGATCCTATTGGTGACAGGGGTACAGGTCCTCACTGTAGGGTTTCTGACTACCTTAAAAACTAGGGGATATGTATATTTCAGGTAGAGGCCAGGGGAAATAAAGGTTTTCTTTTTTTGCTCATCCAGCTTCACAGACCCTTGAAGACAAAATTCCTGTACCAGACCAGCACTGCCATGAATCGCCAGCAAGGGGGATAACTGTCCACCTTCTCCTGAAAACTGGAGGACAAAACAGTATCCAATACAATTTTCTGAGTTGTTACCATGTCGTAGATGCCCCCGCCGCTGCTAGCTAACTCATTTCCGGTTGGCATTAGTTCTTTGTAGTAGGCAATATCATCTTCATCTCATAAAGCAGAAAATTTTGGTGTCAAAGGTAAATCTTGTTTTCCTTGCTCTTCATCTCTAAGAAGTCTTTTTAAAAGAATCTGTGTATTAGTACATGCGTGCAGTATGGAATGATCATGCTCTGTACAGGGAATTAGTACACACGCAAACACATCTTGATTCACTTTATATCCTCTTTCCCTCCCTTTCCTCCTACCTCCCTTTTTCCTCCACCTCTACCTCCCTTTTTCCTTTTCCATTTTACAAAAGTTCTGTCTCTCTGTTTCCCATTATCTTTTATTTTGCTCTTATTCATTTATGCTTTGGGTTTCTCGTATAAGAGAAACCATGCAATATTTAAGCACGTGTATCTGATTTCACTTAAATCTTACAGCCAGCTAGACAGCTGTGAGATAGGAAAAGGAAGTCTATACGTAACCTTTTCCTCTGACAGCCAGAGGGGTGCTGTTCCATGAACAGTCCTTACACCCCTGCCCCTGAGGCACTCAACTTCTCACTAGGCCACACTTGCTTCTGCAGCCCCGAGAGTCCTCCATTTCCTTAATTATAAAATGTGGGTAACACAGTAGTACCCATCTCAGAGAGGATGTGTGAGGCGTGGATAAATTCACATAAGGAAAAGTACTTGTCACTGTCACCATCTGTCAGGATAAGAAGACTCTGAGCAGTCACCTCGACAGCCCATACCCAGGGCCACACACAGGAGTCTGCCACCACCCAGACTGGTTCCACCCTAACTCCCTGGGTCGGCTCCCTTCTGACCACAGCCGGAGATGAGCTGCTGTCTGTCCTGCGTCACTTCAGGAGGCCGGCTGCCACCCAGCTCTCCCACTGTGGGCTGCCCCCACTGTGCCCCCCCGTCCCTGCTGTGAGCCTGCTGGACTTCCTTTGCTTGCCCCTCAGGGACCCTGGATCCTGCCTCAGCAGCCACTGGCCACAGCTCCTCAATGCCCTAGACTTCAGGGCCACCCCGGCTCAGGAGACTTGCAGCCACTCATTCTGTGTTGCCATGGTGGGGAAAGCAGTGGAGCCGGTGGATGGTCCGTTCTGAGTTAGGACTGGGTGACGTGGCACCTCTGTGCTGCAGGGACTCCAGTCCGGGTGGTGGCAGGTTCCTGGGTGTGGTCCTGAGAATGGGCCGGTGAGGTGACAGCTGTGGTCACAGATGCTGGGGATCTCTGAGAACAGGCCTTGCGCGGCTGGGTGCTGAAAGTGCCAACAGTGCAGCCAAAGGCAGGGGCAGGAGAGGCTGAGGGGACAGGAGCATGGCCCAATGCAACACGGAAGAAAGGAGCCGCAGGAATAAGGCTGGCGAGGCAGGGCGTTGGCCTGTCAGACAGGGCACTGCGAAGGGCTGGAGTAGGGACTTTAACCCACAGCACTGGGGAGCACTAGATAGGAGCAGCTTTGGCAGAAGGGCTGGTTTTATCTGCTCCCTAGCCTGTGGGCATGTGCAGAAAGAGCAAGCAGCTCCTTGAGACCCAGGGGCACAGGCCACAGGTCACTCTGAGTGGACGGTGAGACTGGAGACCCCAGCCACCTTTATCTTGTTGGCGCCTGAGATTTCATAGCCCCTGCAACAAGAAGGGGGTCACGTGACACTCCACAGACGCCTCCACGGCTTTGCCTCCTGAGGGAAAGCCCATGTTTCTTCCAATGGCTCAAGGCTTCCTACCGTCCGGGAACTCACTCTCTTCCCTCTAAGAGCCACATGCTCATGACCTGACTTGGTCTCTTCCCAAATGTCACCAGCCCACGGAAGCCTTCCAGGACTTCCTGTGGAGGACAGCAACCCGCTCAAGCAGGGCAGAGGGGATCCACACCTTGGCTTTTGCTTTGTTTCCTCCCTAGCTCTTAAACACTCCCCGGTGTGTGCACACATGTGCATGTATGCACACGCACACACACACACACACACACACACACACGTGTGCACTGTCCCTCACAGGCAAGAGCGTCATCTCTGAGAGGACAAGGATTCTGGCTGGTTTCTTTACTATTATATCCTCAGTGCAGAACTGAAAGCAAGAACTGCCTGACTTTCATTCAGGGCTGATCAAGTGTTATTCGCAGTGGTCAAAAGGCGGGAGGAGCCCCGCTTAGCCAATGGCTGGACAGTCAGACACACACGGAGGTTCCCACATGTGCCGCAGCGTGGGTTCACCCCGAAAGCACTGTGCCGAATGCAGAAGCTGGACACAGAAGGACCCATGCTGTGTGCTCGCACTCGCATGACAGATACCTAGAATAGTGAAACCCTACAGGCAGGGGTCCCCAATCTTTCTGGCACCAGAAACCGGTTTCATGGGAGTCACTTTTCCTGTGGACTGGGGGCTAGGAGAGCAGGTACGGGAGGTGGTTTCGGGAGGATTCATGGGAAGGCACAGCCCAGATCGCTCGCATGTGCAGTTTACAGTAGGGTCCACGCTCCTAAGAAAACCTGATTCCCTGCTGATCTGCCAGGGGGCAGAGCTCAGGAGGCCCTGAGTGCCGGGGAGGTAAAGACAGATGAAACTGCTCAACCCACAGATCACCAGTCTATTCCTAACAGGCCCTCAACCCACCAACCCGTGCTTACACGGGGATAAAGTGATGCATTTTATGATATATTTTACTATAATTAAACCTGCATATTCAATGCAACCACTGGAGTATTTTTAAGTATGATTGGAACATCTTGGGTAAACCGATCAAACGGTAATCTGGGGGAGCAGCACTGAGGATTGAACCCATTGCCTCTGCCCTGAGCTACACCCCAGCCCGATTAATTTTTTATTTTGAGACAGGGTCTCACTAAGTTCCTAAAATGCCCAAGCTGGGCCCAAACTTGCCACCCTCCTGCCTCGGCTTCTCCAGTGCTATTCAATAATGAATTTTATGAAATCTAAATACATATTCATTATTTCTGATTAAAATTTAGCATATGAATTAGGATGTCCCATATGAGTAAATTACACACCAGAGTTTGAAGACTTAGCAAAAAAAAATAGATTATAAATAATTCTGTAGGGGTTATATGCTAAAATGATAGTGTCTTAGACATGTTGGGTTAAATAAAATATATCATTAAAATGGAAAAACAGGGATAAAGTTCTGACATGTGCTATCACATGGACAAATTTGGAAAACAATGCTAACTACAGAAAAAGGTACACACGGGAGGATAAGTATTACATGATTCCACTTGCATGAAACAGCCAGACAGGCAAAGTCATAAAGACAAGAAGGGCCGTGGAAGAGAGAAGCGGAGAGTTACAGCTTCATGGCTACCCAGTACCTATGTGGAGGGACGGAGAATTTTAGAAGCAAAGTGCTGACAAGCGAATCATGCAGGGCATAAGTCATTCATGTTGTTCAATCGTACACTTAGAAAAGTCTCGTTAAAAATATTTTACCACCATTAAAAACCACTCCAGGGTTTCAGAGGAAATGCCAAGATCGTTTCTCAAAGGTAGAGCGAGCAGCAGACAGCTGCATGACAGACAACGGGAGGCCGCTTCTTGCCTGTGGGGACGGTGAAATGTCCCGACTCCCCCCGCAGGGTGGGATCAAGGTGTTCCCAGGCACCTTCCTCAGATCCCATCAGCTGTCCCTGGAGAAAGGGTCCCAAGGACAAAGTCTCTCCACTGTGTTCCCACGGACAGGTCTCTGGTGGTAACTTGCAGTCCTGCCTTTCTGCTTTAAGACAGAGGACAGGCAGGAGGTAGAGTGTAGGGGAACAGGGCTCCCACAGCCCAGAGTTACAATGTACTTGATCTTTCCAAGAAGATCACAGAAGCTTGCAAAGAGTAACGCTTATGCAATATGATTTTATATACAAAACGTAAATGAACTCACACGGAGCACTGTGCTGTTCAGCCATGATGTTCAGTAGGTTACGTTGCTTCCTTAAATGCATCTTCCACTTAGAATAATTTCAACGTTACTCTGAGTTTCTAGGGACACAAACCCATGTGCGCGGGTTTATCACTGCCCCCCCAGTCTATACTTATGCAACAATGTATGCTGGACCCCAGGGTTCCTAATGGTCTGTATGTTAACACTGCCACTCAGAGGGCCGGCAGCTGACAGTGACCACGCCCCTGTCTGCCGAGAACCTCATGGCTTCCCACCCTTGTCTTCTGACAAACTCACTTGCTGAAAGGCTGTAGGGAAAGGCCCCATGCTTGAATCTGCAGGCATTTGACTCTCTTCTACAGTTTGATTTCTTCCGAAGCCATTCTCTGCTTCCTCCCCATTCCTTTCCCAGGTGTTGGTTGCTAATAACATCTCACACTCCAAACACCTTCTAAACATCTGCTTTTGAAGAACTCTACCTGTGATAAATATCTATTATGTGTCAGGTAATTACATCCTGAATGCTGGGGAATCGGCAAAGAACACGTAAACAATAACGCCTACTCCCACTGAACTTATATTTTAATGGAGTTTCTAGGGACACTTTTGCCTCTGTGATCAGACGTATGTAGCTGGAGCAGCCTCTTCTACCTTCTTCTTGCCTCAAAGGCTATGATGGCTGGAGCTAAGGCAGCTACTTTGTGATTACAAGGGGGACAAATAAGAGGGAAAACTGCATTGTCCGATTGAACAGTCACTAACAATGAGCAGCTACTGAGCACCTGAATGTGGCTCATCTGAATTGAGCTGCACTGTAAAACACACAAGATTTTACAGACTTAATATTTTTTAAACTGTAAAAAACCTCAATGATCATTTTTATATTTATACCAGTTAACATTATAATATCATGGATATATTAGGTTAAATAAAATACATTATTAAATTTTATTTGACCATTTTTTATATTTTTAAAATGTTTTTCAGTTTGACATAGGTTCTCATTAAGTTGCCCACGTTAGCCTTGAGCTTATGATCCTCCTGCCTCAGCCTCCTCAGTAGCTAGAATTACAGGTGCCATACACCTCCACCTCTCTGTACTTTTTAAATATGGCTAATAGAAAACTTTAAAATTTTACAGGTGGCTCACATTATAATGTTACCAGAGAGCACTGGTCTAAGAAACTCAAAGAAGACAGCTTTTGAGAGTCCCACCAGCCTCTGTCCCTGCTCTGTGCCAGGGAGATGAGCCCCGTTTGTTTCCATCTCTGCAGTCAAGCTGCTGGTTCCTTGCAGCTGAACGCAAGCCTTGCTAATTCAGCAGAGGAGGAGGCTGAATCAGCCTGGCCAGGCCTGCCCCACCCAGCCAAGAAGGTGGACAGATGACACATTGAACGGGCTGGACTGATCTTCAAGATACTTTTTATTATGAAAACCCAAGCAGAGCAGGGGCCTCCTGCAGGGAGCAGGAGCAGGGCAGCCTGGGAACAGACCTCCCTGGCACGCACAGTGTTAAGCAGCTCCCTGGCTGGCTCCTGCCCAGCCTGGTGGTAGACATTTATTTGGATAATCCTGGCCAGAGATCCCCTAGGGCTTCTGCGATCCTGGGTGGGCCAGGAACTGCAGAGGCTTTTTGTTTTTCTCCAAGAAAAAGGAAGCCGACTCTCCAGCCTCCCAGGCCTATTGGCGGATCTCCCGCCCCTCTTGAAAACTCTAGGAGCCGCCAGATGCTAGGCGAGGCCAGACAGGGCTATGGTCCTGCCCGCCCCACAGGGAATGTGCACTGGGCCCCTGCCTAGGGCTGGGACTGGGCCCTGCAGACAGCCAGGCTCACCGGTGGCCCAAAAGAAGCCCCTGGCCCTTCAGATTGCATTCCCGTGGTCCCCAACGGTCTTCCCTAGGCTGCGCCACATTCTGGGAGGACCTAGAGCCAGTACTGTCCTTGGAGAGCTCACCTACAGGGGAAAGGGACGAAGCACTGTGTCTGGGACACTGATCCGCCCCACACAGGCAGGGCCAGAGAGCTGGGGACCCATCACAGCGCCAAACCCAGAATGGAGGTGGAACGGAAGGGAGGAGGGGACACAAAAAGAAGGAAGATGTGTTATGCATAGGCACCAATGCCTAGTGAGGAACGCAATCACATGTACTGCAAACATGTACTAATACAAACCAAATTAAAAGAAGAGAAGCTGTGCCTGTGTGGTGGTGCACACCTGTAGTCCCGGCACTCCGGAGGCCGAGGTGGGAGGATCACCACCAATCTGAGGCCAGTCTGGGCTCCACAGTGAGCTCAAGGCCAGCCTGAACTACACAGTGAGACTCTTGTCTCCAAAACAAAACAAAAAACAGAGTAAGAGAACAAGGTAGCTAGGGCAGGCCTTTCTTGAATACAAATAACGCAGACCCCAGCGGCGAGGGCCCTCAAAACTCCCATTTGGAGGTGGAATGCTGAATTGCATACACAGGCACGCTAGTATGTGTTCTTCTTTTAAAGAGTGAGGCCCTTCCCGGATAAAGCAGCCCTCTCAGGAGATCCGGCTAGTCTGTGCACTGGGGGCACTATGAGGATGTCGGGGCCCCACTCAAGGCCGCCCATGCTGGGTTCAGGACTCAAGGGCGTCCGCCAGCACCCACCCGGAGCTCCGAGCTCCGGTGGGAGTGTCCAGCTCGGGGAGGGGAAGCTGACTGTGTCTGTGGTGTTAAAATGCCGCGCACTGCGCTTTGACTCAGACCTCCTCACTATCCCTGCGCTAGCTGTGCTCTCCGTGCATGCGCGGAACTATACACAGCAGCACCATGTAGGACGGATGGCCAGAGTCTGGAAAACGCCCCAGCAGGTGAATGAACTATGGCAGAGCCATGGAACAGGAAAGCGTAAAGAGCCACACTGACAGGAAACATGCCATAAGCCGCTCCGCGAGTCAAACAAGGGAAGTGCAGAACAAATACATACGTAGATATTTCCCATGAAAGCCTGATACTCCCAGTTACTTGGGGAGGCTGAGGCAGGAGGATTAACTGAGCCCAAGGGTTCTAGACTAGCATGACATAAGAAAGAGCGGTGGGCACATGGACACATACATGTTACACCCATGTAAAGACTTTCAAGAAGACATTATTGCTACAGGGGAGAGGAATGTGAGGAATGGGGACAGAACCTCCCCATCATTCTATATTTTCCTACTTTACATATTCTTATCTTGAGCACACATTTATTTTTTTAATTAAGGAGCCCTTTTCTCCAAAAGACAAAAATAAATAAATAAATAAAACATAGCCAGGTGTGGTGATGCGCACCTGTGATTCCACTACTCTGGAAGGTTAAGGCAGGAGGATCACAAGTTTGAGCCCAATGATTTATCCAGACCCTATCTCAAAATAAAAACTTAAAAAAAATACACAAACATACCTGTCCATCAGTAACCATGGGGACCAATCCCAGGACTCCTTCAGCCCCCAGCAAAGAGACACCAAACTCCCCAAGTGCTCAGGTTCCTGATGAAAATGGTGCAGTGTTTGCATTCAACACTTTCCCCCATACACATTATACATCCATGGATGAGCTGTAAGACCTTACGCAACGCAAATGCTATGTAAGTGGTCATTAGGCTGTATTGTGCAGGGAATGATTACAAGGGAAAACTCTACATTTTCAAGACAGACACACAAAAAAATTTGCAAGTATTTTCCATCTGTGGCTGGTTGCATCCATGAATGCAAATCCTGTGGATTCCGAGAGCTGACTGTACGTTCATGAAATGAACCACAGCAGACTTGGATTAACTATTTTCTAGGAAGAAGATGGCCAGAAGAGAGCTTTGCTTCTTGGGCGGATAAGTCAGTGACCATATTGTTACTGACCAAGCTCTTGTGCAGCATCCAGTGACACTGGTGCACACCCACACACTCCCCTGGAGCTGGAGTGACCAGTGACTCCTCATATCCGGGCTGGGAGCCTGTGTAATGCAGCAGCACTGGCTAACTACTGTCAGGACAGGCCCAGAGCTCATCTCCTACTTCCACAGCTTGGAGACCAACTGCTGCTTTATCAGCTGTGCCCACAACTGTCCATATTAGGCGAAGAGGTATTGACCTGCCTGGGCCACCACAGGCTCTGTGGTGACTTCAGAGGTTGGGAATGTCAGATAGGCTAATCCAGCCACAAGATAGCAGCCTTCTGCTCCCAGCTGCACCCTTGCACCCTAACTCCCGCTTGCTGACCTCTCTGTGTCCCCACTGTGCTCTGCTAAGGCAGTTCAAGGGCCACACAACACACTGGGCCATGAGCATCTGTGGGGACCTAGGCGCCATGCTGGGGTGTCCTGCAGAGCCAAGAGGGGCCAGAGTCATATTCAGGGGCAAAGGTGTGGCGAACTCTGCTGCGTGCTCACAAAATGCAGGCATGCCCTTCCAGAAAGACTGCCCAAGTGTCTCCTCCTCCCGTCACCAGCCCCTTTCCTGCAGGTGACAAGGTCCATGACTCACTTCCTGCAGCCGTGTTTTTATGGCAGTGATGCACACATGCCTCCTGGTGTGTAATGGTCACCTGCGACTGCTGAGCGATCCCGGGGAGGGTGGCAGAAAGAACCCTGAGCTGCACTGGGGATGTGTCCACCCCTGAGCTCCTTATCAAAGGCTCTCAGGTCTCTGCACAGGAGCCTCTGCACAGCCAGGCCCCGAGAGACCTTTGTCCCTGGTCTCTTCACATCCATTCTTTCTGCTGCCCGTTTCTCATGCTCTCCCATGTCCTCACAGCCCTTCCTCATTGCACAAGCAATGCTCTCTTCTTAGAATGTATCTCTCTGGCTGTGTTCCCTCAGCTCTATAACGCAAACTTCTGCTCACCTGTTGTTACGGTTTACATCTAGAAGTCTCCCCAAAGCCTGACACACTCATAGGCGGGGAACTGGGAGGAGATTGGTCCATGGAGGCATGATATTCATCAGTGGACTCATCCAACGATGAGTTTATAGCTAATGTGATGTTGGGAGGTGAAGTGTGGTTGGAGGAGGTGGGTCATTAGGGGCGTGGCTACCCCCTCTTCCTCCCTTGATCTCTTTCCACTTCCTGCTGCCATGCCATGTGCTGTTTCTCCTCTATGATGTCCCTCTGCCATGCCACCCTGCTTTGGAGCCAGTGACTATGGACTGAAACCTCTACAAACTGTAAGCCAGAATAAACCTTTCCTCTTTTAACTTGTGGGTGTTGGGTATTGTGTCCCAGCAATGAGGAAGTAACTAAGACAAGTCCCACAAAGCATTCTCAGGCCCCATGAGCAGCAGAGACAGACACTTGTTTTGTATACTTCTCTAAGCCAGTGCACACAGCTCTCTTGTAGTACTTAGGATATTAATGATAATAATGGTTAAATGCTTACTAATTCCTTATTACCTAGTAGGCAATAGTATAGGCACTTTACAAATATTGCCTTATCTAAGCCTTACCATAAATCTAGGAGATAGGCACAATTATTTCCCTCATTTTGTAGAGAATGCTACAGAGATATGAACTAACTTGCCCAAGGCCACAGAGCGCTCAAGAGGCTAAAAGATACCTAGATAAGTATGTGTGCCTAGCACATAGCTCCTGCTCAATAACTATTCATTTCATGAATTATTTAGTAAGTGAGCAAATATAGGAACAATGACACTTCTGACTCCATTACACAAAGCTCAAGTGAGATTCACTTCTTTTTCATCTTTCAGACCATTTTTCCTGGTTAAGGCAGAAGGCATGAAAAACTCCTGTGGGTGGACGAATGAATGAAGGAATGTAAAAGCAAAACAAGAAAGAACTCAAATCCCAGAGGGGCCCCTCCCAACTCCAGCTAAAGACTTCAGCTTCCCAGCCCCTGTTTATCACCTGTTGAATGCAGAGATGGCACTCAACATTCTCTTTGGTTCAGCTGAGCCTTACGCACTTATATAGGAAATGACCAGCGTCCACGGCAAGTCCCACACCAGTTTACGCACTGTGGGCCTCCTGGTTATGTTCCCTGGTAACACCACCCAATTGGCTAAGCCTCTATCAGTCCTGAGAGAGGTAATCTGGCTTGGTCCTTGCTTCACCCCATTCTTATCCAAAGTCACACCCAGGGAAAGAATTATCCAGTACCTGACGAAACCCTCATTAAAGAATAATCGATAATAAACCATGATATCCAGTTAGCTTGTGCAACTGGCACTGGGACCACTGCTCCCAAGACCATCTGGGTCATTCTCCTTGTCTCCGGACACCAACATCAGAGACCCTGGTCCCCATCTCCCACCACCAGCAGCACATGCACATGTGTGCACACACACACTCTCCCTGATGGCACAAATACAGCAGCAAAGCGCTCAGCACACAGCCGGGCCGGCTTAGTGCTTGTGGGCTGCCCAAGCCCAAACCCACTCCAGACATGGCCATGTCTATGTAAGGGTCCGGGTCTGGGTGAACTGCATTTATCCCAACCCTACCTTGGCTAATCGGGAGCCTGGCATTGTGCCTGGCACCCGACGCACCTGCATTACCTGGCTTAGCGTGAGCCGCCACATGAATGCCAAGGCCCAGTATTTCTTGTTCGGCTGATACTAAGTGTAAACCATTATACCAAAGGAAATGCAAATGTGATGTGTAAGCCACAGTGCCTGTTCACGTGTCAGGAGGGCAGGTCCCCTCTGCTGTGGTTTTGCCTCACTCACGACGGAGAAGCCTGAGCACTGCTCTTGTAGTGCTGGCCATTAGCCACCCACAGAGGAATCCAACATGGGGCCATAACCACAACAAAAGCAAAGGTCACTGTGGAGAACACCTGTTTGTCCTGCACACCCACGTCCTTGGGGACCTGCTCTCTATTCAGGTCAGCCGTGCGGTACCTTGAAAGAGCTGCCAAGCACAACAGGCAGTGGCCTTGGCTTTGGCCTGCATTTCCTAGGGCAGACTCATCAGAAGCCCTCCCTGAGATTGTTTCAGAACTGTGTTGAAACAAAGGTTTTCACCTTGTGGATTGTGGAGCTATAAAGAGATGAACCAGACACTACCAACTTGGACGGAAATCATATGCAGATGGAAAGAACAGAGCAGATCATCCAAGGCATGGCTGGAAGGAGAAAGGACCAGAGCCTGAACACCTGCACCTGCAGCTGCCATGGGTTCATGATCCCCTGTTCTGTTGGTTACTTGGAGCTGGCATTCCACAATTTGCAGTTCAGGGACCTCACACAGTCACAGTCCATGCTCAGCATGCATTTTCCAGTGCATCTTCCCCTCCTCACTGGGGAGAGATGGGCTATCGTGCATTTGAAATGTCCTGTTCCTCTAAGAAAGGCATACAAGTTTGTGGTAAGAAAACTCTAACTAACGATCTTTTCTTTCCCTTTGTACCTTGGGTGCCAACAGTGATCTGCCAACCATGAAATGTGAGGGCTCTGTTATTTCACACCATCAAAGCGTGTAGAATAGGGGCTGGCCAGACGAGCCAGGCAACCACACAGCTAGTGAATGTGTGTGCGTGAGTGTGTGTATGTGTGTGTGTGTGACAGAGAGAGGGGTGGGGTGGGGTGGGGGGCATTGGGAATGAAACCAGGGGTACACTACACTGAACTACATCCCTATCCCTTTTCTATTGTGATACACAGTCTGGCTGGGTTGCCTAGGCTGCCTTCAAGTCTGATCCTCCTGACTCAGCCCCCCAGAGTACTGGGATTACAGGTATATGCTACCATGCTTAGCCCCTCTGGTGATCTCTGAAAGAAGGTTATTTTCACGGTGGCCAGACTTCATTCGACTTCAATTCATACTTCTGATGGTGAAGAAGTTTCACCTTTAGATCACCAAGAATGACCTACACCCACAAAGTGGGCTGATGATATATCATAATAAAACAGGAATTCTGAAAACCCCCTATGAAAGCGCATCATGGGCCACCTAAATTCTTTGATGAGACTGTATGTATGCATTGGGCTATACGTGGGACTGCTTTTAAAAGAAAGCCACCATGTACAATTACTGAGAAGGATAACTCTGAAAGCTCAATATGCCCCCTCCTCTAACTGAAGAACTAGGATCCATGAAGTTACAACTAGGGAGGGAGGCACTTCTCTGCCCACTTCTCCCCCTTTTCCTTTCTACCCCCATGTCCTCTCCCCATAGCTGGAGCAGGGAAGGCTATGGGCAGGGCCTGCCTGGACAGCTCTGCAGTTGGATGGCCGGGCTGGTCTACTCCAGCCCTCTGAAGTACTCTTCCATGCCCTGGGCTCCAGGGAACTTGGCAGCTGTCTCCGTAGGGCAGTGGAAAGCAGCCGTCTCCCACGGTAGACTCTGCAGCTCCTCCTGACCAAAACAAAAACACAACAGGCCCCATTGCCATGGAGAGTTCAAGCCTCTTTGTCCCGGGATTGGCATGGACTGGAATTCCAAGGGTTCCGGCTGAGTTACCTCCTGAGAGGTCTAAATACAGGACGTTCGGTCTTAACCTAAACATGCTGCCTGGCCCCATGCCCAGGGCTGACAGCCCCCCAGAGCCAGCAGGCACGTCTCGACTTCTTGCTGTGGGTTGGCGGTAAGCATGGCAGAGATGTCAGGGTGGGACGCTCTGTGTCACTGTCAGCCCCATGGGCATGGGAGCTGCCTCAGGCCAAGCAAGGGGTGGGTTAACCATGGTGTGATCTTACACAGAGCAGTCCATCTGGGAAGGGGGTGGTGAGGTAGGGAACTCAAGTGCCCAGAGGAAGACAAAGGAAAAGGAGGTCAGGACCAAGAGCCTACTTCTTAGTTAACTGATTAAAAACCAGGGGATCATTCTAAACTACTTGCTTGTAGAGAGACACAACTCTCCACTTACGCCTGTCTTGGGACGTAGGGCCCAAACCCCAGAACCAAACAGACCAAGATTGCCTTCCAGTTGTGTGACCTTAGAGAAATAACTGACTTCTCAGTGTCCGTATCTCTAAACTGACACTCGGGACTACTGCAGTTGTTCAATAAGATCTTAGACATAATGTGACCAGCACATAAAAGCTGCTCAATAAACAGAAGTAGAATGAGTTCAAGTTTTTGCCCCACCCCCTCAGCGTTGCCTTTGGTTTTCCTCCCTGGGAGGGGACACAAGAGGGGGGCTGCAACCTCCACACTAAGATGGAAACCTTCAGCCAGGGTGAGCTGAGTGTGTGGACACAAAGGAAGTCTTCAGATGAGCAGAACTGTACAACATTCACATCCACATCTATTGTTTTCTGGTACCAGGGATCGAACTCAGGTCCTTGAACTTGCCAGGCAGGCAGCAGCACCACTGAGCTAACTCCCTGGCCCTTTACCCACATCTATTAAGAGCCTTAAAAGAGCCCACTGGCAACAGACCCGAGTCCCAAGTGTCATCCCACTGCTCCCAGGCGCGGCTGAGGATGTCTCTGAGGGGTTCCCTCACCTTGGTGTTCACACACGCCTTCCCTCGCTTGTACTCTTTGTGGGAGCCACGCTTGTCCAGTTTGTACCACAGGGCTTTGGCCTTCCAGGTGGTCACCTTGGACTTGAGCTTGGAGTAGAAGTTCCTGTGGTCCAGGGGGTCGAGGTCCAGGTGGCGTGTGAGGATGTTGAAGGCCTGGAGGGTGCCTTTGCACGTCGAAGCCTGGACAAAGTTCTCAAACACCTGCCCCGCCTGGGCCTGCTTCTCATCCTCATTCTCACCCATGGCTGAGCAGGCTTGTGCAGCGGGGGCGTGGAGACGATGGAGAAGGTCACCATGAATCACGGGGACACGTCACACCTGCAATGGACGTGGAAAAGGTAAGCTCGGCGGGCACCAGGGCAGGGTGGGGAAGAGGGACAATTACAGGAAATTCCTTTAAGACACTGAAGTGCTAATCCTGATTCTCAACACTAAACCATTGCCATCTTTGGAAGATATGCAATTCCATCTGCCCTTGCTGCCAATCCCCACCCCCCCAGCACCCACTCCTCACTCTGGCCCAAAAGAACCACAGATCACACAAAGCTACGTGTGCCCTGGCTGTCAATAGTGCCTGCTCAGTCTTGCTATAAGCCCGATGGCTCTGGAAATAATGACAAGTAGAAGAAAAAAGCCAGAAAAAGACTTGCGACTCAGCTCCATTGAAAACCTACTATTCTCAGTGCTACAAGCTGACTGACCGATACACATGACCCTTCATGCACGGACAGAGGCTCAAAGCACGTTCCACTCTGGGTTTTGCAACCATCCCACCTTGTCCTTAGACATGACATTTCAAAGCCTTGCCTCACTGTCACCCCAGGGCAGGTGTTTCCCCTACACAGGTGACAAAGGCAACTCCCCAAAACTTCTCTCTGCTTCTGGGCTCTGCAAGAAGCACACATCTCCCTCAGTCAGAGGGTTGGAGGACAGAGGCACATGGGCACGGACAAAAGGAGTCAGTGCTTTGTGAGCAGGCCAGGCACCATCTGGAACAAGACTCGGCTGATGGAAGGGAAGATGTGATGGGTGTACAGTCACATAATGAAAATAGCTCGCCGGGGTTTTGGCCTCAGACCTCTCTCTGCACCACTCTAACCTCAGACATTTCTGAGGAAAGTCATTTAGGTTTCAAAGGAACAAAAATAAAGTAGAACTGATTTTCCAAGCACTAGCTATTTTTCCAGAATCCAAAGCTGGCGGGGGAGGGCTGAAGCTGGCCCAGCTGTGGGGGGGACTGAGGGGTCTGTACACGGGGTGGGGGGTTACTCAGCAGATGGAGCTCTCCACAGGGCCGGGCAAGAGGAGGGCTGCGAGTACACAGAGCACACAGAGCACACAGCCCTTGAGGTTAGTGTCACGCTCCCTAAATGAGGACAGCTATCTAGGGCATGTTTGGATAGGAGGCTGGTTTTACAATACTAAAAGCAGAGAATGGTGTTTATTTTAGTCTCTAATCTCTCATTCATTCGTTTGGCAACAATTACCGGTGCCCCAGCAAGTGTCAGGCCTTGTGCTAGGTCCTGGGGATACAGAAATGGGCAACAGAGGTCATCAAGGCAGGGGGACAGTAGAGAGGATTGCAAGCCAGCAGGTGAGTGCTCAAAGACTGTGAACAGAGTAGGGAGCCCAGAGCAGTGGGTACCCATAGAGCCTCAAGGAATCCACTGAGGGGGAAATGCCAAGAAAGCTCCAGTTCAGGAAGGAGAAAGATTTCACTAGAAGACTGGAGAGTAGACATTTCAGGCCAAGGAGACACCAGACAGAGGCCAGAGTCTGGAAGAGCCCAGAGTGGCAGTACTTCAAGGTGTCAGCAGTTCAGGACTCGCAAGAAGGTGTGTCACAGATGCACAGGTACCAAGGTGGACTGTGGCGTGTGCTCCCTGAGCCAGCAGGCACTGACAGCTGAGATGGGATGCTGCCCTCCCTTCTGCCTCCCCCAAGAGCTTCCAGCAGAGTGCTGGGCTGGAGGCTGAGTACCACATACCCTTTGCTCCAGGCCTCACCAGTTCACACACCTGAGTCAGGCCCAGGTCCTCCAGCAGGCCCTACCTGGCTATCTGGTCCATGCCACTCAGCAAGTTCCACAGGCTGGGAGGGCCGGCTCTGGCTGGCCCAGTTGAGACACAGACTCCTTCCCAGATGCTCTCTCGGCTCCTTTAATGCCCACGATGCTCACTTTGGCATCCCTCCCATAAACACTACCGCCTTCAGCGTCTCAACTTTCCCCATGTGCTGCACGTGCCACCCAGAGAGCACAAAGGGATGGCAGGACTCATCCGCTCCTCCACGCCAAGGAGCTTTCGGCAGATCACTAAAGCTTATCTATCTTTGGCGCCAGCTCAGGCCCAGCATGAAGAGCAGAGGCAGAGGCAGAAACTGGCGGATGCATGCACGCTGCCTGCTGTGCTGTGTGCAGACTTTTCCGAGTGTGGGCAGATTGAACCTCACCACCCATGCAGTGCACCCAAGCCGCTCTACTGCCAGGCCTCAGGTTCTTCCTGTATGAGCAGCAGATGATAATGACCTGTGTGAGGAGAAAGAAAGAAACATGGCTGCTGGTGGAGCCTGACCTGCTGATGGACTGCATCCATCCCCCCGGCAGACTGCATCTGGAGGGTGCACCAGATTGCAAACAAAAAGCTTTGCAAATCAACTCTCCAAGCTGCCAACTCCTCCTCATCTTAAGATTGTACACCAACTTTAAAGGCATCAAGCCAGATCTGACTCCCAGACGATTTACAGACTGGAAGAACTCGCTTCCTTTTCTCCAAAGGAAAATGGACAACTTCATCTTAGGGCTCCTGCCCAGAAAGAGCCAAGGAGCTGAGGTGGGCGTGGGAGCTTCAGGAACCACTCTTATCTAGGGCGAGATAAAGGAGGTGGAGGGAGATGGCGGGCGGGCCGAGATAAGTGCAGCCTTGGACATGCACCCCCGCAGCCTGTGCCAGGCTCAGACCTGCCTCCCTGGATCCGAACGGCTGGGTCTCAATGCTCACCTTACCAGTGTAAGTCAAACACGAGGCTAACACCCATGCTGGGGAGCTTTCCTTGTGGAAAAACATCAGAATACTTAGGTGAATCTGGGTGTGCATCTGGTCACAAGCACTTGCTGGCTGTGTGACTCTAGGAACGTCAACTCTTCTGCCTTAGCCTCTGTTTTCTCCTCTGTAAAATGGGGACCATACTACTCTCTCTCTAGGGTGATATGCAATAAAGAGATCAGATATATGATGTACTTAACACACGGCAGCTACGTGGTAACTAGCACTGCATTGCTCTTCTTCAAATGGCCCAAATATCATCAAGCCAAAAGGAAGGGGAAAAAAGAGCATAATTCATGAGCTTCCCAGGTCAAGGAATGATATACATTTCAAAACTAGAGGACAAAGCTTGTGATTCAGAAAACCAGGGTTCAAACTCACTTCTGGGTTTTAAGTCCCTGTATGTCAAGTGGGGAACATCACTCAGCATAGTCTCAGCCGTGAACGGAGACACATGGGAAGAGGCAGTGTCGGCCGTGAACTGGAAAGGGCTGACGTGGCCCAGGATTCCTTCCGTGAGTCTGAGCTTTAAATCTTTGCTTCCGGGGAACTGGTGTGTGCGCCCTTGCTGGGCACCCCAAAAAAGGAAGCCCAGATTAACTCAGAGGATCCCAAGTGGCTGGCTCTTGGGAAGTTTCACCCCGTAAACTACCACCCAGCTGCTGCCTTTTTGGAATTGGATAGAGAAATGGAACCAACTAGCCAGAAATATGAAAGGTTCTGCATTTTGGGGGGGTTAAATCCCCCCCAAAAAACCCCCCAAAAACAAGATGTGATGCTGTAGCTTCCAAGAATAGCCTCGAAGCAGTCTGGCTTACCAGAGTCCCTCATTTGTGGCTTTTCCCCTGCCTATGTGACTTCATGAATCACAAAGCAATTCCTTTCCCCTGTCTCTGGCCACTACACTTAACACTTGGGGTCTCAAATTGCAGATGACAGCACTGGTGATGGGCTCAGCAGGTAGCGTCTGGGAGACAAGTCCAAGGTTTGCACAGAGTCCCTGAGCCCTTCTCAAAATGAGAGCCAGGTCTCCTGGCCCCAGTTTCCCCTATACATGCACATTCAGGATTCATATTCTTTCTGCCTTCCTTGAGTGTCACCACCTGCCAAATGGCAGCAGTGTGACCAGGCCTTGGGGAAAAGGCAGAATTCCAAAAAAACTCAAGAGGGTCCAGGGAGGGACACTGGGCAGAACCTTCCCACAAAGCAGTTTGACCCAAAAGAAAAGCTCAGGTTCTCAAGCCCATGCTCAAGGCCCACAGACAAGATTTCAAAGTGCAGTGCAGCCTAGGAACCAAACCCTCTTGCCATCAACACTGTCAGGCTGCCCTACTGAAACCTAACAACTGCAGGGCTGACGCCAGGACCGAGAGCTCCACCTCTGAGCCTAACACAAGGAAGACACTGACGGCTACTGGTTCCAATACTGAGATGAGGCGGAGCCAGCCAGGGCCCCAGCCACAGGAAGTGCCTCTAGTTCTTGCTGCATCTCTGCAGAGAGCAGCTCGGGCAGGAACACCTGGTGCCCAGGTGGGGCCACAGACCCCTTCTTCCCACCTGGCTTTCCATCTACCAGCACACTCAGCAGCCAACTCGAACCAAAAGAAGCAACTCAGGATTGCGAAGTGACGGAAAGGACCACATTGCCCTCCTGTGAGCTCCTTCCGGCCAGGGGTACCCAGCTCGGTCACCTCCACAAGGGAGAGTGCATGGCTTCCTGGGCCCACCTGCTCCATCCTGACTCCCTCCATCTGGAGGAGAGTTCAGGAAGTCTTCTCACTCATTCCCCAGAGAGAGGAGTTCTGTCCCCAAAGCCTCTCTACTTCCAGGCTCAGCCTTGAGATCACCCTAGGAGGCGGAAGCCCTCTCCACACTGGCTGCCTGACATGTGTGGAATGTACACGTGCTGCACCCCCGCCAGGAAGGCTGTGCATGCATTCACTAGGGGAGTCCTAACAAGGTCACAGCTGCAACAAGGGCCTGGACAGCCTCTGTCACCCCCAGCACGAGCAAGGAGCACTGGCAGAGACCCCAAGTCCACCATGGGCCATGGTTTTCTCTGTTGTCTTCTCCATTAGGAGCCCAGGTTCATTTGGCTCCCACCCTTCAGGCCCTAGGCCCCCTCAGTGGAGAGTGGGCCCCACTGGTCCAGCTTGGAGGCCTCACACATTCCACTTCTTTGGCCCTGCTCAGCCCCTCTTGGAGCCACAGTGACAGGCCCTGGGACAACCCAAAGAGTCAGCCCGCACCCTCCACTGTCTCAAAGATGCATGCACTTAAACGTTCTCCTCCAGGATTCCTACCATGCTCCATATATCTGCCTGGGCAGCCCAGCCTCTCCTCGGGACCCTCTAGGACAGTGGTAGAAAACCTATGGCACTTGTGCCACAGCAGGCTGATTATATCACTGAAGGCTCTGTTACTGTATTTTTCTTTTAATATATGTTTTTCTTCCCTACACTAAAACCTCAGTATTCAGGTTTATTTACAGTGCGGCACTTAGTGATAAAAAAGTGGTTTTGGGGTTGTAGTCTGGGCACTGGGTCTCCGTGAGAAACAAATAACTCTGGCCAGGCACAGGAAGCCCTCACCGCCCACTGCCCTCGAGAGGACCGGGACACGGCTCAGGGGTCCCGGTGTTTCAGATGCACCATGCCAGCCCTCTACTGTAAGGGCCTCAATGAACCAAGCCTGTCTGATAGGCAGAGACCTGGGGGTAAGCGGCCGCCTCCACCTCACACGGGTCGTGAGCGGACACGCTGTGAAATGAGCCCAGCTCCATCTCACTTGCAAATCCACACTCTCAGCAGTGGTCCGTGTGAGCCACGTCACGGAAGCAACATGGCCTGCCTTTTTTCAAGCTGCTGTGTAAATTATATTGGTTAGGTTCTGCAGTCTCTGAAGACCCGGCCTTGGTGAGACTGTAAGTGTCAAACACAGGACGTGGCTTCACAAGTTATGGTGCAACCCAACAATAAAGGATCGGGCAGTTGTTTCTGCTGGATTCCCCCGTTCTCCAAGTTTTCCACCAGGAGCATGCACGACTTTCCCAGCACTCCACGTCCCTCCCTGACACTGCTCGCTATACAGGAGGCCCCATGGATCTCGTCCTCTGCAGGTCCTGACCTCTAGGCCTGCCTGGCCCTGCAGCAGTAGCAGTGCTATTTTCTCCAGAAAAGAAAGGACCCACCCTGATGAGAAGGGAAGCCCTGATGTTGTGCTAGTGAACTGGCTCAAATCCTAACAGGTCAGGACCAAGGTCCCTCCAGGTGGCTCTGCTCTGCAGGCCACAGGGACCTTAAGTTCATATGTGACCCCATTCCAAGGAGCTGTGTTCCCCCACAGCAGTGTAGCACAGGGATGATGGCACTCGAGTGTCAGCTGTCCCTGCAGTGAATCCCCTTCTCATGGAAACCGGTGGACCTGGCTGACAAAATAACATACACCTTGCTACACTCAGAACCTACCAAATGACAAAAACTTGGCAGACTGTTCTGCATGTGTCCTGAGTTACCTCAGCCACACACTGGGTGCCCAGGAAGACTGTGAACTCAAAATCCCAGTGTTCAGGAGGTGGCCTGTCTCAACACGGAGAGCAGGAGGTGCCCAGAGTCCACAAGCTCGGAGACGGAAAGTGGCGTGGTGTTGCCGGGCTGGGGAGAGGGGATGGGAGTCGGTGTTTGGTGGGTGCTGAGCTTCAGTGTGGGGTGACAAAAATAAAAACGTGTGGATGGACGGCGGCGGCTGCAAAGCATCACAAATGTGCTTCCTGCTGCTAAACTGTACCCTTTGAGTTAAAATGGTTAATCTCATGCTCTGTGTATTTTACCACAAGGACAACAATAAAATGCATACAGAATAAAACCACCATGATGCCCCTCTAACAGTGTGAGCTGCTCAAGACCAGAGTACAGAATGCGTGGCCTCATCAACAATGAATCGAAATAATGTGGAATTCAAGTGTAATAAGCCAAATAAATCATTATGTTAATGGAAAAATGTGTTGGTTAAGTGAAATCATTTTTAACTTTTTTTTTCTAAAAACACATCTGGGTTTCTGTCCTTCCCTAAGTGTAAATAAGGATTAAAATGTATAATTGATATTGTGTAATAGGAAGAAAAGGTCTAAAAGAGTAGAGGAAGTGGGAGGGGTAGGGGAAAGGAAAAAAGGTAAAAAGGAAAAACATGGAAAGAATATCTTTGTAAACAGGGAAGGTAGAGGGGCTGAGAGGAGGGCTGGGGAAATGGGGAAAAAATAAGAACCTAATAAGTCACGTAAAGGTACAAGATCCCCATGAGGAATGTAACTGTGTTGTATACCTAATATGTACCCATAAATTTAATAAAGATTTAAAAAATTGCATCTGAGTGCAGGAAAACTCCCAAAGCTCGGCTCTGTCAAGATCCCAGTGTTTATTCCTCATCCTGCCTTCCCTAGGATCTCACCACTGACCCATTCTCCCTGCACCTGGCACCCGTGAAATCTCCTCCAAAACCCCAGGGAAGTGTGGGTCCCAGCACCTTGGTCTTGGTCCCCAGGGCCTACCGTACATTGGGGAGAATGCTGCCCCACCCTCGGGTTCCAGTGGTCTCTCTACAGTGCTCTGCCGACTGCAGCATCCCCCCCACCCCACCCCGACGCAGGGAGCCTTCTTCCCTGTGGTGAGCAGACTCCTTGGAGCTCCTTGAAGACACGTCCACATCAGGCCGGGTTGCTGGATATGCTATTGGCTTGAATGAGTGCCAGCAGCGGCTGTGGAATCAGATATGTTTTTGCCCCTCAAGTCAGGGCCCAGCATAGTTTTCACTGACTACCATCAACTTTATGGTCAGTCTCCACAAATCCTTCTGACTCCCTAGGAGAGTCTACTGTTGGGTGAGGAAGCTTTCCCACTTGTGAAAAGTGTCAGCTCCATCACGCACCGGATACTCCGTTGTGCACATGGGCACGAGCACATCTCCACACAGTAACTCCTAGTCCTCCTCCCAGGCTCCTCTCCTCTAGAAGCAGCTTCCCTCCCTACACCCCACCATCTCCCCCAGTGGGATGGAGTTCTCCCACAGTGTTCCTACCCCACCCTGAACTGACCTCCACTACGGTCGGTTATGCTAGGCTGAAATGAGTATTCCACTTCCCTGCTCTACTTCGTATGGAACAAGGCCCTTTCTATAGAGTACAGAATAAAGAGTGAGTGAGTGATGGGTGGGAACAGTCACTGCTGGCCTTTAATGAGCTTCTATGAAGTCTCAAGCAATGTGTTAAAAGCTTTATATGTAGTGAAGTCATTAATCGCTATAACAAACCAAGGCATTGTTAGATACTAGCATCATCCCCATTTTTCAACGAATTAGAAAAGCCAGCAACTTGTCCAAGGTCAGAGGGCCAGAATTGGCCAATCTGCGTGGCAGCTGGAATTTAGAGGCACATCCTTAACATCATCGCCACCCTGGTCCCACAAAAAGTGGATGGAGCCTTGCACGCTAAATCGGGGGCATGACCTCTGGTGTAGACCTGTGATTCATGATGTTGTCCACCCTTCTTTCATCAGACTCCAAAATGCTGGGCTCTACAAGAGACAAGACCCCCTGGGCACTTCCTTATAGCTGTGAGAGCCCAGGTGACGGAGTTCTAGGTCATGGAACATGAACAGGAGGTATTTACGCCACTCGGAGGACTAACCATAAGATCCTCTGGGTTCATCTCTCGTCCAGAGAACAATGACCCAGGAAACCACACAGTGAGGACAGCAGAGCCCCACGGGAGGAAGGAGCCAGGTCCCCTGGGTACCCACTTGGAGGGAAACCAAGGCTAAATGTTTCAGTCTTTACACCGGTAGGAAATAAACATGTAGTGAGTGAAGATGCTGAGAACCAGGGGTTGGTTAGGTGGCAGCTATCACCCTAAAGAATACAGGAAGTGTTGGTGGCGGGTATGTGTACTGGCCAGCATCAGAAGGCACCTTCTCCGTAATCAGAAGTTTGTCACATAGGAATCAGCATTCTTCTTATAAAACCACAATTGTTGGCCAACTTCCAATAACAACTAGTCTCATCATTTTATGTCTTATATTCCATGAGGATTTCAATATCCTGGAAAAGTTGCTCGGTGCTCTGCCCACTGCTCTACACAGTGACTGCACACACACATCCTGACTTCAACAGACACATCTTCCAATTGCAAAATAGCGTAAGACAAGAGACAGGGATGGATAATCTAGCTCAGTCCCTTGGCTTCAGTCCAAATGCTCTGCAGGGCTTCCAGGGGCCTAGAAGCCCATGTGATGTGTAGGGAGTCACTGAGTCCTCTTTGGAGCCAGGCAAAAGTGAAAGTGTTGTGGAAAGTAGGGTGAGCAGCCCCCTCCAAGCACTAGGCTTCCAGAAGGCAGAGACTGGTGCATTTTGTATGGAGAATGTGGACAGCTCATGTCCCCCTAGCCAACTTTCTACTCAAGGTGTGACAGCAGGAACTTTGCTTTCCATGGAGGGCCAGATCACCTGCCGCACCAGATAGAGGGGCCCTCTGAATAAGAATGGCACTTTTGGGGCCGGGGATTTAGCTCAGCGGTTCAGTGGCCTGCCGTGCAAGCGCAAGGACCCGAGTTCAATCCCCGGTACCAAAAAAAAAAAAAAAAAAAAAAAAACAAAGAATGGCACTTTTTCTTCTGGGCTGCTGGAATTAGGTCTCAGGGCCTTGACTCTTCCTATTCCGTCTAAAGATAGGGAGCAATGCTGGGGAGGAGGTGCCCAAGTCATGACAAAGTGAACTTGAAAAAGGTGCTCCCGCAAACACCTGCTCACTGTGTCCACAACACCTGCCTGGGAGCCTATGGTGACCACAAAGACATCCTCACCCCAAGCCACTCATTACCCAGCAGTGTCCGATTCATCTGTCCCTCAAAGGTCCCCCCACTTTAAACTGGTACCACCTGACTGCACCTTTTACCCCTTCCCCCAAATGATTCATCACTCAGCACCTTTTTGTTCATTCTCTACTTTGTGAATTTATCAATATAAAGTCACTCCTGAAACACACAAACTCAGTCACAGTTTTATTTAAATGTGCTTTGATGGGAGAGGAGAAACTGCACTTTCCCTTCCTCCCCTTAAAGGCCCCCCATAAAAAACAACAACAGTCTATCCTTGTGAGGTCTCCCTCTTACCCTCCCAGCACCTTCAGCCACCAGTCCTGGCTTCTGCCCCTTGCATCAGGCCCAGTGTCAACATCCACTCTTCTAAAACCAGTGGCCACTTATCAGGCCTTACCTGGCTTGTGGTCTCTGAATTTTCAGTCTCTGTGGACTCCTCTCTCTCCACCTGCCCCTGAGGGGAAAGGTCCAGTCCTCCCCTTCCAGAACCTCAGCACCCCAAAAGTACCCTTAGCCCCTGTGACCTGATGACTCACCAAGCTTTAGCTCTAGCGAGCATTTCGCTGCTGCACTCCAGGCCCATGCAGTGTGGTGTCTCCCCAGCTCTCTGATGAAGACCTGGCTTGTGGTCCCTTCACCCTCACCCACATCTCTCCCATCTGCTGCAGCCCAACCCCCCGAACAACTCCATCTGCTTCAGACTCTGGTGCCAAAACTCTGGAGTTGAGGGTCTCTACCCCTTTCCCCTCATCTCCCCCTCTTCTCTTTGGAGGTCCAGCCTCCATCTGCTCTCACTGGGACTCAAAGTTCCTCGTCAATGCCTTCCTGCCTCCACCTTTGCCTCCTTCCAAGCCCCCAGCATTATCCTAGTGGAAACACACACTTGGGAAGGTCCTGCTCCTGTTCATATTCCTGCAGCAGCTCTTGGACAAGTCCAAACTCAGTGGAGCAAAACACGGCTTTGGTGATCTGGCCCTCACCTGCTCCTTCAGCCTCTCTGCACACCACTCCCTTGGCCCCTCGTCCTCTAGACTTACAGAACCATCTCCAGGTCCCAGTTGCATGGAACTCCTGTGCCCTGGCTTGCACTGGTCCCTCTGTTCAGAACTCCCAACCAGAGTTACTTGGTGAAAGCCCAGTCATCTTGACAGCTAAAACCAGTGTGTCGCGGGTCCAAGTTTGGATGCTGCAGTCAGATGGACAGGCCACAAATCCTGACCCACCCCTTACCAGATGTGTGGGCCAGGGTGGGTTAGCTAAGCTCTTTGAACCTCAGTTTTCTCATACATAAAGCAGGGATAATAATAGCCCTGACCAGCTAGGTTACCTGAAGATGAAAGACAATGATGCCTGGCTAGGCAGAACTCTTAGCTGCATTGTTCTCCTTTGAAGCCTTCCCTTGCCTACCCCTCACCCCTTTTCACACACCATGCTCTGCGCAGGCTTGTAGGATGCTTTCGCACACACTATTGCATGGGTCTACTTGCAGGCGCACTTGCCTCTACAAACTGTGAGCTCTCTGAGGCCAGCGGTGACACATTCCCACACCTGGCACCTGGGCCCCTGCCAATTCTAGGTGCTTGTAACAACTGCTTGTGGTTCGAACAAGATCAAGAGCATCACATGAAATGCAAAACATGGTGGCTTCTTAGGTTGTGACTTTCCACAAAGGCCTCAGGAGCCCAAACTTTCCTGCTGGGCTCCCCAGCTCCTCTTTAGCACCACCCATGCGGCCCCTCTTTATGTCAGGCTGGGCTCCCAGAGGCACTCTGCTTGCTTTGTTGCTGCCACCTCTGTGATTACCTAGGATCTCTGCTTCTCCTCTCCTACGTGCCCCGGTTTCAAGCAGCCAGCCCAGGGCATTGATTGGAGACCCACTAGGAGCCGTGCACCATGGGAAATTCACAGGGACTTTGGGGCTCAAACTCCCTGACTCCCCAGCTGGAGCTGAAGCAGAGTCCACCAGCATGTATGGACGCAAAGTAGGGAAACGGAGCGCCCGGGAGCAGGAGAGAGGCTCCCGGGGGAGGCTGTCCATGGCAGGATCACCAGAGGCAGGGCAGGCATGTTCAGGAGCAAAAGCTTCCCCATCCCTTGCCTACTGTTCATTCCTCTGCACGCTCCTAATTCCTGATGTCGCAAACCCAGCTCTATAGCAGATTTCCCAGGAAGTGTGCAGACTTCCCGCTTCTGGTGCGCACTTCCGAACAGAGTCTCTGTAGCCTGAAGTCTGGGAGGCAGCGCACTTGTAACTCTCCAGAGGATCCTGTCCAGCTCCACACTGCAGTCCACTGACTGCTGAGTGCCCACTGAGGGCCTTGCCAGGCTGTGGGCTCAGGTAAGCAACACACACTTCCCCATCTCCTGAGAATCATGCTGTCACACAAGGGTCCCACAGGGCATAGACAAGGCCAGGGCACTTCATTCAGCCTGGAACCCATCACATCTTTTGTGCATTAATCTTGTCCAGACAGCCCATGTATAAACTTCTTAAGGAAAAAGCCGATGTCTTTTGTTTCTTTTCTATCTCCTGGAGTATCTACCTCAGCTCTAGGACTCAACCAATACTCAATCAATACTTAAGATTAAAATAACTCGTCTTTTTTTTTTTTTTTCTGGTACTGGGGATCGAACTCAGGACCTTGCGCTTGATAGGCAGGTGGCGGAACCACTGAGCTAAATCCCTGGCCCTCAGCTTTTTGAACCATGTTCTTTATTGACTAATCCACTTGATGATGAGTTGCCTACTGGTCTGTGTCTTTGCAACCCCAGGACCAGTGGTCCCTCTGCTGCTAGTAGGCAGATGGCACATGTTCGATGAATGAATGTTTACCAGTAAGAATGTTCCTCTGGAAGGGTGAACCTGCTTTCACATCTATGTTTTTAATTGAATTACAGACCTTTAATTTCAGGATTGATTTCCTGACATGTAATTACACAGGCTTTATTGTTTTGGTCATTAATGTTATTAATGACGTAAGTAATACCTTCCTGGGAGCCAGCAGTTGGCTGGCCTCTGTGTCAATGTGCCGAGGCCAGGGAAGGAGGAGCATGTGTGTCCTTTCCATTAAGCCATTCACCCGGCCAGCAGTCCAGTGGGCCGCACCCTCACCCTGGTCCCCACACAAGGGCTTGTAAATGGCTCTCAGCCTTTATGAGCAGGTGTGTCCACCTGCCTGGACGGGTGAGCCCCAGCTGAGTCAGAAGGACTGGAGGGCCGTCCACAGCCTACTGCCCTGTCAGCACGCTGGGAGCTGGGTTCTGGAGTGTAAATGTACAGTCCTCTGTGCTGCAGGGACAGCACAACACAGCAAGAACACGAACGGAGGCTCTTGGGAGCCGCATCCAAGAGTGGGGCACTTAGCACTCAGTCCAGCAGGGCTGAGCTGCAAGCAGAGGTAGAAGGGAAACGGTCTCTAGCCCGCCCTTCTAGGGCCATCACTCACTCGCAGTGGCTCAGTGTTGCTACAGGCATTTGTTTGTTTAAGCCCTGAAAACGGGATTCATAGTCTCATGGTGGCTCAGATCCCAGGTCAGCGGGCCCTCCCCCCCTCCTGGGGAGACAGCTTCATCAGGGCTCCCTCTGGTCTTTTCCGAAGTTTATGCTGGATCCTAGAGAGCAGGCATGCAACACAGTCTAGAACCCGTTTGCTTCCTTTTTGCTTCTGCTAGAGGGCAGAAGGATTTGTTTGCTGCTTATTCGTTTTTTCATTCTACAGACACTGATGACTACTGCCGATGACTGCCAGATAGACACTCGGGAGAACAAACACACACTGTTAGGGTGAGCCGGCTCTGAGAGAGTCCTTCTTCCCTTCACGGGGGCCAAGAGGAGCTCTGTGCCTATGCAAATATGCTGCTGCCTATCAGTAGGCTCTCAGGGATCTGAGCAGAAGGAGGAGTAAAGGCAGCACTGATCTGCTGCCTGGCATGCAGAGGCACTGGGTCTCCTGGAAACTGCTCTCTCCAGAGATCTGTGAAGCCCAGGAAGGTGCAGACAGTACATGCAGAAAGGCTGTCTGATTAGTCAGGTAGAATCCATGCCTGAAATATACTCCACCACTGAAGCGAGGTTGGGGAGATTAGTTCACCTCTAGGCCTTGGCGCTCGGGCACTGGGATTGGAAAGTCTCGCTTCACTTGCCTACTTGGTGACAGTGACGAGGCTGTCACTGGCGGCTGAGAGCAGCACAGGCTGAGTGGGAGGGGAGGTCTCAGAGCATGGAGACACTGGGACATGGGGTCCAGTCTCAGCAAGTGCCTCGACCATTCGGTGGGTCAACACACCCCTCACTGACTCAACTCTAACAGCCCACAGCCCAGGAGAGGACCACAGAGGGGTTCCCCAGCTGAAGAATGTCCCAGGGTGGAAGGGGGACATCTCTCATACAACCAACCCTCTGCGTTTGTGCTGGTGGAGTGAAGATGCTGGATGCATGTCTTTGGTATTTGGGTTCATATTCTGAAAAACATTCATTAAAGTAAGTGCACTTTTCTCTCTCCTCATAATGATATGAAATCCAGGGACTACAAACAGAGACTGTTGATATGAAACTAAGAAGCTGCCTTTGACTCCAGATCCTTATGGCTTATCAGTCTTTTCCTCTCCATGGAGGGCAATTCAGACTTAAAGCTCAGTTTCCAAAGCCGATTTCCAGGGGTGACCTCAGCAAGGAATTCATTAAAGAAGGGACAGCCAGCCCAGAGGACAAGCGCTCCTAGAGGGCTCCCTCTCTTTACCATTCTTTCCTTTCTAAAGATCTGACAATTAAAAAAAAAATCTTGCCACCCCCATGACCAATCATCTACTTCCTGGTTGCTTTGCCTTGCAAATAATCACCTTTAAAAACAGCGGTATATTTTTATATCCTTTTTATTTTTAAGTAGCATTTTTATCCCATATCCCAAGCTCCTGCAGAAGTACTGCATGGCCCTGTCTGGAATGCAAAACAGTCCCTGGAGAGACAGTCAGCACAGGAACTCATAAGGGTGTTTACTACCTGCTTATTTGGCCAGCGGAATCCGAGCCATTTTAAATATGAACTGGAGACGTGGCTCGTCCCACCACACTCCCTCTGCCCCACCAACATCACCTCCAGTGGTGCATGAGGTACGAAACAGAGGAAATGGACACAAACTGAAAACAAGCCTGCGCACGTACAAAGTACTTCAGATGCCCGGAGAATTCGTATCTGGAGGATCTGCTCTGTTCTACTGATCTTTACTTCAGTGAAGCTCGCGTAGTAGCAAATGTTTTGCAAGGCCTCGCATAGTCTGGCTCCAAACCCCTCTTCCTCCCACAGCCAATCTTTCAACTGCACGATCCACTCTGTGCACTCTCCTCTAAGAAAGAAATACGCACGCACTCCTCCTTCCAGGTACAGAGCTGGGCCCTTTCTTACCTCCACACCTTCTCCTTGCCAAATGCTCCCACTCCTCCTCTGCCTGGTAATACCACTGTCATGCTTCAACCTGATTACCAGCATTGCCTTGGCCCAGTATTTCCCAGGTGCTGCCCTCTTCTCAGCGCTTCCAGAGCCCCAGGGCTGTCTCTCTATGGTAACACTTGGGAGGCTGTGACTACAAACATCTGTCCCACTACGAGAAAGCCACCTGCTCCTGGGAGTCAAGGGACTGGGCCTTTACTCAACTTTGCAACCCAAGAACCAAGCGCAGGCCCTAGCACTCAAAAGTACCATTCTGAGTGCTGGAAGCTTCCATCAGCGTCTGGCCCATTTTCCCCCAGTCCTTCTCTCCCTGTGCAGAGAGGCCTCATGAACTATGGGACAAGAGTAGAGTTTGGAGTCAGATGCCTTGTGTCAGCCCTGGCCCTTGTGGGACACGAGCAAGTTATTTAACTGGGATGTGCCTCAGTTTCTTCTGTACAAATAGCCTTGTGTATCTCTCCCAGGGCTCCTGTGAGGAAAAAGGTCACGATATGCAAATCTACTTCCTGCCCAATGGCAGAGCACAACACACAAATCCTTGAACTCAGTAGAAAGTGTGGAGGCAAAAGGTGTCCATAGAAAAAAGTGAGTGGCTTCCATTCAGCTCCCATGTCGTCAACAGAGCCGTGGGGTAGCCAGCTGCTCTCAAGCGAGGGACAGCCCAAGCTGCCCTCAGTCCCCATGCTCAGAACAAGCCTGCTTAGCAATAAAGCAAACCATTGTTATCTGCATGGCAAACCACGGCTAAGGTTGGGCCTTCAGCTCCTTCAGTTCCTGTCTTGTTCTGTCCGCTCAAGACACCCCATAAAATACAATCGTGCTGACTGGGCATTGCCAGGTACTAAGTGCAAGGCCCCAGAAGCCGCTCAGCCTCTCTCTCCACACTGCTGTGCCCAGGTTTTATGAGGCCTGGATAAACAACAAGGAGGGGACCCTGTTAACACATGAGATGTTCGAACTTAGGGTCAAAGGGAGACGTGGAAGGTGTGGTGGCTGAACTCTTGTGAGGAGGCACTGTGGTGTGGAGGAAAAGCCTTTTTTTGTTGGGGTCAGGAGACCTGGCTCACCTCTGCCACTGGCCTTTTTATGCATTTGTTTAAATCATGGCTGATGTCATTCATAGCTGAGGACTGGATTAGACAACCTAGTTCTCCCCAGCTATCATGCTCTATACTTGGAAACTGTGGTAGCGAGTCCTCCCTCCTGAGCACCTCCCCTCCGGGGTCAGCTGTGGAAGGCATCCCCCGTCTCTTACTGAGCAGCCTCCACCCATGTTACTGTTCCTATGCCAGAGGGCCCGAGCTTACCACGGCCACAAAGACTGGCCGCAGCTGGGGACATTTTCCCACATGTTTATTTTGGTTAATAACTCAGTAGTCTAGGAACCTGGGGGGACTAAGGATTTGGGCATCCCAGCACCTGCTAATGCCATTCCCCTCTTATACAAAGTGACCTCTCCTCTTTAGATTACCAACGCTCCATCAGAGTTAGATGTTTTCTATGCTGCTTGGCAGGAACTGAGGGCAGCAGCAGGCTGTTCTCATCTGTGTGCTCATATATGCCAGGGCAGAGCAGAGGAGGCACCAGAGCCATACAAGCCAGCAGCAAGCTCTGGCCACATGAGTAGGTGGTGGCTGGGGAGATGGCAGTGCTGACCGTGGGGACAAACTCAGAATGAGCTTGGATGACCACCGAAGTCTAGGAGCTGTTTTTAAGATGCCACCCAAGCTTCTCTGCTTCCCTTAGGTCCTTATCCAGAAACCAGGTGGGAGAAGTTGTATAATGTGCCCAGGACCACCCAGCCACGGTGTGGACAGCTAACACTAGAATGTGACCCTTTGGGTCTCAACTTGCTCCTTTTTCCACTCAACTCTGTTGACTTTGAGAGTCTAATGAGATCAGCAGATCCCTTGTAGAGTCTCAGAAACATGACCCTGTGTCACTTAGAAGCAGAGCAGGCCAGAGATGCAAGGATAACTGCCTCCCTACACCATGCATTCCTTCCTCATGCAACATCATTTCTTTTCTTTTTCTTTAATCCTTGCCACAAAATCTTGTGGGGGGGGGTTCAGATGTCAGTGAGGAGGGGGAGGTAGGCCTCTGTTCCTGCAGAACAGATAAAATAACCACAACTGTTCTTCTTCCTTAGCCTAGAGATCATTGGTGCAGGAAGGGCAGCATGAGGAGAAGATCAAATTAACCCACTAGAAATGTGGCCTGTTTAGGACAAGAGTCTTACAGTGGGCAATTCAATGGGACATCTGAAGGCTGATAATAAATAGGGTGTGCCTCTGCCAGGGACCTTAAAAACCAAAGTCTGACAGACCATCTCAATGTGAGGAGGAGGAGGCTGAGAGGAAAAGATTCAAGGGATTAATTATTCAGTGGGTATGACCCAGTTCCCTGCGGGGAGGCTGGGTGCAAACACAGATCACCAGTTCCTTATCACAGCAAGAAACTCAAGTACCTCACAGGCTAATGACCTCTTTGCTGCCAGAGAGAATCCATTTAAGATGAAGAACAAGAGGAAGAGAGAAGGAGGAGAGGGAGGAAGGAGATCAAGAGGAGGAGGGGACCAGGGAGGAGGAGGAGGAGGAAGAAAAACCAAAGTTCTCTCATTCGACAAATATTTACCGAGCTCCTCTTGTGTCCCAAGCTCTCCAGTGACTTACATGTGGATTTTCATAGAGGAAAGAGATTATGGAATTTATAAACAGGAAGCCTGAATGACAGCTCAGTTCAACCCTCAGCTCCATCACCCTGGGCAGGTTCCAGCCTGTCTAAGACCAATTTCTCATCTGGAAAATGGGAGTGAATCTGCCTGCCCAATCACGAAGATGAAATAAAACGTGAAGCCCAGTGTAAATACAAGGTTTAAACAATAATGACATAATGCGACACACTTTCCCTGCCCTAGAGAAGTATAGAATCTGCTAGCGTTTTGGAAGGCAATCCGAGGTACCTATTTGGCTAACATCACACTCTCTGTAATTTGGGCAAATTGTATGTTTCAGCTTGCCGAAGGAGACAGAGTTGGTCACAGCTCCGGCTCCAGTATGTGTGCCTGAGATGGTGCGAGAAGGGCAAGAAAGAGTGGAGTTCACATCGAGACCTACCTGGCCCTGTCCAGCCTGGATTGGATGGATGAGCCAGGAGAGACAAGATCCACAGGGGGAAGGAGACAATAGGACACACAGTCAATCAGAAGCAGAACAAAACTCATCTGTGTGCCATCGGGGTGAGTCAATGGAGCGCCACACACTTCCCATGCACATCTCAGGTAATGCACATCTCAGGATGCCCCCTGCATGCGGGGTTTCTGCAACACAGGGCAGAGACTCGAGCCTCGCCAGCTGTGACATAATGACCATGTGGGCCTCTTTCCTAGGTCTTTTCCAGATGCTAAGAATCCTTCCCCAAGGTCCAGCAAACTCCTCTCATCCTGTCTCTGTGTGGGTCCTCGATACCCACCAGGCCAGCCCCAAGGGTACACTCAGGCCTCCGGCTGAACCCTCAAGTCCTGGCCTCTTAGATGGGCCCTGCTTCTCTCCTTGACCCTCACACTCCCTGCTCCTGCAACCAAACTGAGCTCCTGTGATGCCTACCCCAGCCCACAGTCCAAGGGCTCCTAGGAGGGGCCAGGTGTCCTCCCCTCTGTATTTCCTCCAACTCTTGGCATTCTGTAAGTTCTTCACCTCCTGCAAATTCATACTTATGGCTTCAGGATGTTCTCAGACTGCTGCCCAGAGAAGGGAGGCAGAGGAGGAGGGAGGGGAGTGGGAAGAACATCAGAACAGAAGCTCTGGGCCTGAATTCCAGTTATCCAACTGACTCCAGCAAGTCCTACAAACTTGAGAAATTCTCTTTAGGTCAGGCCTCAGTTTCTCTGTTTGGTAATAAGAGGGTTACTCTAAATAACCTCTCTAATTATAAAATGTGGCCTTACAGAAACCAGGCTAGCCTGGGACCCAAAGTATATGAGGCCTGGTCCTAATTAGCCACAAGCCCGGGGCAAGTTTTCTGGCTGCTCAGAGCCTATCTTCATATCCATAAAATTAAGGGAGAGAGGCTGATCGTAACTACCATTCCCGGGCTCAAGGCTTCGTGAAACACCGGCTGTGAGACAGCAACAAAGTCCTGACCTAACTTGGGATTCAGATTCCCTCAGTCAGCAAACAGCTGTTGACCATATGTGACATTACAGGGACTGTGCCAGCCCGGAGAGGGCTGCCAGGCCCGGACGGGAAGGCTGCAGAGGGTTCCCTGACCTGGAGACTCCCTCAGAGGATGGGCGACATGCAGGTGAAGACATCTTAGCTCAGGGATGGCGTATGTGAAGGGCAGCTAAGCGCTACAGGGCACCAACCTCATCGGGGGAGGCGAGGGAGGCTTCTGAGAGGGGAGGCAGAAAAGGAGGCAGAACAGTGTGGCTCAGCTGCAACCAGGAGGGGGGCACCTGAAGGCCAACAGGAGAGGAGGCTGAGGAGGTTCTCCAGCAGCCCTGGGAGGGACCGAGTAGAGGGGACAAGCAGTGGATGCAGGAGAGTGGCAGGAAGGCTCTTACATTAGTTCACGAAGGACCGCAAACAATGCCATCATGGATTTCTCTCTGCACTGAGCCTTCCAGACCCTGGGCCTCCATGGAGCTTGGAAGCCACGGAAAGATCTAACCATGTCTCTTCTCAGAATGGATCCCACATCTTCTGATAAAGATGGCAGGGATCGCATTTTCAAATCTTGGTCCAGTAGCCTGCTATGCATTGAGTCACTTTCTGCAGAGGACCTGGGCAGCCGAGGGGCTCAGAACCAGGCTGGGGTCAGAAGAGCTGTACTGCCGGCCTTGCTTGGGGGCAGAAATGCCGAGAGCCTGCCCAGCACACAGCAGCACTCACACAGGTCTCTCACCTCCCCAGATGAATCTTAGGCTCAACCCTGCTCCTCCGAGACCCCAGGGAGGCTGTGCGGACTTGCAGGTCATGGGCAAAGGCAGAGGGCTGAGGAGGGGAAGGAAGGTTCCTCCAGCCACTGTTCCTTCAATGGGGTCACATGCACTTGGCCTGAAGAGAGAGCCTAGGAGCTCCTACACCTTGCTCAGCTAAGAGCAGCCCCTAGGAGCAGCCACTCAATGCATTAAAGAGACCCAGCACTATGACTTACTCACGTGATTCTCAGGCATCACAAGGGCTGAAGTCTTCTCCTTTCAGGATGAGCCCTGCATAGAGTGCCATGTTCCTATAAAAACAAGAGCTAATATCAGTTTCATGATCCAACATTCCAGCCTCCTGTCTTCTCCTCTCCAAGAGGGTCCTACACAGCGCTGATCATAGCTGAGCTTCCTAAATGCATTATTTTGGCCACACTGTCTTATAGCGGCACTTGAAATGGACAGAGATCCATCCTGTGCTCTGAGTTTTGCATTTGAACAGAGTCTATTAAGCAAATTCTGTTGTCCACCACTGGCTGGGTGCCTCGTGTCCTTTCCCTGCTTCTACACAAAGCTTTGCCTTAGTGGAAACAGAAAGTGCCAGAATTCCTAAGCTTGAGACAGAATGAAAGAAAACCAAGCTGGTATAAAATTTAACAAGTCACCCACGTGGAGTCTGTAACACTGCCTAAGATGTAAGGGACCAAAATGCTACACAGTCCAGGAAGCTATGGAAGTGGCCTATCTCATCATGGCTGTCTCCTAAACAAATTAGTATTTTGGGTTCCAGTGACCATCCACACAATTTGGTTACATACTGTTGCTGCTGTGGAAAATATCTCTGCACCTGTTTGGAAAACGAGGCCCCTCATTACAACATATTTCTAATGGTTTACTTTCACATTGGAAAAAAAAAAAAAACCTCAGTGTCTAAGGGGCAACTTCAAGAGGACAAAAAGTGACACAGATGTGAAATTTGCAGTCTATGGTAGGGAATGTCTGTACTCTGGGAAGTACCACTGCTCTGCAGAGTGGCAGGCCTGCCAGGCCACACAAACACCTGTTCTCCCCAGTACACGAACAGCCATGCTCGGAGCAGAAGCTGCAGTCCTGCCAGCCATCAGGTGTACCATCAAGCCCACGCCCCTCGGGCTGTGCCAGCTCACAGACAGGCTGGCCCGCTTCAGCCACATTCTCTCAGCCTGAGCTGTGGGCTGTGCACTGCTGCCTCAAGCCAGGAGTCAGAGTGACCGGAGACTTCAACTTAGCTGCTCCTGCTTCTTCTGGGAAGCTGGGAGTGGGCGAGAGAGTTGGACATCCTGATGCCACATTCCACTGTCAGTGTCTGAGAAACCACAGACCACTTCCTGCACCCTGGATCTCAGGAACAGAAGTCCCCAAGTACCCTGTGACATTGTTGGGGCCCACAAGGGCTGACCTGTTGGTCGGACTACCGTAGAGAGTTAGGCACACTGATCCAGCCACTCAAAGGACCGACCCATATCTCCTTTGTCTGACTAACAGCCACACCACCTAACCAGAAGGTCCTGGAGCCTAGTGCTTCAGGGGCATCTGTTTTTCATCTACAATGAGGAGCTTGGCATAACTGGTAACATCCTCACCACAGACCACTTTCAGTTGCCACTGCCCATTGACCCTGACTTTTAGAGATACTTACCAAATTTGTTATTGGTTAAAAGGTCAGGGAGAGCATAACCTATGCACAGGCTTTGCACTGGGTGGTTAGTATGCACTGCTTTAGCTAATCCTTCTTGCAACCTTGGAATGGAGGAGTACAGTATTCCATTACAATAGGGTAAACTGAGGTACAGCACAGCCAAGCCCCTGGCCAAGGATCTCATTAGCACTAACCATAGCAGTCCTGGGAGTTGTGGAGCTGGCCTGAGTCCACACCCAAGATTGTTCCCTGACACAATGCCTCCTTTTGTAACCAACTAGAATGAGGAAATGTTGTTTCTCCTTGGACTTGCCACCATCCCAGTCCCAAGCAAAGAAGCAAGAGCTCTCTGGTCCCCTGGGGGCCTGATTTGGACCCCTGAAAAACCTTTCTGGGAACCTGAGTGGCCCCGCGGGTCTGAAGGAACATGGCAAGCCAGAGGGAGAGGAACTCAGCGAACCTTCCTCTCTGACGTTCTCCAAGCCTAGCTGCACAGAGACAGGGTCCTCCCTGAAGGACCCTAAGCACTTAGACAAGACCTGGCACCCCAGGTATAAAATCAATGTCTATTGAAAAACAGAATGAATGAATGCAGAGCTCAGGTGCACTGAAGGCTTATTCAAGAGCCATCTCAGACCACAGCACCCAAGCGGAGGTCTCCCACCTCAGACCTCAAGACAGAGGACAAAGACGCACACCCTGAGTCAGGTCTACCCTTTACTCCAAACACCAGGAAGCTTCTGACAGGGAAAGAGAAATATCTGAAGGGGACCCAGGGGAATGGTTAACAGCTCAGGCCCTACAATCCAGCAAACCAAGATCCCAGCTCTGTCACTTTAAAAGAGGTGGGTGGTCCTGGGCAAATCACATCATCTCATGGGGCCTCAGTTTCTTATCTAAAGGTGGTGACAACATCAGTGTCCTCTCTAGAGGGCACTGTGAGGGTGACCTGAGATACTGCTGTAAAGGACTCAGCCCCGTGAATGTGCGTGGCTGGTGCATATGGGTGACACCCACTGTTATAATCTGCCTTAGAGTGGGTAGTGAAGACCAAGCACATCTACACCCTCTGCCTGGCTCAATCCTAGCCTCCTCCTCACTCACTCAGTAACCTTGAGCAAACTACTTAACCTTGCTGTGCCTCAGTTTCCTGGTATGTAAAATAGGGACAATTGTGACGGTTAAATGAGCGAGTTAAAAAGCATAGAATAATGGCTGGCACTCAGTCAAAGTGAGATACTATTCTCTTTTTCTGCTGATAGTAAATTCCACCCTGTCCCCATTCCTCAGCCAAAAAGGTGAGCACGGGACTCAGGGAAGCTGAGAGTAGCTTTCCTCCTTGCCACATTCATTGGAGCAAAGGGTGTGCATGAACTCTAATTTGCACAGTCCCGGGAAAGGCCGGGGAGCTTGTGTGGGGCCAGTGAGGAGGTGTCTGTAGCCACAGACCACTGGACAGAGGACTCTGGTGCAGGGGTGCTGGAGATTAGCTGTTCTCTTCTCAGGGCTACATTCTTCGGTGCCTCCTTAACTCTCTGAGCCTCCCTTGAGAGCTTCCAACATATTCCCCTTATGCATCAGCTTAAGTTTGGCTCTTGTCCTTTGAAACCAAGAGTCCTGACTGACAACAGCACTGAACAGATGGCTGCTTTATCACCACCAAATCCACCCAGGAAGAAAAGCCAGCTGTCCACCCTCAGTGAGATCCAGGCAGCAGGGTAGAGCAAACATGGACAGCAAGGAGCTGGCAAACTGAAGTGAGGGGAGGCCACTGAGAGCCTCAGCCATCCCTTCCTGGCAGAGGCAGATGCTGGAACCAAGAGTGAGCTGCCAGGTCTTGTAGTCCCTGATGGGGACCCAGCCCAGACCTGGACCTTGTTGCCATGAGCCTTAGGGATGGAGAAGAAGAAAACCAAGGAAGCTGGAGCTGATATTCACTGACTTCAATGTGGTAAGGGAGAAAATCCAGGTAGTTACTTAAGACAACTGTAAAGGAAGAAGAAAGGGAGGAGGAGGGTGGTGAAGAAATGGTCTTGCTGGAGCACTTACATGTACTGTGCACTGAGGGACAGATTCTTCCATCTAATCTGGGAGCTGGATAATCATCCAGCCCATTTTCCAGGTGAAGAAACTGTGTCTCAGAGATACCAATAATTATCTCACTTGCCAGTGTCACACCACTCGTGTGCCCTACCTTTTCCACCTGATGCACTGGTCTCTTTCTGATTCCCGAGCCTGAGATCTCCTCACATGAGTCAGTGATGCTGTCACTCATCCCTATGACTGCCAAAGTGTAATGGTGATGTCCTCCTGGCCCCTCATCCCTGACAAGTCAGAGGGAGGAACGACCTCCCAGAGGCAGGAGCACACAGGAGAGGCGGTGTCCTGATACCCTGGGCACATCCTTAGGCAGGGTTCCTTCTTGGGCCCTTAGTATTTTTAATCTCAAGGGGCACCAATGTGATTCTGAGATGGCTTTTATCAGTGAGCTTTATCTAGGGTAGGCCTAGCAGAATCCCATGGGAAGCTGGTTTTGGTTTTCTCAGTCACCTGACCCAAGAGATTCTACCCAGCACTCGTACATACCTGGCACAGGACTGTGCTAAACAGACTCTATGCTTCACCTCCTTTCTCACCATCCTCACTCCCAGCACCAAGGATAATCTATTGCTACATTCCTGTGCCTTCTAATAGACTCTCTTAAGTCCCTCTAGGAAAAAAAGCTCATCTTCTTGTCTGTGTTTTTAGAGTTGTAGAGAAACCAAAAATTAAATCCCAGGCCTGGAAGCAAAAACTAAGAGCCAACGCCCACAGTCCTCCAACCTCCCCTGCAGTATGAGGTGAACGCACACAGCCACCTGCTTCCCAGGTCCAGGAAGCCTGGTAGCAAGGGCTGCCCGGGCATAACCTAGACAACTAGGGGTGTGACGGCTGGCCAGGCGCAGCATTCCCCAGCCCACAAAGGGAAGGTCAGTAGACACTCCAAGGGGGACTCACCTGCTGACCCCACAGGGCACAGTACCCAGGACCCACCTGGCAGCTTAGGGCTTTTCTCTATTTCCAGCAGCTGGTTTCTGGCAGTGCCACTGCAGTCACAGGGATTATCCAGGCAGGTGTTTCCCTTACCTTTCTTTTTCTTTTTATAACTTTGTTCTCTGCTCTTTTAAAATAAAAAGGAGGCCAGGGATTTAGCTCAGTGGTTCTGCTGCCTGCTTCGCAACAGCAAGGACTCAAGATCGATCCCCAGTACCAAAAAAAGAAAAAATAAAAAGGAACTGGCTGATTTTTCTTGGGATGTGCTTTGGTTCTTCCCCACTGGCTGGGGAACAGCCTGGCAAGGCACTGCCTGGCCTTGGCAGGGTCTACAGGACACTGACAGGGATCTATGAGCAACTTGACAGCTAGAAATCTTAAAGAGAATGCAAAGCTCACATGGTTCCTGGTTTCTCTTAAACCATCCAGGAAAAGATAATAAGCATTTGCTCGCTGCCCTGGTCGGGTCTATAACAAATGCTAAAGAGCACAGCAAACAAACACCAGGGCTCAGGATGCTGAGGCACGAGAATGAAGGGCACTGCTTCGGGTCAGCCAGCACCTGGACTTGAATCTTAGCCTCGCCGATTGCCCATCCTGAGGCCCTAACAAGTCACTTCAGCTCTGAGTACACGTGCATCCCTTTGGGGCCGTCACCTACTTAGAAAGCGAGGGTGAGGATTAGATAAGATAATACGTATCAAAGAGTAATACAAGTTGCCATATTTCTGCCATTGACAGTGAACCTGGAACTATGTGCAAAGTATTTTGTGTGGAGCATCTCATCCAATTCTTCGACATCCTCAACTTCAGGTGGAAGGCTAGGAGAACTACAGCCCTGCCCAGAGTCACACAGCTCATAAGAAATAGAAGTAAGAACATACACCCAGCCTTGCTCTGCTCTCTGTATACGGTAGGTGCTCGTAACATCCCCGCCTGCCCTGCAGGAAGCAGAAAGGATGAGGGAGAGAACTCTTAGGAAGCTGGCAAATGCTGAACTGGGGGCTGCTGGCACCCACCCAGGAGGCAGATGGAGAGGAGAGGGAGCTTTGGTGGAGAGAGTTTCAGAAGTCTTTCTGAAATAGGCAGGGTTGGCTCTCAGCCTTGGAGGAGGAGGCTGGAGGAGAAGGAAAGCTCTGTAGAGGAGAAAGCTGGGGCTGGAATGACGCAGGTAGTGGGACAGAAAAGACAGTGAGAGAAAAGGGAACCAGCCCAAGCAAGGAGTGGATTTCTGGAGCCGTTCCTGGGGGTGAGGTAGGGTGGGCAGTTCTCTTGGACCTTTGTAATCTGCACCCCAGAGGTTTCCTACATCTGCTCCTTCCGTGAAGCACAACCATGAGGACCTTGAGAGATGCAAATGTAAAGACCTAAGGACCTCGTTTTGCACATCCGGCTCAGAAAGCAACTCAGCAGCAGGTTGTTTCCTGATTCCCCAACTCCCTCCTCTGCTGACCCACATGGCAGCCCCAGCTCCGGATGCCAGAAAGCTACTGCACTGCCATGGGCACCTGAGCAGCACCCGCTTCTCACTGTAGGGCCCCTGTCTTGCTGGACTTTGTATCCCTTGCACCTGCTGAGACGTGGTGGCCACCTCCTTAGTAACCTCTTGTTGAAAGGAGCCAAACAAGATTCTTCTGCCTAAGGCCTTTGTGGAATCCCACACATTTGTGGTGCTTCCAAAGTCTGCGCTGAAAGCTGTGCTTGAGTCTGGGTTTAGTTTCACCTTCACCAGAAGGATCATTATCCCGGTTGCCCACTTCCCTCCCAGGGAGAAAGTGCCAACTTCAGCACCCCAACACCCTCTGCACCCCACACTTCAGCACCACTCCCTCCTCCTGGGTGAAGCTGGGGTCTTCTCAGGCACATGCTCACCTACTGCTACAAATGCTTAAATTACAATGTCACACACACACACACCCCATCTCCATGCTTTACCCAGCTCCAGCTCCGAATGCTGAATCAGCCCAGACCTTGGAGCCACAGAAAAAGGATAATGGGAGTAGGAATGATGTGAGCAACTCCAGGGATCAGCCAGCCTATGCCCACCATCCTGTGCCTATCTGGAAGGAACAGGACCTGAAAGGGTCAAAGTCAACCTGCACTCAGATCTGTGGGTCATGTGGCCTCCTCCCAACACTGTCTAGCAAAAGTGCTCAGGGGAAAGGATGAGATGACTTTGGAGATATGGCCTGTGTCACGCTCCAGGCCAGGGCTTCCTGGGAAGGGTGGGATGCCTGGTTCACTGCCTTCTACCTGTGAGTCTTTGGGTAAATTACTTAACGGCAGTGTTAATAAATGGGGCAGATGACCAACAACTTACAGGCGATTGTACAGACCAAATGAAATATGAATATGACTGTGCTGGGCAAACTGTAATGTGCCCTTAGAAACATGGAACTCTGTTCCAGCCCCCCAGCACCCTCTTTAGACATTTTTCAGTCTTAGGAGATGGCATCCTCAGATAGAATTTGTGGCTTGAAGGATGAAGGAGAACTACAGCTCTACTTCTTTTTTGTAAACCTAAACAACTCCTATATAAGGCACAAGTCTTCTGAGATTTACAAATCAACACACTGGTGTTAGGTATGATGGAGTGTACTGGTAATCAATCCCACATGTGGGAGGCTGAGGCAGGAGGTTCTCGAGTTTGAGACCAGCCTGTGCTACATAGTGAGACTCTGTCTCCAAAACCCTGTTAATTAACTAAATAAGTAAAATAAAATAAAATCACTGATGGAGACCTATTTACAATGTAGTGAAGGGGAGAACTATCAGTGCAGCCAACCCCAGCTATATCACAAAGCAACAACAGCCCATAGCAGCACTTTCACAGACAGACATGAAGGGATGCTGCTTCTGGCCTCAGAGGGCAGTGGGGGCTTTCACAGTAATATAGCAACGATTAGCATAATAACTTTCCCTGAGGGCTGCTGTGGGCCAGGCACTATTCTAAGTGTTTTCAATTTTCTTCTCATTCACCTCTTGTAACAATCTTATGAACTGGGTTACGAGCAGACAAAACTGACGCCAAAGCCAATGGTTCCGTCTTGGACTTCCACAGCTATCAGTGGTGTAGCCAGGGTTTGAGCCCACTGGGCTCTGCTCCCTCAGCACAGGGAAGGGTGGGTCTCACGCAAACTCTATGTGGCTGACATTCTTGGCTGAGGCCAGCCGGGTGAGCCCCCCAGGAAAGTGCTGCTCTGCTCCTGCAGGCCCTCAGCCTCAAGCCCCCAGCCCCAGTGCCACCTTGGTCTGTCCCAGAAGTTGGCCCCAGGGCACCTAACACCCAGGGAGACCCATGTGGGAGCCCCTCTGTCAGCACCTACACTGCCACAAAGCTCTCAGGGCAAACCCAGCACTGCATGGCAAGGCAAATCTCAGCTTCTCCGAGCCACGGCTTGCTTATCTGTATGCTGGGGCTCACGCAATTATTTGGGCCGGTGTTGCAAAGATGAAATGAGATCCTGCCTGGTGCACACTGCTGAGCACCGGGCACACTGCAGGATAAAGTGGAGGAGTCAGAGGCCTGCACAAAGCGTTCCCACCAGAGAATCTTTTCCTCTGTGGTAATTCCTGGTGGGGCGGCAGCGCTTTTAACTAACGCACATCTGGAATTCTTCTGCCCTTTGCTAAGCCATCTCATGCATTACCTCATTTCACCCTTAGAACACTCAGGATGGCCTTCACTTGGTTTAGGGTTAGGACAACAAGAAAGGATGTGCCCAACATATTAATCTTATTTAACCATACACATACAAGAACCCAGAACCTTGAATTTGGGGAGGGATAAAGACAGAGCAAGAGGGAGAGGAGGGGAGGGGAGAGGAGAGTCAGCTAATATTTTCTGGGTGCTTACCAGGTGCCAACTGTTCTAAGTATCCTACATTTAATAACTCATTCCATCTTCCCCAAAATGTACTTATCAAATAGGTACTGCTTTATCCTCCTTTCATAAATGGGAAGTTAGAGGCATACACAGGGGAGTGCAGGAAGAGTAGACTTTTGAGCCTGACATGGTGGCAAATGCCTACAATTCCAGCACTCTGGGAGGCTGAGGCAGGAGAACTGCAAAGGACTCAAAATTCGAGCCCAGACTGGGCAATCATTAGTGAGGCCCTATTTCAAAATAAAAAGTAAAACTGGCATTGGGAATGTAGCTCAGTGCAAAGGTCCTGGGTTCAATCCCTAGAACTGAAAAAAAATGTTTTTGTTTATTTGTCCAGGTCCTAGTCATCCCCTCCTAGGATCCCAGCCTCCCAGCCTCAGTCTCCAATATCCCACCTTCCATAGTTACTAGGGATGTCTTCCCACACATGACACTCCTCTGCTCAAGAATATTCTAAGGCTCTCTACTACCTAGAGTCAACGACACCAATAAGATGGAGAAGATTAACTGGGGACTTAGATTCCTGCAGGATCCCAGACATTTCACCGGCTGATTTACAAGTCAGTGAGGCTTTCCCTGGCCACTTCTGTAAATCACACACCTCCCCTCTCCAGCACACCCTGTCCACTTCTCTCCATCACACCTCTCAGCCCCTGGTCGTCCACATCAGACTTTCTTCTTGTCTCTTCCCTTCCTAGAAGGGAGCTCCAAGTGTCAAGGGAGGTTGTTCTGCTTTGGTTTGGTTTTTCCCTGCTGCAGGCCCAGAACCTAGGGCAGTGCCTGGCATAGTGGAAGAGCCCTAAATATTAGCTGAATGCATGATCAGGCAGACATTCAAAACACTGGGAAGAAAGTGTGCAAACAGTGCCACAGCAAGAGAGCGGCTGGCATTTCTCCAGCACAGCAGAGGCCCAGACTAAAAGCCCGGAAGCCCGGAAGCCCAGAAGCCCAGCCTGTAGTGGCCATCCTTCCGGGGCTCGCAAGAGTTCCCTGTGCAGACCCAGCCCTTGTCTTCCCATCTTGTTCTGGATTTGTACAGCCTCTGCCTCTGCCTGACTGAAGGCTGCTTGCATCTGTGCTGAATGACTCACCATCCAGACTCATCTCCCTGTATCCACCTTCACATTAGGTCTTTTTCCATCCTCTCCAGACTTGATATCCATGAGAGATGCTCTCTTCCTCCCACTTAGCCATCTGCACCTCACCCGCTTCAAGGTCCAGATCAAATGCTGCTGCTGCCTCCTTCTCCTCCTCCCCCTCCCCCTTCCCCTCCTCCACTTCCTCCTCCGGGAAGCTTTCCAGGCCCTCTCTCGCCCATGGAAAACACTTCCCACAACCATTACTGTCTCCTCCAGTCATAAGGACATTAGTCATGGACTGCCTCTGTGACTGAGCTGAACTGCTACTAAAATCTCTTGCTATTTTATTCATACTTGTTTAGTTTTCCCAAGGCCCCTGTAAACCCTTGGGGAAGAGGCTGAGCCTTATCTACCTTGTCATCCTGCAACACAGAGCTCGGCCACACAACAGGGCTCCATACATGGAGCTTCCCAGGTAACCTGCCAAGGTAAACATGACACCTTCCCCACCAGGACACTGCTGGGGCCATCCTCGCTCAACAGCCTGAGATTTCGCTTCAGAGCCTGCTCTGGCCTCAGTTAGTCTGTGTGCCCAGCCACAGGCCTGTGTTTCCAAATGCAGGGAATCCCAAGTCCTATAAGGCCCACTTGATCTTACCCAGGCAAGGGCAGACCACAAGGTTTGTAAAAAGCATGGTGTCTCTGAGAAAGGGAAGGACACAGTTCCCCCAGGCAAACCCAGAAGCTGAGCGTGTTTCAGTTTCCTCGGCCACCAGAGCCCACGAGGGGGAAAAGCCACAGTGTTCGTGGTAAGTGGTACATGGTAGATGATTCACAGTAGCAAACCAACTGCAGGCCCAGGTACCGGCTTGCACTTGTTACAAGAAATGGCAGGAAAATCTCAGTTACAGCTACACTCTGGAGAGGGGAGGAGGAGGGTGCTTGGGCCTGACTCACCAGGTGAGTCACACACCCTTTTCACCCAGCTCCGCCAGCTCCAAAAATTAGCCAGTCACCATTCCCAGATCATGTGTGGTTTAAAATAAATAAATGTGTAGGAAATAGGCTCCATAGAACCCAAATCCGCAAGCCCAGAAGTCCACAGGAAAAGTTGTCCCCACCATTGCTAACCACAACCTGACAAGATTCTGCCCCTGCTTACACAGAAATACGCACCCTTTTCTTTACGTAACCGATAGCTGGGTACACGCTGCTCTGTGGCCACCTTGATCTTCTAAGGAATACACATGGACCCGGATGGGGAGGTGACATGTCTCTGCTTGGTAAAAGGGATGTGCGTATGTGTGAAAAGCCCACAAAAGAGAACTGTTCTGAAGTATACATGAGGCCACTGTGGAGTGCAAGCCCCTGGGTCCCCCGCTGAGGAGGATCCAGAGGATGGACCACCAATGGTGCTAGAAGCCTCATGGCTAAAGGCACTGCCTGTCCTCACTGAGAACTTCATCTTCCACAAGGAAAATGAGGCGTCCATGGGAACAGGGACTGACCTAATTCCCTAGTTTCCATGGTAGAGGTGGAACCGGCTGGTGACCAGGAGGACACAGGGATGATGGAGGAAAAAGTCATTTCCTGTAAAATTCCTGAGACCAAGAAGAGAAGTTGGTGCCAGAGACTCTGAGGAAACAGATTTCAAGCATTTTGGGGGAAGAGAAGGGTGCTGACCTTGGACTGAGGAAGCGAGTGACTTAGTCTCTAAAACACAACTGCAGCCATATGCTGGGGCAGGGGGAGCGGAGGGAACCAGCTCTGATGGAAAGAGGGGCTCAGATGCCACCAGAGTTACTTTGGCTTCGTCTTAAAAGCCATAGAGATGCTTTCAGTGACTTCGAGTCCCTGGGCCAGGATGTTATAACCAGAGCACTGCAAACATTTGCAGTTGCGAGGCTAAGCTGTGGCCCTAGGCCCTCTGGGAAGTCAGAGGACACCATTTCTAGGTGGGCTCCTTCCTTTCTTCGCTGGGATGCTTGATGGGAGATGGAGAATGGCAGTCGATGTGGCTGATCTGACTTCCAGAGCCATCTGGCCGTAGGTCAGAGAAGCAAAAGGAAAGTGACAGGCAAGGGGCAGCTGGAGCCCGTGTTCCCACAGGAAGCCAATCACGTATGAGGACCGCAGGGCTTTCTCCTGGTGAGCAGGTTGTCAGGGACCTGGCGATGCAATGGAATAAACACTTCCTTGGATCCTGAGAGCACAGCTGCACAGGGCTGGATGGAACGTATCAAGCTGAAATTTAACCAAACTGGGTGTCCTGAATGAGATGGGAAAGTGCAGGGGAGAAGCAGCCCAGCAAGAGCACATGTTAAAAAGACCTGGCCAGCAGTGACGTCAGCACAGTGAGGTGGTGGAGCTGCCAGAAAAGCTGATAGAACCTTGGGCTGCATGAACAAGAGTAGAACTTCCTGAAGCAGGGAGGTGATGGCACCCTTCCTGTGCTGTGGTCATACCGTGAATATGACGTATCATGCTTGGCACCACCTTTGCTGAATATAATGATGTGGAGCCCCGGGACCACAGGGAAGATAAAACAATCCCAACCCACTCTTTGCATTAAGCTGGGAAAACACTCAGGGGTGGTCATGAAGACTGGGAATGAATACCACTCCCTGAGTAGAGAATTCACTCTTTCCAAGTACTTCCATTACATAATGCCTAACAGCAGAATGGGCCTCAGGATTCTCCAGCATCTTCCACTCCCTCTCGGGAGGCAGCTGTAGCATGGCTGTCATTGCCTCACATGTGAGAATCTGGCTGTCACTCCTGGCGGCAGAGCTGGACCTCGGCAACTTCAGCATTTCAGGAGCAACATCTGTGATGTGGTGGAGGGCTGAGACCTGCTTTCTATGGCTCCATGATGAAGGGCAGAAATTAAAGGTCAGAACTCTAGGGCCATCAGCAAGAGCTGTCCAAAGAAGGGACCAGTCACTTCCAGTAGCTACCCCAAGCTGGACCCCCAGGGTGGAGAAATCCAGCACCCCATGAGTTTGATCAGGCTCTCCCAGCCCTGCAGTTCCAAGCATGTGAGCAGCTGGCTGTCTCCTATTTCTAGGGGTGTCCCCATGTGAACACAGGCAATCTCCCAGAGATGCAGTCTTGAAAGACTCAAAGGGTAAAAGCCATTCAGGAAAGCAGCACACACGAGAGGCCTGAGGTAAAGAGGAACCCTACCTAGTCTATGTGCCAAGACTCCCGGCCAGTTCAGGAATGGGGTAGAAGGAAGAGGCCATTTGTGTGGCCCACTGTGCGTCAGGCACCACAAAGGCATGCTGTGCCCTCTGGCCCATGCCATCCCCCAAGCACCCTGTGAGAGGAGTGGTATCGCTCCCACTTTACAGCAGAGAACCTGTTCTGTGACAATAGGTCCCCAGTGCATTCCAATGCACGCTCTGGGCTCCACACGTTGAGCGATCAGTTGGTCAGTCTGTGGAAGAGTTATCCTGGTCTCATATTGGGAGATACTAGGAAAAAGAAAAAGGAAAAAGAAGAAAGCCAACATCGGTGCCTCACCCAATCCCCATCAGTAGCTCCCACGAATACGGAACTCATTCTGTGTGCTACTTGCAGGAGGAGTTTACACCATCACATGAAGCAGAGCTGTGGCTGAGACATACATGGCAGAGAACCAGAGCCAGCAGCCACGGTCAGAGGTCAAAGTTGTAAACACACCAGGTTGCCCTCACTCCTACCTGTCAGGCTGGCACTGGAGCAGGTGGAGGCTAAGCTCAGACTTTATGCCTCCCTTCATGGCTGAAACCCACATGAAGGGGAAATCCAGGTGACTGTGAGGCCACAGAAAGAAGGGAATCAGCATCATTTTACAAGACAGCACACTGTGCTCCACGAATATCTGACCCCACAGAATATGTACATGGCTGCTCCTTTGGGAGAGGGGGTTCCCAGGCTCCCGCCCCTCCCAGCTCTGTTTCCTGACAATACACAGGCAGGGACACCCGATCCTGATCTGTGGGTCTCAGTGCCAGGGGTCTCAGCATCCTTTCTCCCCTCATTTGTTCTCCTTGCACTGACTTGGAGGAGGGGGATGACCAGTTCCAAAGGCTAAGCCTGCAGTGAGGTAGGGAAAGTGGAGTAGCAGCTGCTTTCTGCACAGAGCCATTACAGTACAGACAGGTGCATGGAAAGGGACAGATGGCCCAGGTTCTATGACCCTAATTGCAGAGTTCCAAAATGGGCTGCCTTCCTTAGAAACAGAAAGACATGATACACGATTCGTATACCGACTTCCACCACAAAGAAGGCTGTGGCAAAACCCAGGGCCTACCTAGAGCCTGCCTTGGGCCCTGCCTTTAGTGCCTTCACCCTGACCCCCGTGACTCCTCCTCATCCAGACAAAGCCATGTGCTCCACGTCCTAGCCCATCACCCTGAAGGAATCAGCCCCCACCATGCCTCTTCAAGGGCTTCCCCGGCCTGCTAGGTTGGTCCTCACCTCCCACCCAAGCACCCAGGACCTCCATGCCTCTGAGCCCGCCTGATTCCAGCCTTAGTGGCTGTGGGTAGCACCCATGTTTCTGCCCTGATTGTGCCCTCACTTCTCCACATCTCCTTGTACTCTTGTCTCCGTACACCTTCCAAGGCGCTGCCCAACAGACCAGCACCGCCTCCTCCAGGCAGTTGCCTAGTGGCCCACATTGTGCAACCCTGTGGTGTCTCGGACTTGTTGAATGCTCCTCCCTCCAGGTGCCAAAGGGCATTCAGCTCCACTCATTGTCACAGGGTCCCCAGCTCAACAGCTGCACATTATGCACTAGCAAGCTAGGCCAAGTTTCTCCACACCCCATGGGCCCTACTGACAGTCATTTCTGCCTCCTCCCTCCCCCCACTTCCCACACTCCACTCTCAAGATTCAGCTCACAGCTAACTGTAGATAACAAACCTCTACAGGCAATGTCCTTTCCAGTTAAGAGTTTGTGTTTAACCAATGTCTTCTGCAGATAAGGCCTCGAAAATAAGGTGGGAATAAGAAGCCCCAAGGCTCTTGGGAAGGTGTTTTGATGGGGAAAATCTTTTTTTTTTTAAACCTTTTATTTTTATTGGTACATGTTTGCAGGACATAATGGTTACATTCATTGAGAGGCGCTGGTACATGTACATAACACATCTTAATTCTTTTTGTGTCTCCTTCCTCCCCACTTCCTTCCTCCATCTCTTGGTCTCCTCCCCATCTGCAAAAGATCTTGAGACATGGGCTACCCATGCTATAAGTATTCAAATCCTACTTCCAAGGTTGCCAGAGTTCTCAGAAAGTGGTAGTGAGGCTCTGTCTCCCATTAAGGAAGGCTGACTAAAAGAGAAACTGTCACAAACGGATCAAGGGTCACAGCCTGAGGAGAAACTGGCAGACAGAAGAGAGATTTGACTCTGAACTGGCTAGGAGAACTTAAGCAAGCAACACTCCCGTCATGAAGCTTCTGAGTCTCAGTTTCTCCGTGGATATGCGAGGAGGCAGGGCTGAGAACTGGATGATCTCCGATGGCCCTCCAATCTGACATCCCACGGTTAGGTGACTCAGTCTCCCACCTCACCCCCAGGTCAGTGCCACTGGAAGTCATGCTAGATCCACTTCCTCTTCATCTCCAGCCCCACCTGAGTCCAAGGGTAAGGCTCCAGACCTCGAAGCCAACCCACGGTGCAGGTGAGGTGCCTCCGCCCTGCAGGTGGAGGGAGGGGCAGGAGTAGAGGAAGACACTCGTTGCTATGGACACAGAAATGCTCCTCTCATCCTGCCATCTGGCCAAACCTGGAAAAAAGAGTCAGCCAGTTGCCTTCACTCCCTGGCCTATCTTTTTCAGAGATTACAACTGCTTGCTAAATATAAGTGCTGCTCTAAAATCAGGACATATAAGGTCTCTCAGCCTGGATCTGAAAGGTTTCATAATGAGTAGAACAAGAAAGCAATGAAGAATGAAACTCAGAGGCAATCTAAGTGGTATTGTGCAGACACAATAGTGAAAGATCTTTTAAAATCTTTCTTCTGTCACGCTGAAGATGAAGATGAAGTTTCAGCAGTAAACAGACATCTGCTAGGAGCTCTGAAAACAGACAACATAAACAGCCTGGAGAGCAGCCATTAACAGCCCAGAGCCCTCTGCAGGCAGCCCAGGGAGAGGGGAGGCTGCAAGGAGAGGGCTTGGGGGACAGAGGTGGGTTCCCCACAGCAAGAGATGGGCTGGGGAGCTCAGCCTGGTAGAAATGAGCATGCTGGCTGCCTTCTGCAGGAAAGAACATCTTAGGATGCTCTACAGGACTTCAGGAAGCCCGTGCAGAGTTCCAAGCCAGCACCACTCATTCTAGAAATGGGTCACTCTCCAAAAGCGGAAAAAACCTGACATTTCTGAGTATGTACCAATGCAAGGCACTTCACAAATATTTTATGTTCATCTCCACATCAAACCCTGGAGCTGGATGTAACTCCTCTTCATAGACTGCTAGGGTTCATTAACTTGCCCGAGGTCACATGGCTAAGATTTGATCCCAGGTCTGTCTTAGCACCTTTTTGTTTCTTTTTGTCTATATCCCCTGCATTAAGAACATTCCCCTGAGGTTTATTCTCAGTGCTCGGATTCTCTCACCCCCAGATCTAACACAAGGGGATTCCTAAGGCAGAGAGGCAGCTGCTAACCAGAATCATCACTGAGGCTCAGCGGCCCTGGTGGCTGTGTTTCTTCAGACTCTAGTCACCTCCCAGCAGCCGAGATAGCAGAGGGTGAAGGAAGCACAGGGGAAGCCTCTTCTGGCAGAACCCACAGGAGGTGGGGACAGGAGGAGCCAGTGAGAGGAGAATGGGCTGGAGGATACAGGGAGAAGACAGCCTTATGTATTCACTGAACTCCCTTGGTACCAAGTACACTACTATGCATCTAAGTACACACTTGAGGCTGAGTACCATTCATCTGTGTAAGCATGCAGGGTGAGCAACTGTGTCTATGCAAGAGTGCTGGGGTGGAATCTGTATGTGTGTTGGGGCAAGTAGCATTCGTCTATGTAAGTCTGGGAGGGCAGCTTTTAAGAGAGCCCAAGATATCAGAAACAAGGCCATCCAAGCTGAAGATAGAAACTTGGACCAAACAAGAACACATGGGTCCCCAGTTGAGGCAGCCCTGGAATGCAGAAGAAATCCAGGGTTTCGTCCAGTGCCCCACCCTGTCTCACAACAGTGACCGCTATCACTCTGGCAGGTGCCCCACTGCCCTAAGGCCCCAGCCACACAAGCCCCACAGAACTAACTGAACCCATAGTGAGGGCCTGGACAAAGGCCTTCCATCCAGTCCCCCTTGTTTTGCTGCTCTGCTTGTCCTTCATTCCTGCACCACAGGGAGCTCCCGCTCTTACCACCATGCAGCCAAGCATGCAGCACCCAGGGGTCCGGACATGGAGCTGTCAGCACCCTCACTTGAGAGCAGCCTTGAATGCATCTCAACCCCCATTCTGCTCGCCTGGGATGAACAGGTGTCCAAGGGGGACTCAGCAGCAAAGCCTTCGTGGCTGGGGTCCTTTCTCTTCCAAGGAGCAGTTCTCCTTACTGATCAAAAGGTCTAGTGACTTTTTCCCAGGCACTCCATCCTCACCGACAGCTCATTCTCCTGGCTCCCAGTGCAAGCTACACCTGAACCCTACAAACTGTCACCAGACAGAGTCAGTACTCAGAGAAGGCGTAAAGGCCAGCATGGGGTATCCCTAGACTCCTACTCCTGTCTCTGATATGTGCTGGGCTTCTGGCCTGGTGTGTCAGGAATTTGGGGCTGCAGAAACCGCACAAGTCTGCAGCAGCCCCTGTTCAACTCCTTGCTGCCCTCCTCTTGCGGCAAGCAAGAAGGCCATCTGTGTTGGACATGCCCCATCAGCCAAAGGGGGAAAATTTGAGCAGCAAACCAACGATGATATGGTTCCCGGCTTTCCTATTTTCTAACTTTTATCTCTACTTACCTTTCCTATTTTCTAACTTACTTCTAGATTCCCCCAATAGAAATCAGCCAAGGACTGAAGGGGCACATTTGCCCAAGATATGTGGGTGGCCACTGGGTGGTGGAGATTTGGAGTGGGGAGGAAGGCAGAGAAGTTACCCTGACCCTGGGGGAAAAGAGATCTTAGACCAATTAAAAAACACACTAAAGAGTCTAACACTAAAATCACAGCACTACTGGGCCAGGGATTTGGCTCAGTGGTTCCACCGCCCTCATCACAAGTGCAAGGGCCCAAGTTTGATCCCCAGTACAAAAAAAAAAAAAAAAAAAAAAAAAAAAAAAAAAAAAAAATCACAGCACTGCCCACATACACACAGCTCCCTGACAGGCTGAGGGCAGTTATTCCAGTGAGGAACCATAGTAATGCCTGGATGCATGAGCAGGTACAGTGCGTGTAAGAGAGGACCCCGTCCTGCAAGGAAGGTGTATTTGTGAGCAGAGGGCCCACGTCACCCATCTTCTCATCAGCTCTGACTTCCTGAGCCCAGATCCTGGAGGCCGGAGAAGGCAGTGCCTTCTCAGCACAACCAGCCATGCTTTCTACCTCTGGGAGGGTGCAGAGAGGGAAATGGAAGCTGGTGGAGGGACAGCTGGGACATCCAAAGTGAGGCGAGCAGGGCGTCTGTTCATCAAGCATCTTCCAAAGAGGACGACCCAGGCCACCAGAAGCAGGACCTTGGCCCGCGTGCTTGGTCTAACACACAGGTTGTTTTGTCCTCTCCAATGGCTCGATCTCCCTGAACAACAAGCTCATAATCGAGAGCCTGGAATTAGAAAGACTGCTCTGGGGGACAGCAGAGCCCTATTCTCAGGAGGACACAGGGGAGAAGAAATGGGAGAGCAAGCAAGGTTTCATGGGTGTCTGTCAAATCTGCTCATCTCTGGAGTCCCGGATTTCCTGTCTTCTAACTTCTACATACTCCAGGGGTGTTCTTTTAAACATATATCAAAGCATATGTCCAAATCCCAATAACTCTGTGGCTTTTACACATATAGGTGCACCAGATTCGTGTATAATTAGTTTTGTCTACCCACTCCAGAGCAGGTGGAGTCACTTTACTTAATCTGTTGCTCTGGGAATCTGAGCACCTTGCACATGCTAGGCGAGTGCTCTGCCTCTGAGCTATACCCATAGCCACACAGCCCCTTTTCGTTTTCCTGGTACTGGGGATTGAACCTAGGGAGTGCAAAGCTACATCCCCATCCCGTTTTAAATTTTATCTTAGAACAGGGTTTCACTAAGTGCCCAGACTGGCTTTGAACTTAGAATCATCCTGCCTCAGCCTCCACAGAAGCTGCTGTTTCAGGTATGCACCATCAAGCCTGGCTGAAGTCCTCTTTTTTAAGAGATACACAGGTAGATAATAAATGATAGGTAGGTAGATAGATAGATAGATATTTGGGACTTTCCACTATAAAAATAAAATATGCCTATGATAAAAGTTTTGGAAAAAAATACTAAAAAGTAAATGATACAGGGAAAAAAAATCAACTCAGTGCTGTCGTCCAGGGAGATTTAAAATTTTGGTATATTTCTTCCCAGTGGAAAAGGCTATGTCAAAAAACAACAACAACAGAAAACAAGATGCAGCTCTTTGTCAGGAGGGCTGTTGCAGGAAGGGGCCTCACTGGTACACAGAAGCCCTCTGCCACCCACACCGGAAGGAGCCTGGGCTGGGTCCTCAGGAGGAAGTGCACCATGAACAAGGGCTGGGGCCTCTGGTCTCCCTGCAGTGGCCCACAAAGATGCCCGTGGTGACACTCTCTCCAGCGCACATTCTGCGGGGACGCCAGCAGGCCCTGCCTGTCCTCCTTCTGTCACAGCCTGCTCCAGCTGCAGAGGGACAGTGGGTGGAAAAGGCACCGTGTGTCCAAGTGCGGGGCAGGTGAGAGGAGGCTCTAGAAGCACAGGGAAGAAGCACCGATGGGAGGGTGAAGGTGAGGTGTGCGGGGCTCTCCAGGCGCCCAGAGACTGCGTCACAGTGTGGTTTTGACAGGCGGAACTCAGAGCTTGGGCAGAATGTCAGTCCCCATCAGCCCACACGTGATCTGCTGAGGGCAGGTGCCGACCAGGGCACTAATGCGACCGCCTGCTCTTCGCCATGGAACACAGCAGTCTCCTGTTATTTCAGGATGTTTAGCAGTGGACACTGTGGAGGGAACATCGCATGCCAGCAAGCCTCTTTTCTTTTCTTGAACTAGCCAAACAAATGCTGGGCGGTCTCACAAAACTGTGACAGGATTCACTCATTCAAAACATTTCTTTTTATTTCTTTCAAAACATTTCTTGAGCGGCTATGATATGACGGGACAGATGCTCGCTGAGCCTTTGGCACGTCCCACACACGGGACTGGGCACCATGGATCCGGCAAGGCACTGGCCCAGCAAGATGGACTCCAGTCTCCTGAGGCTTGCTGGGGTTCCCAGGAAGATGGGCACTGAAAACGGTGGTGACTGCTGACACACAGAGGGAGCTTCTCCCAGTTATGATGGGGGCAAAAGGACTAACAGCCAAACGCAGCTGGCACACTGGATCCTGACTCTGACGCGAGCTATAAAGGTCATTTCTGACAGCCAAGTGTGTCCGCATATGGACAGGAGACACCAGAGAATCACTGCTGATTGTTACAAGCAATAAAGGCACTGGGGGGTGCAAAAAGAGACATATCCCACTTTGTTCGAGAAGAAAAAGACATGACGCCAGAAATTCCTTTTAAACATTTCAGGAAGAATGAGGGAAAGGAGTGAAGGAGAGAGAGAGCTAGGGGGACGTGGCACAACTGTGATGACTGCTGAAGCGGAGAAATGAGGGAGTGGCGCTCACTGTGCTGTTCTGGTTTTGTGTGTTTGGAGAGGTTGGTAATATTCTTTAATAGAGCACATAGTACATCATGGTAGGCACCCTGATGGGGACTGGTATAAAAGGCTAAGGGAGTACACAGCAAAGAACAAGGAAGATTTGTAAAATGAGAAAACAAATCCATCAGGCTTATGAGTGTTCCGGTGCCATTCTGTAGTGCGGTGAGAAGCCATAATAAATACGTGCATGTAAGTAGAATAAAGGCAGGGAATTACAAGTGCAGCAGAGGAGCTGTCTGTGGTAAGCTCCAAGTGCTGAGGACAGCCAGAAGGTTTTCCTGCTTCCAGTCAGTCGTGTTCAGTCTTCCTCTTCCCTAAGCCCAAATCAGCAAGGCAGGAATCTGCTCCGATTTTCCTAGCTGTGCACTGGGGGCAAGCTGAAACCTTTCCAAGTCTCAGTGTCCTCATCTGTGAATGGGGGGCCAGTATGGGGCTCTACCATTAGAATATAAAGCACTTATATTTATATTTATTATTTATATTGCCATCTAAAGACTGAAAAGTCACAGCACAATGAACAGTATCTTGGCTCTTGTTAGCCCTCTGAGAGCATCTAAAATCAGCAGCGCTCAGCCCAAATCTTATGACTCCATACCACCACCTCTGAAGACAGAGCCAAGCTCTCCATTGAGAAAAGGGGACTTCTGCTCTTCAGCAGTGGGGAGTGAGGGGACAAGGCAACAACTGGGAGGAAAACCAGGAGAGGTACTGAACACAGGGGAGAGAATAGGGGTAGACCTCAATCATTCACAGGCACAAAAGGAATGGGGATTCCCTGGGTGCTCCCGAGGCTCCTGGGATCACCTCTACAGACACAGACACAGCTAACCACAGTCCTTAGGCCAAGTTACAATAAAACTTAATTGACTGCTATGAGGCTAATCATGATTTTCTTTTGGAAGAAGGGGTGGACAGAAAACCCTGGGCTTACAGAGAGAAGGGGCAGGGATAAAAGTGATATATTGTTTGTTTGTTGGTACTGGGGATTGAACTTCAGTGCTTGGGCTTGCGAGGCAGGTGCTGCAACCACTGAGCTAAAGCCCCAGCCCTAAAGTGATATATTGTTATAAAGATAGGTTCCAAAGAACTCCATAATGCTAGAATCAGTCCAAGGTCAATTAATACCATCCTTTTAAGTGATTAGAAAAGGTAACTCTCAAAGGTGCAGTCCAATCAGTGGCGGAAGAAGGCTCTTTCCCTAAAATAGCACCCAGATGCTGGCAGTCACCCCCACCACACCTGACCCACGCCGTCCATCATAATTGACTGCAGGACAGAGCCACCGAGTTTGCAGGATGAACAGCATCTGTGGGCTCACTGCCAACGCACCTCCTCATGTCCGCATGGACAGAATCAGAGGGCAGAGGGGCCCTGGCAGCCCACAATGGGGCCACCCACTGTCTCTCTACAGCTGCAGGGCAGCAGGAAGGGCACCAGACTGGGCAGGACACTTTCCCCTTCCCCATCTCTAAACAAGGAGACCAAACTGAGACATTCTGGAAAGTAACCATGAAATCACTGCAAAAGTACCAGAGGGCAGGACCCACCACCCAGGCAGGAGGTACTAAAGAAACCTATCCTCTAGCTCCTGAACAAACCCAGCTCTTACTACAATTAAGTCTCCAGAACAGCAGCCAGACTGTCCCGGGGACCCCAGATTCACTGCTTCGATCCACTGCCCCTGAGACTGGCACAGGGAACACAGAGAGGTGACAGGAGACTGGCAACACAGTCACAAAAAACATGGCCAACTAGCTGCTGCCTCCCCGACCCAGACTTGCCCACCAAGGGCTGGTTGGTGCCTTTCATCCCTCACCCAAACCACGGCAGACCAAGGTCCTGAGGCCAAACTGACAGCAAGAGGGGCGGAGTGTCGCAGGATCGCGGGGCCCCAGAATTGCAAAAGAACACTCTTTCCACTTTAAGAACGCAGGCCCCAGAATAAACAATGTGGAAGGAGACGCTCATTTACTCTGGTTTCAACACGCCTCTTCCCCATCCAGTAGAGGCCCTTCCCAGCTCTGCCGGAGAGGCTGGCCCAGGACAGCATTAACCCCACCTGCTCCGGCGGGCGCGACCCCACCTCTCCTCCGGGTCGGGCCGCGAGGGCCTGGGCAGAGCGCCGCAGG
>NW_022900928.1:17369198-17369557 GCF_012274545.1 Fukomys damarensis
GCCACTGACATTTAGCCAACTTGACTTCCTGTTATTATGGAGGGAAGGGACTAGGGACGGGGCCTAAGGGAAGGTGAGGGGGCGCAGCCCAAACCCTGGGAGCGAAATTTGGGGGCGGCTTCTGTCCGGGCCTAGCGACACAGCTCGAGCGTTGCGCCCACCCTGCTCTGACGTCTGCGGTGTTATAGGGTTAGAATCTCAAGGTTTGGGTGTGGAGGGCGCAGTGGGGAGCTCGGGACACGGCGGGAGGCTTCCACGAGGTCTGGTTGGTTCAGAGGCTCGGGCGGCACCTGCTCGCTAGGTCCCGCGGGGCCGGGCCGGGGATACTGCGGCGCACCTGACCCTCCCTTCCCGGCGCG
>NW_022900928.1:17369893-17392480 GCF_012274545.1 Fukomys damarensis
CCGGCTGTCAACGCCGCTGCCAGAGGTGCACGTGGGCTGAAGCCCAGCCCAGAGCTCAGGGAGCGGCCAGGCGCTCCCACCCTGACCCGTCCGGGTCCGAGACCAGCCGGAGGCTGATGGGAACTGGGCGTGATGGAAACCCCGGTGTTGGTATTTTGGTGTCCAGGGAGGGGCAAGGGCTGGGCCTCCGCTAGCTCTTTGGCCTAGGCAGGGGGAAAGCAAGGCTGAGCGTCCCCTTTTGGACGTGAGGAAGCTGCATAGCACTTCCAGCTCTGACTGCCCGCGTCCTGTGTACCTTCTTCCTTGCCCTGCTTCGTGATGAGCCCCAGAATTGACAAATGGCCTTGCCAGCTACTAGGCCCTCACTTAGATTAGCCTTGCCTTGAATACAGCTTGTTAGAAGAGCAGCGGTGGTACAGACCTGCACACTCTCGTTCCTGACCCCTTTGCGCTGCCCACCTTCCCCCGTAGCTTCAGAGAGGGCCATTCGTAGAAAACACAGTTTGAATGACGTGGGGCCCCACAATGGGTGTTGAGGTACTTACAGACTGAGTACTGCAGAACAGCTTGTGCAGATGATCTGGTAACCTTGATCATGAAACAAGGATCTCCTGGGGCGGGCGCCCATGGCTGACTCACCTCTTCGGCCCAGGGCCCATCATCACAGGGCTTGGCCCCATAAGCATCAATAAATGTTCTTGGAACGAACCGACCCAGCGGGAAGAAAACAGCCAGGCTTGAGCCAACAGTACGGTGGCCCCAGGCTGCTGGAATTTCCCAGCTCCAGAACACCCGCTATCTGCAGAGACCACCCTCCCTTGCCTGGCTGGTATAGAGCAGCTTGCCCCTTCCACTCCTGGGATTTTTTCTCTACTCCTCCCCATGTGATCCTACTTCCAGCCTTTTGGATTTTCCTAAGGAACTTACCTGCCTGGGAGTTCCATTATCCTCAGAATTCAACCAACTTCCTGCAGCTGAGTGTTCTCCAGAGCTGTTCCTATTCAGTTTGCTGGGACTCTGTCTGCCTCACCTTTCAGGGGGATGGTGCTGCTTCTGGTGGGACCCCTGAACACAATCTGAGCCTAGATTCCCTGGCAAGTGTCTTTAGTAGGGTCCCTTTTACATGTGTGCAAACTGAGACCAGTGAGGTTAAACAACTTGTCAAAGTCATGTGATGGAGATCAGAGCCCGGATCAGAGTCTAGATCTATCTAACTCTATAATTTCTTTGTCTAGCCACAGTGTCTGGAGCCTCTATAGCCATGTCCATGCCTCTGGGGCAGTGGGCAAGTCAGATCTGTCCCTGAAAGGATTGCTCTGGGCCTGGCCAGCTGCCAGTCCAACCACACATTCTGTTGAGCTCAGGTCTGGAAACTGTATAGAAAAGGAGACCTCAACCCAAGCCTGGCCCTGACTTATTTCAAAGTGATGCAGGAACCTCAAGACAGTAAAGAAGAGTAGGAAAACCCATTAGGTCTGCCTCAGCTTGACTTCACTGGACAAGACATTCTGATATCCCGCTGAGGCTGGAGGATCACAAGTTTGAGGCCATCCTGGGCAACCTAGTGAGATCTTGTCTCAAAAAAGGGGGGGCTAAGGGTGCAGCTAAATGCAAAGGCCCTGTACTCAAGCCCTAGGTCCCCTGCCAAAACAAACAAAAACAAAAACAACACACACACACACACACACACACACACACATACACACACACACAACACGCTGCTACTGGCCTGGGCCTGCAACATCCATATTTGGGTGGAGATGAAGGCAAATTCACCCACTCATTTAACAAACTGTGCTAAGAACCACATGTGGCTCCCATACTCATTAACTTATAAAAGCAGCAGATGATTAATCAGAGTACACAATGCTATGGGAACTGTATTCCTTACTCCTGTTTGTTTCTACAATTCCCATTGCCTTATCTACAGCATAATGTTCCCCCTTCAGATTAAAACAAATCTGACACTATTTCAGGAACATCGTGGGCCAACCAAGTTTAACAGAGATAGCATTGCTCAGCACAGAAGTTCTGGCAGCTCAAAAGATTAGAACCTGCTAATGCCTTCCCTGAACCTCTGCCTCCTCTCCCCTTCCCTACTCCCACCCTTTCTCCTGGGGGCACAGGTGAGAAATACCCTTGCTAGGTGGATCTGAGGCTGAGTTTCTCCGTGGATGTAGGGCAAAGTTGGACCTGATGGGAGTTAACTGGATAGAAGGAGCTACACCTTGGGACTTCTTGGATCAGAGCCACTTGTTACCTCGTACAAACCACCCTGGATGACAATCTTCATGGGACATGGAGAAGAAGGGGTTCAGGATGTCATAGCTCAAAGCAGCCACCGTGGACTCCCTGCTGGACTGGGACTGTGTGGGGGAGTTTATACAACTCGGGGCTTCAAAGAAAGGATTATGCAGTGTGAGAGTAGAAATGTTAAATGTTATCTAGTCCTCGGGGTAACTGAATGAACGAATGAATGAACAGGGGAGCACTTGTGAGGGTCCCAGAGGAGGTGGATTCCGAGTCTCTCCTGCCATTTATTGCTTGCTCTCTCAACCTCCTGATGCAGCAGCTCCATGTTCTATATTTAATAATAGCTTCTTCCCCAGCCTGCTTTTCTAGGGTGCTGCTTGTGGAGGCTGTCTGGGAGATGCAGATGGCTACTTAGCATCAGAGGGAGGGAGAGAAGGAAGACCCAGATTCATCCCTAAAAATATCTTCATCTCACACTAAAGCAGGGGGCCTCTGCAGCAGTGCGCATGCCTGGTGCCTCTGAAGCGGCTCCAGCTGGCAGTACCTGTTACCGTCGGCCTCCACCTGTCTGTTCCCAGAGGGGTGGGGGGCCTCAGGTCTGGTTCCTCTCCTTTCCAGTGTAGTAATGTGCTTGAAGAAAGGTCAGCAGGGAACTGAGCGGATTCCCCAGGGGAAAGTAACTGTAGTGAAGCCAGAACGCCTCTGGAGGTGTTTGAATAGCAGGGAAGAGAGCTGAAGATGCTCTGGAAACTGAGCGGTCCCCAGGGGAAAGTAACTGTAGTGAAGCCAGAACGCCTCTGGAGGTGTTTGAATAGCAGGGAAGAGAGCTGAAGATGCTCTGGGACCTCCTCACCTCCTTGCATTCCACAAAGCTGTAAAATAGGGACCTGGTGCTGCCACCAAAGGCATTTGATCTTTGAAAGGAGGGGAGCTGGTATCTATTTGGAGGCCAAACACCTTGTTAAGTGACAAGAAGAGGCTGCCTTTGGGAGCTGTTTGGAGAAGGACTTTGTAAGTCAGGAAGTGGAAACACTGAGACTTCCTTCTGGCAGATCCAGGAAGATCGCTGGGGCCTCATCCTGACCCCTTACCATCCTGATAGGCCCCAGCCCGCACCCATTGTACATGGACATGGCAAGGAAATGTTTTCAAGGCCACTAGGGACTCATCAGGCCTACCACACTTTCAGTGGATTTTCCAGAGATAGCTGGGGAAGAAATGGCAGCTGTCTGGGACCTGCCAAAGTCAATAACGTCCTCAGAGGCACTGCAGCACTTTGGGAACGTGTTCACCTTTCTAGCACCTGAGAAAGTTGATGCTGGAGAGCTGAGACTGTGGCTTCCTGCCGGAGGTGACATCCCACCCAGAGGTAGCAGCCAGAGCAGATAGAAACAGAGTGGGTGTGCAAAGGAGAGGGGGAGAAGCCGGGTCACACAAGTGCCCCAGACCTAAATGGACTGGGGAAATAGATACTTTTGATGCCAACTGTGAAAGCCAAAAGTATAATTCTGGTTCCTAGAGACACAAGAGAGCAAATGGAGGTACAAAACCCAGTGCACCCTTGTAGCAGGCTGGACCACACCTGCAGCCCAAGGAGGTACCTGCTCAGGGAAATCTGAAGCCCATTCCAGAGCACCTGCTGCAACTCCATGGAGCCAGGGAGATAGCTCTCAACTTGTGTCCCCAAGCCCTCCCCAGAGCAGCAAGGATAGGAATCCTCTTCTGTCTGCTCGTCCATGGAAAAGACTTACATTCTTCTGCCCATCCATCCATGCATCATATATGTTAATTCTACAAACACAGACAGTACAATATTCTAGGAGGTGTCATAGCCAAGAACCTAATAAATAGCACAGACTCTGAAGTCAAGGTGCCTGAGTTTCTTTGGGCAAGCAACCAACTTCTCTCTGTGAAAGTTTCCTTACCCGTGCTGGGGGAATAGTCATAGGACACATGCATAGAACAGTGCCAGGCCACAGTAAGTGCTATAAGGGGTCTCTGAGTAGAGAAGCAGTCTACGAGAGGCGTGCACTCAGTAAGCAGCTCTAGGTAAGGGACCGACTAGTGCCCAGCCTTAGTCCTGGGCACGTCACACCTTAGAGATGAGAGGACGGCCTCTCAGAGAAGTGGAGTCCTGGGGCCCTCTGTCTCCTAGGAGCCAGCGCAGTGTGGTGGGGTCCAAGGAGCTGAACTGTGTGCCTGTGCTCTGTGCTTCCCAGAGCTGCCCGCTACATCTATCCAGGCTTCTGTGGGGCGGTGAGGGGAGAGCAGCTCGTTCTCTGGGGACCGAAGGAGCGCATGGGAAGCCCTCAGCCCAACTGTGAGAGATGGATGACAGGCCACAGGGGGAGTGTGGCGAGCACTGGGAACAGGGGACAAAGGAAACACAGAAGCAGAGAGGAGGCACGGAGCCAGAGGCTGCAAAAGCTTCCTTCCTTCTGCGGAGCAGCTGCTCCTTGCTGAGTGCCTGCCATTCTCCTGCCTGAGTTGCTTGCATTCTCCAGAGTGGAGGGGATGCAGGCAGCAGGGAATAACACAGAAAAACAGCCTAAAATGAAGTGAGAAACCAACCAGGGGACAGTGGTGGCTAATGTTTGTGTTGGGAGAGGGTCACTGGCAAGGTCCTTGGTTCACCTTTATTCTGGTTGCATCCCCTGGCTACAGGATGGGGCACAACTCCCGAGCCTGACCCACAGACATGATACGGCCCCCGGAGAACTCTTCAGGACCGGTGTGTAGACAGATGTATAGCGGAAGAAGCTCTCTGTGTCCATATTCCCAGGGCAGTGGTAGATACCTGTCTACAATGGGAGAGAAAGAGACTCCTGCTGCCAAGGCGCCCCGAGGTGAAAGTTGGTGACTTTCTCCGGAGTCCTCTTGCCTCTGTCCTGTGTATCTGTAGGCTGGTTCTCTTCATTGTAGCAAATGCCAACAGCTCCCCTTGCCACAAACTTCCTTATCTAACAGAGCAGACTCTGCCCTAGGATTCCAAGCAGGAGTCCTGAGAGCCACTCTGACTGGGTGGGGTCGCAGGTCCACTTGAACCCGCCATGCCAGAGGAATGGAATGCGCTGATTGTCTCTGTGGGGGTGGGGGTGGGGTGAGCTCAGCTTCCCCTGAGGAGCAGGGCTGTGTGGGAGGCAGGCGAACACCTGAATGAAAGCCAAAGATAGTTAGGAAGGGAAGAAGGTTACACGAGTATATGCCAGACAGGCATAGCAGATGCGTTAGTTTGCACCTATGCCAGGAGCTTTCTAATGCAAAGCCCTGTGACTCTGCCTGAAGGCTTCCTCAGACCTCTGCAGCATGTTCGGCTGCTGCTAGAGCCGGCTGGAAGCACTGGAGATTTAATAAAGCAGTAGCAACCGCCAGCCACAGGTGGGCAAGGATTGCTGGACACGCATTCCAACGTCTTGGAGATGAGTTTGGAATCCGCGCCTCGTATGTTCCAGGTCCCTGGTGGGACTGGGCTTGGTGCCCACGGCAGCACCCTGACTGATTTGGCTTCCTTCCGGTCACTTCCCTGTCTCACTCCCCCAATCCCTCACGGCTGCTTCCTGGGCTTCCTTCCCAATAAACTGCTTGCATTCTCATTCTTAGCTCAGAGTCTGCTTTGGGGCCAATCCACCCTACGACAGGAGGGGCAGCTCCTCTGAACCTCTGAGAGGAGCCACTGTGGCATTCAACACTGTAATCTCAGTGCCTGTGGCGTCAACAGCACAGGTGACAATAAATGTTTCCTGAAGGATGAAAAGAGAAACTATTTATAAACGAGCAGGATACTAAGCAAGCAGTTCGTACCACTCAACCATTATTTCTCTAGGGGCCCGGATCCTGGCCGTAGACCTGGCCATGTGGACTCTCAGAAGGGCTTTATGCTTTTTGCCTTTCAGAAAGTTTTGTGCTCCTCATCCTCCCTGTTGTACTCTCCCCATTCCTACCCTGCCCCCACTAAGCTTTGCTCCAGGTCGGGAGCATTTTGGAGTGGATAAGTACTTTTTAATTAAAATTACATACTGTTTTTGCTCTTGCAATCTTGCTCCTACATTCAGCTTAGCTATTTAGAGATTGCCCAGTGCAGCCCGACCCCAAGAAGCTCAGGAGGTACTGTCCTCCTCCTTGTCAGTCCAGTGGACCTGCAAGGGACATTAAAAACTTTACCTGATTGTGAGGAATCCCCAAAGAGAAAATCCCAGACTTGGGGTTACCGGTGTAGCTTAGTGGCACAGTGCCTGCCTAGCATTGTGTAAGCACCTGGGTTTGATCCCCAGTACTATAAAAACAAAACTAAAAACAAGACAAAAAAACAAACCAAACAAAAAACAAAAGAACCACAGCCAGGTGTGGTGGTTCATGCCTGTAAACCCAGCACTCAAGAGGTTGAGGCAGGAGGATCTCTGTGAGTTCTAGACCAGCCTGGGATACATAGTGAGTTCCAGGTCAGTCTCAACTACCTAGTGAGACCCTGTCTCAAAAAAACCAAACCAAACCAAAACAAAACAAAGAACCACAGCTGCATGGGGCACGTTCTGGTGAAAAGGTGTAGGCTCCCACAGCCTGGTTCTGGGTTCTAACTCTGCTTACTGATGTGGAACTTGGAGTGAGTCCATTAATGGAGATAAGGCCTTTGTCACACCCAAGTTAGGCCATATGAGATGAGGTATATAAGGGCCTATGGTTGGGTCCCCATAAATGTTAGTTGCTGCCCTTCCTGTTTGCATGGTTTCATGTGGTAGCAACTTACTAATCTAGCACTGTTTGCCAGGATTCCCTTTGCTGGGTGGCTCTCAGTTAGGACCGACAGCAGGGACATTTGCATGACTCTTGAAGTCGTCTTTCACTGAAGGTCAGCATGGCTGGACTTCTGCAGCCCTTGTGTGTTGGCATGGGGTGCAGCCAGACTCCTGGTTCCTCCAACTCATGCAGACTCTGCTCCTGAGGCCAGGCCAGGACCTATGCACATACTGGGTGAAAGGTGTAGCTGCTTCTAAGGGTAATTGCATAGTCTAGGTTGGAGGTGCTGAGAAATAACAGGAATTCTACCTCCTCAAGGACTCTAGTTTGAGTTCCAGTTTGCTTCTGATTCACCCCACTGCACATCTGGGTTCTACTCAACTGCCAATTCTTAGACCTGGCACAACTTCTGACCCTCTAGCGGACACCGAGGCAACAGCCTTCTGCAGAACTCTTAGCCAGCTCCCATAATTATGTGAACCCTAAACCCTATGATAACCTCAACTTTCATATTCTGTTAATGGTCATGCTTTCTGAACACCTTAACTGACATAATAAGTAAATAAAAGTACCCTCTCCACTTTCTTTTGTACCAGGAATTGAACTCAGCACCTGCAGATGGTGGCACTACTGAGCTAAATCCTCAGCCCAAAATTGCCCCTTCTTATGATCCTACAACAAGCCCGTGTACTACCTCATTCATCTTCACAACTCTGCCATAGGAGATCAAGATTACTGACCCCACCTAACACTGGGGAAACCAAGACTGAAGAATTAAGTCCCAGTAGTTGGTAGAACTAAGATATAAAGCTGTCTGCTCCTCTCCTGAGCCTAAAGTGGTAGTCACTTTATTTCTCAGGAACTAGAAACAAGCATATGTCTCATCAACTACAAAAGTACTGCAAGTGCAATCGTATTTAGAAACAGGAGAAACTCTTAAGTACACAAGTTTGAGATGCTAAAGAAATGGCAAAAACAACAAAAAAAAGGTGTAACCCCGGAGAAGGAAAAACACTAACAAGTGGGAAAGAACTATGGACCTGCCAGTCCTTAGGCCAGTGGCTCATTGGGGGAACTGGTTTGGGCCATGTCCATGGCGAAGGCGGTGTACGGGCAATTCTGAAAAGAAACTTCACTTGGAGCGGAACAAAGTGCAGCAGTTGCTTCTCTGCAGTTCGCCATGCAGCACCCTCCCACAGGCCAATGACCCTTGACTGTCCAACTGGGAGGGAAGCAAAGATGCCACTGAGTGAGGGCTGCCCTGGGTGAGCGCCCGAGAGTCGCAGGATCCCAGAGCAAAGCAGGAAGGCCTGGCCCCAGCGGCCTTCGAAGAAGCTGAGGAGCCCTGCCGCGAGGTTTTCTGTTTCCCTGAGGACCGAGGGAAGCAGCTTGGAACAAGGCTGTGCTGCCCTGTGGACACCTTGGAGCAAAGCAAATTCATAGCGCATGGCTTACTCCGGGAAGAGAGAGAAGAGCAGGACTGAGGGACGATCAGGAGACGGAAGGCATGAAGCAAGCCCCACTGGGTCCAGCCTGTCTCCCATCCCCTCCTCATCCTTTCTGGGCTGTTCGTGCTTGGTGTTCCCATTGCCAAGAGCCTCCCTCCTCCCATCCACCCAGTGGTGCCTGGCGCTCCTTTCAGCCTGTGTCATGGGTCACCACAGCGAGAAGGCTTCCTTATTACAGCTGGTCCTGCTCCTGCCACGTTCTGCAGACTCAGCCATGCTGCCCCCTCCCCGTATTATTACATTCTCTCCGCTTGTTTCTTATGTGCCTATAACATCTTTGGAGAAGCACAGTACCTCCAAAATCTTTTTCCTCCTTATATTAAAATAAGCTGTAATACTGTTAATCAAAGCTGTGCCCCACTAAAAGGAATAATATAAAAAACACAGTCCAGGCACGGTGGTATATGTCTGTAATCCCAAGAAGGAATACAAGTTTCAACCCAGCCTGGGCAACATACTGAAACCCTGTCTTAAAAAACAAAAAAGGCAGAGGGTGTAGCTCAGGACCTGGCTTTGATCCCTAGTACTGAGAAAGACAGATAGATACTCTCATCATCAGATATTTGTACCATGAACACAGCAGGAAAGCTCAGTTTTGCTTCCTAGTTGCCATGAGGGGGGCAACTTCCTCTAGCACACACTTCTGCCATGACCTACTGCCTTGCCACAGACCCAGAGGAGGCTGACCAACCCTAGCCTAAAACCTCCAAAACTGAGTCAAAACAAGGCTTTCCTCTTTTTAAGTTGATTATTTCAAGCGTTTTGTTACAGTAACACAGTGCTGACTAACATATGGGCAGATATGAGTCAATTCACATTACCAGTGCATGGATCTATGCAATAATGTAACAAGAGAGGCAGGAGCTTGGGCTTTGCAGTTAAATCCACAACCCACATGAGTTGGAAACTCACAGTGAGTCACCTGACCTTGGATTAATGATTCTCTCTGCACCTCAGTTTTCTCTTGCATAAAATGAAGGTAGTAAAGCTGTTAAAAGTTATCATAAAGTTGGGAGAACTAAATTAAGTGAACTACACAAAACTCACCAAAGATGACATCTAATGAGACCAATTTTATGTGTGTGTGTGTTGAAATACACATTTTTAAAAGTTTGTCATTGCAGCCATTTTAACCATTTCAAAGTATAAAATTCAGTGGCGTTTAGTAAATTCATGAGGCAGTTAAACCATCACTATTATCTAGTTCCAGAAGGCTTTTATCACCCCAAAGGAAACTCCACCTCTACAAAGCAGTCACTCCCATTCCCCTTTGCCCCTGGCCTCTGACAACTGCTAATCTGCTTTCTGTCTCTGTGGAAAATCACTATCTTTTACCTTCAGCCTTTCTCTCTTTCAGTTTTTCCCGGTAGCTTTAGTCATGGTCAAGTTTCTCTTGTGAAACAAACCAAATCAAATGTTTAAAAGGAAACGAAAGTAAAGCGAATACAAATGCTACAAAACCAACATAAAGAAATTACTTTGTCACATCTTCTTGAGCCACTGCCCTGCCTCTTCTCTTCATATTTCAGCAATGATCACTGCACCCTTTCTCTGCGCCTCCACTGCCACTCACCTAAAGCTCTATATTCCCGCACCTGTTAGAATGACCAGGCTTTCCTGGTGGTCACACCCACGTCGATTTTCAGTCTCTATCCTCCTTGCTTTCCTTTCACCACAGCACATGGCTGACCAGGCCTCCTCCTCTGTCTCCCAGTGCCTCTTCTCTGCCCCAGCTTTTCCGCTGTAGGAGCCCTGCTTGCTGCTCCTCTCCTTCTCCCCCTCCCTTTGGATGATCATATCCACCACTCCTGCTGCGCTGTCAGAGGGACACCGGTGACTTCCAGCTCTCAGCCTGAATCCCAGCTTCATTTGTATTTGACGTTGCTTCTGCATGTTTTCAAGACATCGGCTGTAGTTGGAAAGTGTCCCCTAAGTTGCTGTGTTGGAAATTGAATGTTCAATGCAATGGTGTTGAGAGCTGGGACATTTAGAGGGGATGAGATCATCAGGACCCTGCCCTCACGAATGGCTGGATGTCAGTATCACAAGGGTGGGTCTAGAGCAGGTTGTCAGACAAGTGACAACCTCTCTCCCATGCTTCTGTTTTCCACCATGGGACCAAGGCAGGAAATCCCTCACCCAAAACTGGCACCTCCGTGTCGGACTTTGCAGCCTCTGCAACCATGAAAAACAAATGTCTTTTCTTTCTAAATTTCCCAGTATTTGCTATTCTCCTGTTGTAACTTGATTTAGGTCAATGGTATCCCTTCTCTGAATAACTACAATCACTTTTCTTTTCATTCACCTATGTTCTTTCTATCACTGTCAGAGTTATAAGGTACATCTTAAAATATAAAAGCGTGTGTGTCATTTTCCTGTTTAAACACCTCTACATACTAGAAAACACAGTTAAACTCTACTGCCCGGCCCTGACCATCTCCCCACCCTCATCTCCTGGAATATGCAGGATTTGTCACAGTTGCACCACTCTGCACCATGGGGATTTCTAGGTGAAGCCACCTCCGTCCTGACCCCAGAGGTGTGACACCTGACTGGGCTTGAGCCCAACAGCCTCTGAGCCCAGGAAATGGTTCAGGCCCACGTCAGAGCCAGTGAAAGCAATGCTGGGGGCATTGGTTTGAGCTTGGAGGATATCAGGCCTCTTTGCAAAGGATGCACAGAGAATAAACAACGGCTTCTTGAAAATAAAGGGAGCCTGAGACTGGACCCACCTGAAAGGAAAGAGGAAATCCTCACTGTGGTGAGGTCTTTTGAAATCTGCATCTAACCCTACCAAGAGTGATATGCTCTTTGCCTATTTTAAAAACATTTATTACAAACTGTACCACTATAAACATGGGTACGATGCTTTTAATTCTTTGGGGAAGATACCCAGCAGGGACTAGCTGGGTCAAATGGAACCTCTAATCAGTTTTTTGAGGTATCTCCACACTGATTTCCACAGGGGTTGCACCATTCTGCGCTCCCACCAACAGTGGAGCAGGGTTCCTTTTTCCCCCGTGGCCCCTCCAGCATTTGTTATTGGTTGATTTTTTCATAGCAGCCGTTCTTTCTGGGGTGAGGTGGAATCTCAGTGTTGTTTTCATCTGCATCTCTTAAATGACCAGTGATGTTGAACATTTTTTTCATATGTTTATTTGCTATTTCTACTTCTCTGTCTGAGAAATGTCTATCCACTTCAGATGCCCATTTTTGGATTGGGTCTTTAAATTCGGGAGGTCTGATTTTTTAACATTCTTTATATATTCTATCTAGTAGGCCTTTGCCTGAGTAACAGCTGGTAAAAAAGTTTTTCCCACATTGTGGGTTGTCTTTTCACACTGTCGGTGGTCTCTCTTGCTGTTAAGAAGCTTCTCAATAAAATGAGATCCCCATTCTTTGTGCTAGTTCACAGGCAACTGAGGTTTTATTCATAAAATCTTTTCCTATGAAAATGTCTTCAAGAGTTCTCCCTAACCTCTCTTTCAGCCAATTGTGTTTCTGTTTTAATATGTGATCTTTAATCCATTTTGATTGTAGTTTAGTGCATGGTGAGAGACATAGGTCTAGCTTTAATCTTTGGCAAGTTGAAACCCAATTTGCTAAAACTTTGAAACAGCCCAACTGCCCATCTATGGAGTACTAAGCCATAAAGAATGAGAAGCTAGAGACATTTATAGCTAATTCGATGCACATTGAGGCTATACTCTTAAGTGAAATAAATAGGACACATGTGTAAGTATCGACTAGTTTCTCAGGTGCGAGAAACTAAAAGTGTGAATAAAGATCAAAATGTTTAATAGATCACGTGAAATAGGAAGAAATGGTCCAAAGGGAAAGGGTAGGGGAAAGGAATAAATATGAGAAAATGAAAAAAATGGAACCAAAGTCTCTGTAAATAGAGTGGAAGGGTTGAAGGGAGTTCAATAAGAAAAAAATAAGAACCAAGATATGTTATGTAAAGGTACAAATTCCCAATAATGAATGTCAGCATACTGTACTCCTAAAATGTACCAATAAAATTAATGAATGAAGTTTAAAAAAATCATCTCCTACATGGCACCCCCAGCTCTGTTTTGTTATTTTATTCTTTGAGTTAGATTTTGTTTTACCTACAAGTCAAAATCTCTACCCATCACCCTTTAAACCTGTATTTCCCAAATTTTGCTAATATTAGAATCACCAGGGGAATTTTTAAAAAAATCTCCAATGCCAATAAAATCATAACATCTCCAGATGGGTGCAGACATCAGCAGTTTGAAAAACATCTCAGGAGATTCCAGTGCATGGCAAGATTTGGAATCTATTGCTACAAGCAAGGTAAATGGTTTCCTCCATGCATCCCTCGCTCTTGGACACCAACTTATAGCACATTCTTTTCCACGTCCCCTTTTGCACTCTGAGCATCTCGACGGCAGGTTCCCATCTCCTTTTTCTCTACCTTGCACATGATAGAAGCTTAGAAAGTGTGAAACTAATGAACAAATAGAACAAGGCTACATCATCTTCTTGTGTATTTTTCCTTCAACGAAGATGGTGCAAGATAGAAGAGGGGGGAAAATGAAAAATTGTAATAGAGGGCAGTCTCTGGAGCTGACTAGATTTGCCCGAATCCTGGTGGCCCAGGGCTCAGTTGCTCACTGCTCAATCTTCCCCCACCTACAAAACGTAAATCCGCTAGTGCTTACACCACAGCCATGTCATTGGGAGTGCATAAGTTAGTTGTGTAGAACGCTTAGAACATGCCTGTTCCACAGTTAGCACACACCAAGTGTCAGCTTCGATCTTCATCCATTCACTTGCACCCAGAGGGTGAGGAAATGCGGGCTCTCTGGGTCGGCTAAGAGGTGAACAGGAAGTGAGACAAACAAGGACAGATGGCTCTGCAGAATCTTGAAAAGGGGGCACAGAATGTGGGAAGAAGCAGAACAGAGAATGGTGCTTGGTATTTTCCTTTTTAGGCTGCCAGTCTGCACATATCCAGATACTGGAAGAAAGAGCCACTAGACCGGGAGAAGCTGAAGCGTGGTGTAGACAGAGTCAACCTTGAAAGAGGTAGATGCCACAGGAGATAGTAGGAGATGGATCTGGAGCCAGGGGCTGGAAGAACCTTGGACCGGAGCAGCCTGTGTGTCCCGAGGAGACCAGAGGAATCGGAGAGAGGCTGGGTGCCAGGATGTTCACACCTGAGTGTGCTTGGGGGGATGGGGTAGTGGTGGTGGTGCTTTTGCTTTGTCTGCTGTTGGCTAGCTTAGGTGAAGTTTGTTTGGGTGGCTGCAAGTTTACTGTGCTGGGGTGGAGAGTCCTTGAGTGTGTGGTGGCTGAACAAAAGACTTGTAAAGTTCCTCAGCTGCGCTGGCCTTGCCCTGCCCACAATGCCAACAGCACGAGATCAGAGCTTTCACAGCCACCCGAAAAGAGCCTGGTACCTGGAGGGAGGCCAGATGAAGGACTTATTGTTCTGCATTATTCATCACGTAGAATTCGGTCTCTTATAAAGGAACTCTTTCTACCTGAGAGAAAAGGAAAGTACTTCCTTGTAAAGAGCACACTTTTTAAAAATTCTTTTTTGGGTGGTACTGGGGCTTGAACTCAGGACCTTCACGCTGAGCTACATCCCCAGCCCTTTTCAAATTCTTTACTTTTTATTTTGAGACAGGGCCTCGGCAAGGGGCGAGGCTGGGCTTGAGCTTGTGAGCCATCTGCCTCAGGGCCCTAGAGTGCCAGGATTACAGGCACGTCCCACAAGAATACAACTTTAAAACAGCTTTTCTTATAACTGGACTGCATGGCTAGAGTCTTCCACATTAAAAGTGTGCGTGCTTGCAAATTTGTCAGGTGGAGGTTGGAGGATTTGGCTGTCTTAGAGAGAGACAGTGAGCTCCCAGCTAAGGATGTCCCTGACAACATCACTCCATCTGCCGTTGCTTCCTTATCTGCAAAAGAAGGGGGTGGGACCACAGCCTGCTTCCTTCCTCCCTCCTAGAAACTTACTGAGCTCCCACTCTAGGCAGGGAACTCCTGTGGGTGCTGCATGGAGATAAATACAACCTGATTAAACAAAACCCAACAGAGACAGACAAAACCTGATTAAGCCACTGGCCCTCCCTTGATTAATGTGCAGTTTCGCAGGAAAACCAAAGTCATTCCTCAGAATTGGTGACAGGAGTCCCAAGGGTGCTCAAGTCCCTTACATAAAATGGTGTAGTGTTTGCCTGTGGCCTACCCACATCTTCCTGGGTGTCTAAATCACCTTTGATGGCTTGCTATGCCCAGCACAGAGTAACTGCTAAATAAATCATAGCTATATGGCATTGTTTAAGGAACAATGACCTCCGAAGATGTACGTGTTCTGTGCAGGTGCATTCTCCCCTCAAGTATTTCCTGCAGAAGTTGGATGAATCTGCAGATACAAAACCTGCAGATACAAAAGGCCGGCTGATAATCAGAATCACTCCGCTGTTGCTGAGGTTTTCATTGCCTCTCATTTAAACACTTTCAGTGGCTTCCTAATTGGTCTCCTTGCTTTCAGTGGTCACGTTTTCTGCCCAGTACACTGGCAAAAGCTTTCCTCTGAAGCCCGTAGCAGTCTGCATGCTGTCCTCCAGCCCCACGCCATGACAGGCACTGCCACGCTTTGTTTCTTTCACCCATGCTGTCCTCGTTCTCTCTGTCTTGCAAACTCCTACTCACCCTCCAAGGCCCAACTCTATGCTTTCCCTACACCCACACCCTTGGCAGAGCAAATGGCTTCTGCCGACTGTGCCTCCCTAACCCTTCTAAACATGCCTCAGTTTTAGCATTTACCGTGGTATGACCTGTCTCCTACATTGGGGAAGGGTTGGACCTTCATTATTTTTGCTTCCTTGATGCGTGATATTTAGCAAGTGCTAAATTGGTGACTGTGAAGTTATTGACTATCATGTGTGAGAAGCACACAAACATCTCTGCTCTTTACTTCCCAGGCCATTGCCAGGCTTGGGAGAACGCTGGGGACCAAGGACATGGAGATATTTTTCTCTTATTTTCAAGCACAAGGCAACAAAGTATGCACAGTGAACACTCACATACCCACGCTCAGCTTTGACAAATCTTATCATTTACCACATTCGCTTCAGATATTTTTCTCCTTTTTTCTAGGACATTACAATACACACTCTGTATACCAAAGGAATCTGTTCCCTTTCCTTCTGAATTGAGTGTTTATCATTCTTATGCATGTGTTTGTGTGTTTACTACAAAGGCATATATTTCTAAATGCTGTTTTATACTTTTTGTTTTGTTTTGTTTTAAGCATTTTAACTTGGAGCCATCTTGTTCTATACACATGAAATTACAATGTGTTTTTCTCCTTGACATATTCAGATACATGTGGGCTTATTTCCAGGATTACTGCTCCCTTCCACTCTCTGCTTGTCTATTCCTGCACAAATTCCTTCACATAAGGGCCTTCCTGAGAGGTCATAAGAGCTGGCAGGATAAGTCTTTCCTCGTTCTTCTTCAAAATCATCACACCAGCCATTGTTTGTCCTTTTCGCTTTCATATGAACTTTTGGATCAGCTCTTAAAGGTCTGGCACACATTAGTAAGCCCATCTACTCGGAAGGCTGAGTCAGGAGAAGTCTGAATTCAAGGCCAGCCTGGAAAACTTAATGAGATCTCATTCTTGAAGGAAGAAACGTTTGGAAATTGCTTACTTAAATTTATATGTTAACGTGCATGAAGTTCTATTTTTATGGTACTGAGTCCCTGTTCTTGTATCAGTGCCCATTTATGGTCCATAGTACCCTCATCACAGTGTGGTGCCTGCCAGGCCTCGCCCTCCTTCAGCCTGATGCAGACCTCCCTTGCTGCTCGGCAATCCTTCTGGGTGGGATGTGGTGATGAACCAGCGCATCGCTCCCCAGGAATTCTGGTGGTGGAGGAAAGAGCACCCGAGAGCTCGTGCTGGGCCAGAGCAGGGCCCAGCTTACAGGAGAGCAAGGAAGGCAGACAGGCTGCTCAGACCCCCGCCAAGCCCAGCTAACCCAGAGCGGGTGTGGGCTGAACGCAGCACTGCTACGGCCTCCTACTGCTGCCAGGGAAGATAGCTCAGTCCCCCTATCACGCCTTCCTCCTCCAACCCCGTGAATCCTCAGCTTCCTCCCAAACTTCACCTCAGGCAGCCCCAAGTCAGTCAGGGCTGACACCATGAGGCACTGCTCTGCCACCCAGCCCAAAGCTCTCCAAGCTCACAGGTGTTTGCTGGGACCCTGTGATGACCCAATGTGGGTGGCTTTGAGTGGCATCACAGGCCTGCACAAGGCCTGAGCCCGTCCCTCTCTGCAGACAGAGGGTGAGTTCGCTAGACCTGTGCCCTCCTCTCAGGCTGCAGATCACTTCCTGGGTAGAAACAGAAGGCTTCGGGCAAACCAACGAGCTGAGCAGACGTGTGGAGAAGACTTGGCTGCAGGACCTACATGTGACTGCTCCTTCTGGCCACCAGCTGACTCTGGATTTACGTGGGCAGGAGCACTTACAATCTGGCCTCTGAGTGCTTGGCAGAGGAACTATTTGTATCTCCTTCTGTCGCTTATGGGAACAGATAATTGTCATACATTATAATGAAGATTACAAACATGGTCTCTGTCCTGCTCCCCCTCTAACCCAGCAGGTTAGAGGCCCTCACGCTCAGTGAGAATCTGCTGTGTGTCTGGTGTTGGGCAAAGTGCTTACAAGACATGGCCTCAGCCCACCTTCACCAGAGTGGAAGGTAAGACCACCCACTCACACACAAGAAGCACAGGCTCTGGGAGCCTAGGGGACTCATCCAGTCAAGGTCCCACGGCTAGTCCATGATAGGACTGTGACTGTGGAATCCACATGCAGCCCATGTGGTGCTGCTGCCTGCTGTGGCAGGGAGAGAAGAGACAGGAAGAAAGGTAAGGGGGAAGGAAGAAGGATATGGAGGGACCGTGGCAGGAAGAAAGGGGAGGAAGGAAGTTGAGAGCAAGGAAGAGAACGGGGAGGCCGGTAGTGTGGGAGGCAACAGGCCTGTCCAGGAAAGGACTCCCTTTCCCAGGGCCTGCTCCTGGGCCCTAGGATCACCCATTCCAGGGTGATTTTGCATTTCCAGAGCGGTCTTCTGTGTCCTTTGGGGAAAGGTGGGGGGGCAGATGGTCACAGCTGAGGGCCCTCTCTGAAGGCAAGACCGGTTCTTGGAGGCCTGGTGAATACGGGGAAGAATCCTCAGGCCAGTTCCCGCAGGCACCCTGCCCTTTGTGATGAGAACAGAAATGCCGCAGCAGCTCTGCCACCCCAAAATCCTGGTAGAGGGACTCTGCTCAAGACTAATGGAAGAACCCGAGGGATGATGTGCACAGCATTAACTTGGTTAAGCAGAAACAAAAATCAAGCTTTTCCAGAATACAGAAACTGTCTCTGGCGTTGGGCCTCTGGACATTTTCCTGTGTTCTAGTGCTCTCTCACATGGCTGAATCACAGTGGAGAGCATTCTCTCCCTGCTGCTGGATCTGCGTCACATTGTTCAAAGTTCTCCTCAGTCTCAGCCAATGGAAGGAACGAGAGGTAGGTGGCAAGGGCAGAATGGGCTTGGGGAGGCCACTGCAGGTGGGGCTGTCCCTCCTGAGCTGCCATTACAGAGGGCTCATTGCTAAGCATTACCTCAACCAGGAAGAAGCCACTCTGGACTTTTGACTTCAGTTTCCCTCCTTCTCTTGTGTCCCCAGCTGCCAGGCATTTCTTCTTTCTGGGAGCTACTGAAGGAGTTCTGTGACGCCAGCTCTCCTCTCAAACTCTCTGCAGCATGGACTTAATTAACAACCAGTCCAATTTGCTCCTCCATAGGAAATAGGGCAGACAGGATGTTGATGCCAAAGGAAGCCAGAAAAACCAAGTCAGTATGGGAGGCATTGCCAGCTTCCTGCCAAAATTCTCTGGACTGAGCTACAGGGCCTGCCAGGACAGGAATATTGGGTCTGGGGCCCTCAGGGAGTTAACAGATTGGCTTCAGGCCTGGCAGAGGCTCTAGGGTGGGGTGGGGGTGGGGGCTCAGTCAGGAAGAATCTTTGGCATTTGCTAAGGATACTTGTGCTCAGGTGGGCAGCAGCATCTCACTTCCTTTTGAAACAGGAAGTGGTTTAAGATTTAGAAACCAGCTCTGGCTTATAGAAGAAAAGATAAGGGAAGTTAGCAAAACCCTAGGATTCCAACCAAATGGGGTCCAGGGGACTACCACTCATAGAGAAACCCATGAGAACTAGAGCAGAAGCTGAATTACCAGATGGGGCTGGGAAAAGCTGGGAGCGGGGAATCAAAGTTGAGGGCCTGAGGCAGGTAGGTCTGCCAGGATGCCTGTGGGTCACGAACTGATCCTTGTCCTCTCTCACTGTCCAGGCAGTGCTCCCACTGCTATCACAGGGATAGTCTCACAGGCTGGTAGGCCTGCAGATGCTAAACAGGACAGTTAAAGAGCTCTAACCCTAGCAGATGGGCCTGCCTGAGGAAGTAGAAAATGACACCTTCATTCTCACCATATAGGCATTAAAATGCAAATCTTTACTTGCACGTGTTACACTAAACCCATGACTTCAGACTCAATTTGTTCCCCAGGACTGGTTGTAACTCAAGTTGATCAGTGAAGGTTCAGGCTCCCGTACGTAGTCTTCAGTCTCTTTCCTGCATCCAGGCAGATTTAGGAGTCCTTAGAGAGTCACTGGCCCAGGATTTCTCAATTGACCCCACACAGGAAGGGGTGCTGTAATGTTCCTGCCAGAACTCTTTAAGGGTTAAATCTGTGTCTCAGACCATCTGGAAGCACAAGCAGCTGGAATTCAGGTCATAACTCAAGACTTTGGTCATAAGTTAAAACTAAAATTCCGGTCATAACCCAAGTTGTTTATATGTCTTAACTCAAGGGCCCACTGTGTAGTCTGATTTCTTTCCTACAGTGTTGGCAAAGCTCTTGCCCAGCACTGACTGCATCCATTGACTTTTGGAATTAAATGACAGCATTTCCTCCTCATGGCCATTCTTAAGTGCCTTTAGAAAAGTGGAGAAAAGAAGAAATTGAGGCACAGAGAGCTAAAGCGTGTAAGGGAACACAAACCAGATGGGCCACTTTCTCCCTTCCAGGCCCCTGGCAGGCAGTGATCACTATTCAGTCACCGCATTCCACCCCGTGAGCCCAGAGCCCTTAGCAGCACTCAGAGAGGCCCTGCAGCCTTCCTCTCCAATTGGTTTGTGCCTGCTGTTCATTCCCTTGGTGCTTGAGTGAAGAGCCAATAAGGATGGAACAGAACAGGGAGGAAGTGTCCCTGGAAAATAAAATGTGCCTCTGTAATGCCAGACAATGGTGATGGATTTTATTTCCCAGTTGGCTTTAATTCCCAAAGCTGGTAATATCTCTCATTTGAAATTCTCTTGTGCAATATGACTTTACCATGTCCCTATCAACAGGTGGCATCTTTTTGTTTGCTACCTTAAAGACCAGGATGCTCTGGCTGCTTTGACCAATAGAATAAGAAAGAATGTTGCTGAGCCCACCCTGCAGCACCCTTTACTGGCATGGAAGCTTCACTTCCTGTCTCTTGGAACCCAGCCACCATGTTGGGAGAATCCTACGTCACAGGCAGACGTCATGTGCAGTCAGCAGCCCAGCTGAGCCCTGGAAGGCAACAGGCACCTGTGAGCCATCTCAGACTCCCCGTCCAGCCAAACCTTCAATTAGTCATGTGTCTATAATTATATGAAAGGCCCCAAGTGGACATTGCCCAGGGAGGGCCAGTCTATACACAGGACCATGGAAATGCAGAAGAGAGTATATAATAAATCACTTAAAGCCATTAAGTTTCAGGTGGTTTGTAACTCGGCAATAGATAGCTAGAACAGAAATAGACTATTCCCAAAACTCGCCTCCTGTCAGCCATAATATATGATTTCTCATAACTGGTTGTTCGGCATCTTTGAGTAGCTGGCAGATGGGCTGGGGACTGGCTGACTAGTGGCTTTCATTGAGACAGCTGTATTCTGCTCTGTATGATCTCTTGTGCCTCATCAGGCCAACCCAGAACTATCCGTCCTCAGAGAAACAGAGAGAAGAGAAGACACAAAGTTTAAGACATGGTGCCATGAAGTCACATGGCAGAAGGTGTAGAAACTGGAGGAGAGGGAGAATTGTGTCCATTGTTGCAATCAGCCCATCGTGGTAGCCAGTGCTGCTATTAAGAAGTTTACAAGCAGTCATGAGATGTGACTCCCTCCTCTGTTTTCTCTGCCATCTCTAGTTAACTCTCCCTTACTTGATTACTTTTCATTATTTTAACTTTCCAGACTCTGTGTGAGGAAGGTAAGGGAGAAGAGGGACCCACATGTAGGAGCTTTTGGGTGGTCAGCCCTACTTGTTGAGTGCTCTAGTGCTGTGGTCTCACGATGCTGTTCTGTGAAGCCCTGGGGGCATGGAGTGTTTTGGGGAGGCTATGAGAGAAGTGGGTGTGTGTAAGTGTGAGGAACCTTGGCTTCCCACCCTAACCAGGGTAGCTCTGGTCTCACTCTTGAGATTTCGTATGGAGAAAGGTTATGCAACTTTGAAAACAAAACCTGAAGTCCATAAGACCACGCCAACCTCTCAATCTTCTAGAGGAGGAAACAGTCTTGCATGTGTCTACCCTATGTGGCTCAGCAGCTGGATGTAGTGACTGGTATCAGAACCCATCTGTTAACCCACCACTGTATCCAAGGCAAATTCTCCTACCTGATTCTTTCTTTGGGTTCAAGGTGGTAGAGAATTGCTAGAGTGTTCTAGATGGAGGAAACTAAGGCAAATCAGAAGGGATGTTTCTGACATGTTACTGCTTCAGCTCTCAACTTCACCAACCACGATCCTTCACAGCCCATAGCCCTTAATAAACCCTGCTCCATCCTACACACACACACACACACACACACACACACACACACACACACACACACGTCCTCGCAGGATGGTTCCTGTAAGGGTTGATCTTCAGAACCACAGACCCTTCAGGGCATGATATTGACCATAGTTTGGGCCAATTGATCAGCTTGGGGACAGAGCAGGGCAAGCCTGCTGCCACTGATCCTAAGAGGACAGATGGAGCTCTGCCTGGAAGGAAAGCTCACTTCCCAGGAGAAGGCCTGGCTTTGCTGTGACCTCCTTGTTCTCCTCCCAGTGTGTTAATTCCATTTCTTCCCGACTAAGATTTTTTTTTTAGGACATGGGCTATTTATAGCTCCTCCTAAACCGTTTTCAGTCTGTTTCCTGTTCAAGTACTGCATTAGTCACCACCAAGTGTCTCAGGCCATCTCCCATCCCTGCTGGATCCACAGGGAGCACAAGGGTGCTGGCTGGACTCAGGGAAGTAGTCAGGGGAGGCAGGAGGCTGGCTGGGGAGGCAGAGGGGAGCATCTCTTGTCCCCCATTCTGTGCAGCATAAAGCCTCAAGTCCTTGTGGCTTCCTGGAGTCCTTATGCTCAGTCCCTGGAGACACAGAAACTTCAGAGGCACCTCTGTTTGGCTGCATATTTTTGCCATTACTTGATGACCTATTTGCATGCAGCTCCTTGTAGAGAATTTCCTCCCAAGCCATATACGGTGATTTCACTGCCCCACGAGCTGGGGCGTCTATCTGTAGTCCATGATTAGGTTCCTTCGGGCTCCTTGCTGCTATCCTCACCTCCCTCCATCCCTTTACCGTAGGTTTCCATTGTTACTCTGTCCCATTCAAGCTTAGTTCTCCCCACACATACATGGTCCTAAGAATTGACCAGCTTCCTCTGAAGATCTGAGCTGAGTTCTTGTACCCACAGCCATAAGGAGCAGTGAGAGAGAAGAAGGAACTTCAGGCCAGGGAATAGTAAAGGGGACAGAAGCAGCCCACTGTGGCCTTTCGTCTTCCTGTGCCTTCACTTATTTTGTTTTTGGCCTAGAATTCATCCCTGGACCATGGTGAATGCATCAAGAATCTATTGCTGGGGCTGGGGATTTAGCTCAGTGGTTCTACCATCTGACTCGCAACTGCAAGGACCCGAGTTCTATCCCTGGTACCAAAAAAAAAAAAAAAAAAAAAAAAAA
>NW_022900928.1:17392757-17421939 GCF_012274545.1 Fukomys damarensis
AAAAAAAAAAAAAAAAAAAAAAAAAAATCTATTGCTGGAAATTGCCAGTGGTCACCAATATCTCCTAGTGGCCCCTGGCCTCCTTGAGCACATTGATTAACCTTTACAAATAACTGGTGAAGGACCTGGGTGTAGGGCTTCTGCCCTGTGCTTTCTGACCCTGAGCTTTCTGGGTATGGGGGAAACCAAGGTAAAGGGAAGTTGGAAGTTCTGTTTGGATAAAGTGTTACCAGGTGGCCTATATCCCAGAGATGGAGAGCTTTCCAAGTGCATCTGAGGACCTCAGACTGACTGATTCTAGGTTGTCTTTGGGGAAATGGCCTTTCAGTCCCAACCTCAAGGTTGCCCAATTCGGAGCAAAGAACATGCAATGCCAGCCTGCCTGGGAACACCTCTGTGCCAGGTTTCCTGACGTGTGCTATGGAAACAACACTCAGAAACCGCCTTGGTGAGAAGGTGCATGAGCTAAAGCCACCTTCGGTCCTGCTCAGAGCTGGCCTACATACCAGGCCTGAGTGGGGGAGGTGGAGGAAATTGGGCAAGAGATGTGCATGCCAGTGCCAGCTGGGGCCCAGTCATCTCAGGGCTACTCCTGAGCTGTGATGCACACTGACAATCTGGCACAACTATTCTTATTTCCATTTGGTTTCAGTCCTAGGAAAGTCGTTACAGACTGTCTCCCCACAGAGGTACTCAATTACATCCTTAGGAGGGTGAGAGTCCAGAAGATGCCATCGGGGAATGGCTGAGTCAGGTTTAGTCAAGGGTGGCTGCTGCAACCAGTGCTGGAGGCCTTGAGACTAAGTCCTAGGGCATGGGTGGTCCAGGAGCAGGGGCACCGAGCAGAGACTTTCCTTCTTTGAAACCACAGTGGTAGACTATGACTCGGAGAGAACACAAGAGCGACACTCTACCCAGTCTCCTTGTTAAGGGCCCCTCTCCTACTTCTACTTTTTAATTTTGAAGATACACACACACACACGCACACACACACACATAAAGCATGACAAGGTCCAGTGGAGAACTACAAAGTAGAAACCCCTGTGCTCCAGTCAGGAAACGAAACACTGCCAGCCATTCCATGCCCTTCCACGTCCCCATCTGGTTATACGCACTCCCTCTCTCTAGATGTCTTTGGTGTCCACTTCCTGTTTCTATGGTTTTTTTACCACCTCAGTTTCTAACCTGAAAGAAAACACTTTGCTTTTGCCTGTTTCAAGCCTTCAGGGAATAGATCTGTGTTACAGAGCGCCTGGGTATGTTGCTGCTGGATTGTGTCCTGCCACCCTGCACTGGCTGCACTTTTTGACTGTAGGCTGCATCTTACTACCGGGGTGTGCCAGGTGTTCTTCCTGATACCGCTGTCGGTGAACACCTGAGCTCTTTTCAGCTTTGGGCTGTTACGAGTAGTGCCACAGTGAGTGTTCTTGATATGTATGTCCTGGTGCCATTGTACACACGTCTCCAGGGCCGATACCTAACAGTGGAGTTGTTGGGCTATCGAGATAATAAACGGTCTTCCTGGGGCCTGCACTACTTTTGCTCTCTCTCTCTCTCTCTCTCTCTCTCTCTCTCTCTCTCTCTATCTCTCTCTCTGTCCTGAGGGAAGAAGCCCTCAGTTCAGAAGTGCTAAACCCACAGAGAAGCTGCAGGAGGAACCACTGCTGAGAAGTCCTTCCAGGTGTGCTTTTGCTCTTTTCCCTGCACCATCGTCCTGCCTCTGCTACTGTGGCTCCCAGCACTGAGCTCAGTGCTCCCACTGTCGGGGCCTCAGCTCATCGTGGCTCCCAGACTCATCTGATCGAGGACATGGTGGGCAGTCGTCATCTGAAGGTCAATCCAAAGGTAGTGGGACGCCGGGCCCCAGGCAGGAAGTCAGAGGTTACTCAGGGTAGGGCTTCATCACGGCTGATGGCTGGTCTGCATTGCTGCATCTGGGCCTGAGGCATGACAGTTCCTCCAGGCTGCCTAAGTCAAGCAGTGGGAGGAGACATTAGGGCTACAGCTGAGGCCTGGGACAGACTCTGAACAGCTTTGAACAACGCCTAACTTAAATAGTCTTAGACCAGAAAGAATGAATGAGCTTGTGACGAAATGTAATGGTATCCCTGCCTTCAGAAGCTTGGTCCCGATGCTCAGACAATATCATCATGCGCAAGCTCGTGCAATAGCTCATCTCTGCTTTAGGCGGAGTCAGCAGTAGCTAAGATGAAGCTACATTGAGAGGGTCAGATTCTGGGGCAGGAATGGAAGCTGGTAGTCCAGGCTGAGGTCAGGCATCAGCAGGACCCATGAACAGGGACGGTGCAGGGAGTGATGCCCGTGTCTGGACAGTAGGTGCCCCCCAGGGCGTTCCTTGGGCCTAGTGAACCACTCCGTTAAGCTTGGTAATTGGTAGATTCACACAACCCTGTGAAGACACATTTATACCCTCAGGTTCCTAAAAATATTGGTCTAGTATTATTCTGAGTATCTAGGAGGAGAGTCCCAGAGAGGAAAGGTTTAAAAAAAATGCTCCTACTAGATGCAAACTATTTGAATGTATTTTCTATACTAGAAATTGGGAACCAAAGGTCTGACTTTTTAACATTGGATACCACTTCCAAGTAGGTATTGTTGGAATTTCGGGACATTTCGGTGATGTGTGAGACCAAAGGGACAGAATATTTGAACTCAAGGCTGTTTTGACAATTCCTAAAGGAATAGTAGCTGCAAAGGTCTTAAATAACATGTATGAGGCATTTCGTTTTGTTTTGTGCTAGGGATGGAACCTAGGCCCTTGCATATGGTGTGCCAGCCAAACACTTTACCAATGACCTACACCCTTAGGTGTTTTGTCTCTGTGTTTGCTTAATGAAGAAAAGAATGAAAAAAACAAGAGATCAGAAAGTGATGAGACCTTGTTATTTTCAAGATCACACCTCTGCTGTGTTGTTTGTACAAAAAGGTGTAAAAGGAAGAATCTAATCCTTCTCTCTCAGTCCCCTTTCCCAGGGGGGCCACTAGTCAGTTTCTCATGCAGTTTCCAGAAAAGACTCTTCTGCAGCCAGGCCCAATACTCAGGAGGACCGAGGAGGTGCTCACGCCTGAATGGGAGGGACCCAAGGAGAGAATGAGAGCGCCCCAGATCCTGGGGCCCCTCCCCGCAGGCCTCTTGCTTCTGCACTCCTCGTGATCCAGGTGAGTCCTCCCAATGGGCCTGGGCTGCCCTCCAGCCCTGTCACTGCCCAGGCCACAGCGCAGCCTCAGGAGAGCTCCCGGCAGGGGAATGGTTACTGAGGGAGGTGCCTGGAGGGAAGGATTTTCGCACTGATTACATGTTTGGTGCTTTAGAACATCTCCACTCTATTTTTTCCAGCCGTGATTCATCCAGGAATCATCAGAGAGAGCCTGATGGGGACCGTGCCCGTGCTCCTTCCCGAGCTTTGATCAGGGTTACATAAGTTTGTACTGATTTGCACTTAGAAGCTGTTTTGCTTTCGCTGCTCATCGCCACAGGTTAGGAAGAAGACTGTGTAGTGCCAGGGCTTACATGAGTGTGAACTCTTTCTTAGCCATCAGTCATATGCATCCATACACATGCATGAGATCAGGCCTGGAATAAAACTGACTCAGAATTTCTCCCTCAACATCATTACCCACTCATCACCATTCACTGATTGTATATCTTGAGAATTTATCGATTCCCAGGCCCTGGGCTATCCCGTCAGCACTTTCGCTTGACAAGTTAGAATAGAGACTCGTTTTCCTGAGGCTAAGAAAGGAAGAGAGGTGCAGACTGAAGGAAAACTGTGTGCACGAGGAAGTATCTGGGAGCAACTGCCAAGGACTCACACAGTCAAGGGCGAGAAGCCAGGGGAGAACGGGCTGTGTGGTGAAGGACACCAAATTCTACAATCCTAAATTTGGTCTTTATTTTAAAGGCCGGTGGGAACCATTGAGCGTTTTGAAGAGGAGAATTGAGTCACTGGGGGGCCCAGCACAAAGAAAAGGCCCACTTAGCTAAGGTAACTGGAGGAATGTTAAAGGAGGGGCCGTTACCTAAGGTTTAGGCAGCAAAATGACAGGAATGGCACTGCACACAGAGCAAGTTAACATAGGGACTAAAAGGCAGGAAGCCTGAGAAGGAGCTGGTGCTGAGAGAACCACGCGAAGGTCACCTTGCGAGGAGGCATGGGCATGAGTTGTGGTGACTCCACAGTGAGGGAGCCCAGGCAGATACCAGGCCCCTCTCTCCCTGCCCCTGAATTCCTAAGTGCTGCCCATTGGCCAAACCCAGCTGGGCCCAGGAGGTCATTGCCATAGTTCACAGGGTGCAGGCAGCCTCCTGGCAAGCACAGGCTAGCGAGGGTGGAGCGATGCCCTGAACATAAGCGGTGCCAGCAAGCCAGCAAGGCCTCTGGGCAGGATGGAGGAGGAACTGGAGACAGAGAGGGCAGGGTGGGAGGGAGCACGAGGGTCAGAAGGGAGCACTGGCCATGGACACAGGAGGAAAAGAAAGACTCTGCCGATATTAGGGAGGAAGGATTGTCATGACCCAGTGAGAGATGTGAAGAACAGGGAGGGTGGGTGGTGACACCACGGACACGTTTTGGGGCAAGTCGGAGAGCAGGTGCTGCTATTGGACAAACAGAAATGACTTTCTCTGGCCAGCAAAGCTAACCATGGACGGAAGGACAGATGGCTTCCCGTGTCCCTGCTCTGGGCAGTCACAAAGCTTTCTGGTGTTTCTGCTTCGAAACCTGTGCCTTTTCCTCTTGATTTAGCAAGCCCTAGCCTCCCACTTCAGTGTGGGTCTGCCCTCCCTCCTCCAGGCTGCAAAACGAGTTCTGTTTCTACTTCTCTCCCCTGTCCACTGGTCTAAATACCAGTCCTTGAAAGTCACAATGAAAAGTGACTGACTGCCAGCTCTCTGTGGAGATAACTGGCAATTTTAAAGACAGCTGCTGGAATTAATCTGTAATTTAGAGACAAAAGGAAAAGATTTTTTATTTTTAGCTCTGGATCTTCCCAGGGGGACTCTGAAGCCCCCACTCCACCCCATCCTACACCTCCTCAAAAAAGCTCAGGTGTGGGGCTGGGGATGTGGCTCAGAAATAGAGTATTTGCGTGTATAAGGCCTGGGTTCCATTCCCAGCACTGCAAAACAAACAAAAACAAACAGAGCTTGCTCTATTGCACAGAGACACGAATCTGTCATTCTGGATTTATTCAGGACTTTGAATGTTGGTGCAAATCTTAATGTTGGCTGCTAAGAAATGTGCAGTACATTTAGGGACAGGGAGGACATAAACAGATTCTAGAACAACAGGACAGCAGTAAGGTCAGAGAGCTGAAGCCCATGAGCACCCTCTTCCTCCCCCCAAATTCCTATCTTCCCTCCCACTCATGGATCCACCTTGAAGCAAAGTGAGCATCCAAAGGTCCCACACGTCAGAAGGAAAGGGGAAGGTAGGGGAACAAGGCCATGTTGCTAGGTAGCCAGCCACTGTCCTGTGGTTGCCTGGGTGATAATAATTTGTGTGTACCAGGGAGGCGCGGGTGGCTGCTTGCTGAGTGTCTGTATAAGCAGGCTGGACTTCTTCACCACAATGAGCTCTGTGAAGCCATGTCATAACATGGATCGTCAGAGTTTTCCAGAGGAACAGCATTTGTTCTCCCTGAGGGGTTGCGCTCCTGACCAAAGACTCAGCTGGAGATAAATCATAACTGTGATCAACAATCTGTCATAAGCAGAAGGCACAAGTGCCCAAATATTCTTTGTAAGTTCCAGGGCTAAAATTACTCTCCAGCCTCACCACAAAGTCAGCCCTGGGCTCCACGTGAGGCCCACGGGCCAGGCCCATTCACTCACTCATCCACCCATCCGTCCATTCATTCATCTGAGGGCAAGGGGAGTCACTGTGGCTCGCTCCTCTATCCCCTCAGATTAGCTTTCTGAGCAAGGCTTCTGGACTGACTTGTGCTCCTCAAAAAAGACATGTCAACATCCTAACTTCTAGCACTTTGAAATGTCACCTTATTTGGAACTAAGGATTTTACAAAGGTATGTACGCAAGTTGAGATGAAGTCACGAAAGTGGGATTTAATCTAGTGTGACTGACATCCTTATAAACAGGGGGAATTTGGGTACAAACATGCGCACAGGAAAGATGGTCTGAAGACCTTTGAAGACGGAGGACTGGAATGATGCATCCACAAGCCAGGGAATGCTGAGGGTCACCAACACACCACTGGGAGTTGGGAAGAGTTGAGGAAGGATTCCCCTGCCCCCCAGTTTTGGAAACCATGGCCCTACAGCCTTTTCACCTTGGACTTCTAATCTCCTGAGGTGTGAAGAAGTACATTTCTGCTTCTTTAAGCTTTCTGTTGTGTGGTACTCTATCACATCCTACCCTAGAAAAAGACTAGACCAACCACGGTAATCCCATGCCCTGGGCCATCATGGCCAAGGAGCTGTAAGAGGACCGCTGGGCTGAGAAAGGATTCCACTTTACCCTGCATAGGATTCTGGAAACTACTCTTCTTATCTCATGAGAGCCTAAGAATGAAGCCCTCACCCAGGACAGCAGAGGAGATGGAAAACTCTGGTCATAGGTGACCTGATTGAGCTAGCATTCCACCCAAGCTCCAGCTGGCCTCTCTCAGTGCTTTCTGTTATGTAAAAATAACACATTTCTGTGCTGTTTAATCCAGAAGTTGGAGTAACGTGCTCTAACTGGCACATGTCCTTCATGTGTACACACATGGGCTTAACATCTTCCCCTGTCACCTCTCTTTCATGCCAACTGGGTCTCCAGTCCCTCCCAACCTCTCTTCTACATCCCAGTTATTGACCGTCAGATTGTTGCAAAGATGGTTGCATAAATGTCCACGATGACCCCTCCTGTCCCCGAATGAACTTTCACCCCCATTATCTTCTTCTCCCGTCCCTTTCCTCCTTCCACTGATCTTGTTCTTTATCTCTAAAAGTCTACCTTCTAGTTCCTATCGTTTTTCCTTTATTTAGTTTTAGATTGCTCATATAAGAGAAAATATACACTAAGTTTCTGAGACTACCTGTTTTACTCAACATGATGGTCTTCAGTTCCATCGATTTTCCTAGAAATACCTGATTTCATTCTTTTTAGTTGATCATTACTCCATTGTGTATGTGCACACCAAATTTCCTTTATCCATTCACTGGTCAATAGGCATCATCCTATACCATTTCCAAAGCTTAGCTATTAGGAATTGTACTGCTATAAATATGGACGTGTGTGCATCATTATGGTTTGCTGCCACTAACCCTTCCCAGATAGCAAGGAAAGGTATAATTGGATCAAATGGCATATCTATTTCGGAGGGAATCTACATACCGATTTCCTTAGTGGTTGCTGTAGTTTACACTTGCCAACAGTGCAGGACATATCCATTCTACCCACAATGTTCACCAGCACTCATTGTTTTTGTATCTTTGATAACAGCCATTCTTACCAGAGTAAGATGGAATCTCAGGGTAGTGTTAAGTTGCATTTTCTTAAATGGCTAAAGATGTTGAACACCTTTTGCCCATACTTAACAGGCCATTTATAATTCTTTTGAAAATTCTCTGTTCAATTCATTGGCCCATTTATTGATTGGCCTTCTTGGGTTTTTTTATGTTAAGTTTTTGGGTTATACATATATTTTAGATTTTAATCCTCTATCAGAAGAGTAGCTAGCAAAGATTTTTTTTTCCTATGCTTCAGGTAGTCTCTACTCTGTTGGATGTTTTCTTTGCTTTGCAAAAGTTTTTAATTCTATGTAATCTCAATTGTTGAGTCTTGATAATATTTAGTGTTGTTTATGTCCAACCCGGTAAGACTTTCCCTATGAAATGGGTATTGTCATAAGCTACTAAATTTTGGGATGGTTGTTATATGGCAATAGCTAACTGAGACACTGATAATTCGTGTGAGGCAAACAGAAAAAGAGTAGACATTGTGTGCTGTCTAAGGATCATTTATGTTTTCATTATGTGCCAGATGCTGGGCCAAAGAGAGGCATTAACCCAGATGAGAGAGTTAAAATTATCATTTCTATCTGTCTGTGAGGTAACCAGTTCTCAGAGAAAGAAACAAAATTATCATATAGAACAGATCATATTCTCCAAAGATAGCTGGGACAGTATCTGCCTTCTCAGATGCTCTTCTAGGAAGGAGAATTCAATTTTCTTCTTGAAGCTGGTGGGCTTTGAAGGTAAACTAAGGATGGAGAAGAAGTGATAGGGCATGGCTTCTGAGGTAAGTCATAAAGGGAATTACAGGTTCTACTTTATGAGTTGGGCACTTGCCTTTGAAGCCCCCACTTCGATGTGAGAAGTCTGATTACCCAAGGTCACCATGCTGTCAGTTTCCTACGACACACAGAGACACAGAGGACCCCATGTATGAGCTCCCACTGATAACTCCAGCTGAAGGCCTAGCTGACAGCCTGCATGGATTCCTGAGGATTCTTTCCTCCCCACTGTCCAGTCACCCCAGTTGAGCCTGGTCCCTGAGCCAAGATCACACAGACAAGGGGAAAACTGTCCCTTCTCTGCCCCGCCCACCCCATACAATGCATGAGTATAACAAAATGGCTGCTGCCCATCAAGTTTGGGCAGCTAGTTACACCACCGTCAAAACAGAAGTGATGTAACTGGGTAACAGGAAGTGGAGTGAGGTCTCACCTTTAACCCTGACTGTTTGACCCTAGAATCTGAGCTCTTGACCACTTCTCATATCTCCATGCTCTTCACAAGCCCTAGAAGGGAAGTTTCACCTCCTTTGACACCAGCACAACTTCTTGGAAGCCACTACATTACCCATAAGCTGCCCTCAGAAAGCCAGGAGGAGAGGAACCATCTTCCACCTCCAGGCTGACACCCTCCCCTCCTCTTCCTTTCTGCAAGTTTAGCTCCTCTCCCGGTGATATTAGGATATATAAACAGTTTGGTTTCCATCATGATTCCTGGCTCATAACTCCTATAGCCCTTGTTATTTCCTAAATGCCTAGAACAATAGCATATCTTTTGTTTAAACATTTGGCCTTTTGTCCTCTGTTCCTGAAGCCACTTCAGAACAACTTCAGCGCCATAAAAGTGAAAGACAGCTTTGTTAAACACCTGGGATCTTCCCACCACCTCTCTCTCTCTCTCTCTCTCTCTCTCCTGCTCTCCTCTCACCTTATCTTTTTCTTCCCAGTACAGACTATAGAGACTACAATTATACCCAATTCTTTCCCTGAATTTCTCTCATGGAGCTGGCCATAAAGAAATTCTCAGGCCTGCCTGTTTGGCAGTAGAACCTAAGGCCCCTTTGTCAGAAGGGCCCTGGCTCATACCTGGGAAGAAGGATTGCTGCTGCAGAGAGGCCAAGAAGGAGCTGTACAGATGGACTCTGCTGGGTTTCCCACACAGTCTGTTAGCATTGGATTGCACCCTTCTGCCATGCTTATGCAGGGGAGTGCCCATAAACTCAAAAACACCGGGCTTGGGAACTTCTGGATAGTTGGACACTCGGAGGCTGCAGGAAGGTGAACAAGAGCTCATCCACGTGCCAGGAGGATGGCACTCCAACTCCATGGGGACGGAAGATCCTGGACTCGGGACCCTTCCAGACCTCGCCCGAGGTGTCTCTCCATCAGCATGTTTATTTGCATGCTGCAGATCTGCTAATAAACCAGTAACCACGATTCCCTGAGTTCCACGAGCAGCTCTAGAAAATTTATCGAGCGTATTGAGGATGGGGTCATAGGAACACCACCTTCCAAGATGTAGGTCGTAAATTCCGGAGGCTGGGACTTGTGACTGGTGTCTGAAGTCAGGACAGCCTTAGGCACTGAGTCCTGTGCCTGTGGGACCTGACACTTCCAGGTAGACACTGCCAGAATTTAATTGGATTATAGGATGCCTAGCTGTAGTCTGCTGAAAAACTCAGTGCTTGCTTGCTGTTAGGAAGAAACCCCACATGTCTTGGGATCACAGAAGTGATCTGTGTGGTGAGGTCTAATAGGAGAAACTAAGTTTGTTTTCCACCTGTATCATCAGGTTCCCTTACTTTAGCTCCATAACACACTCTCCAAACATGAGGACACAGACCATTCTCCTTGATGGTTCTGCTTCCTGCTTCACAAGAGAGATTTGCTCCCCCACTAAAATCCACATGTAAAATGTGTCTACTGTGTAAACCACCTGTAATCAGGCACACACTAGGTGTGTGTCTTAGTCACTTTCTTTGTTGCTGAGACACAATACCCAAAACCCACAACTTAAAGGAGGATGTTTTCGGCTCTTGGTTATAGCCCATGGTCAACTGGCTCCCAGTCCGGAAAGGATGGTGGATGGGCATGGGTGAAGGAACATTCAGGGCAGAAAGAAGCAGAGTGAAGGGAAGAGCCAGGGAGGGCGGAACACTCTTCCAGGACACACCCTGAGGGATCCACCTCCAATCAGGCTCCACCTCCTAACAGCTCATTTAGCTAGGGATTGGTCAGTGGGTTGGTTACTGCACTGATGAGCATAGTACACCCTGATCCAGTCCCCTTCTGAAAGTCCTGCCTCTGAGCACATGAGTCTTTTGGGGAAACGTTCCAGATCCAAACCATAACAGGATATAAGGAAGAGTGAGCCCTGTATCAGTTTCTTATTGCTGCTTTAAAAAAAAAAAAATCATCACCAACACAGTGGCTTAAAACCACACAGATTTGTGTGTTACAGTCTTTAAAGCCGGAGGTCCGAAGTCAAGGTGTCCACAGTGCTACATTCCTTCTGGAGGGCCTGAGGAAAGTCATTCCCTTGCCTTTCCAGTTTCTAGGGATGCCCTGCTTTCCTGGCCTTGTGGCCCCTTCCTCTTCCTTCAAAGTTACCACACAGCTTCTTCAAATCTCACCGTCTCTCCATACGCCCTCATCTACTTGTAAGGACCGTTGTGCTTGCCTGGGTCCCATCTAGATGGTCCAGGAAAATCTCATCTCCATTGTCTTCATTCCATCTGCAGAGTCCCTTTGGTGGGTAAGGCAACAAATTCATAGGTTCTGGGAATTAGGATGCAGATGACCACCAGCCAATTTCTGGCCAATGGGCATTGGGCGAAAGTGCTGAGTACCACCTGAGTGCCTGGTCCACACAAACATCCTCTTGTGGCTCTTCAGGCTCCTCATGTTTGCGGCTGGGTGAAGAGACCCTGAAGGCATGGAGGAAAGTGGACCAGAGTGGAAGAAGCCAGGAACCTTGAATGGCACTGCATTTTCTCCCTGTTGACTCTCATTCTATTTTGACATGAGGTTAGTCTGTACCAGTAGTGGCAAACCTTTGGCATGTGTGCTGCAGCCGGGTTTCTGTAACCACTGAAAGTTCTAAAAGGTTCACCATCACTGGTCTATACTGACAATGTACAGCTATAAAAATGGACTTTAAAAGAATCCGTAGAAATGCATTTCATAAATTTTATATGGCATTAAATTTTATAAGTAAATATAGCATTTACTTACTATAATAATAAGATGGTCTTTGATCTAACTATGTCAACAAGGTTACTTAGTACACATCAAAAGCTGAAATCAGATATTATGCTACTCAGCTGCGATTAGCCCTGTTGACCTGTTTCTGAGTTTTCTATTGACTCATTGCACAATATACAGGGAGTCCTGATGAAGCCAGATAAGTAACTGCAAATGGCAACAAGTGTATTTTAACTTGTTGTCGGCTCCAAAAGCTCTTCAACAGAGCAGAGTTTCCCATGCAGCCTTGATTCGAAAGTCAACACAGAAGCTAGGAAATGGGGCAACACAGGTTGATGTTTCTGAGAGCTTCTATATAAATTTATTTTCCCATCATTAACTTTCTTTTTATTTTATTTTTTTTTTCCTCATTGAGTTTATTTTGGTACATTTTAGGTACACAGTACAGTTACATTCATTATTGGGATCTTGTACCTTTACATGACAGGTCTTGGTTCTCATTTTTCCCCCTTGTCCCTGCCTTCCCTTCACCCCCTCCTCCCCTCCTCCTTTACAAACACTTCATCCAAAAGAAAAAAAAGAAAAAAGAAAAAAATATGAGAAAATGAAAAAATGGAAATGAAGTGTCCATCATTAACTTTCAAAAAGATCAAAGATGATTTACTTTACTTGCAGGAAAAATGAAACCAAAACCAGGCAAACAAGAATAACAAGATGCGAGCCCAGTGGCTAGGCACCTGGAGTTATGAATTTCACCTGCCTACAAGCAGAGGTGTGTGCAAGTGGGTGGTGTGTGTGTGTGTGTGTGTGTGTGTGTGTGTGTGTGTGTACAATAGGCAGGCCTTGGGAAAGGGTAGGCAGAAGGATGCTGTGCTTCTTAGAAACATGTGACCTATTTTCCAAAATGGTCCTTGTAAGCAAATGACCAAAGGACCCTGTGTCTAGATGGCCATGTTCCTGGGTACGACAGGAGCCAGGAGTTCCTGCAGGTGGGCTGCAGAGAGCAGAACCTGGGAGCCCCAGCACTGTTGCCTAGGAGTGTTCAAGCTGGGGAGAACCCAGAACCCCAAAGCAGTTACTTCCAGGCAGGAATCAAGATTGGTAGGGAGGGGAATTCTAAGCCTCTATTCCCTCTGGCACCAGAAGTCATAGGAGATTCTGGAAATCTTGCCAACAAGCAGGGCAAAACAAGTCTAAGCAGGGGCCCCACTGCAGAGCTCAGGACTGCAAGCAAAGCAGCTTCTCCCACCCCTGCCATGTGTCAGCCACGCCAGGAAGGAAACAGTGCAGGAGGGAGGAAGATGCCATTAACAAGCACCTGTCTTGAACCAAGCACCATACTGTGTGAACTGTGCACATGGTTTAAATAGTAACCTTGTGTGTGGGGAGGGTAGGCACTGTTTATCCCCAATTTAGTCGAGAGAATTGAGTCTTAGAAACTTTAGGAAAGAGTCCCAAGAGCATGTGGGCACTGGGGGCAGAGCTGGAGTTTGAGCCCAGATGACCCAGAGCCAACATCCCTGTGCTCAGGCACTTGCAAGAGGGCTCCTGCTGTACTCTGTGGGCTGCACATACGCCATGACAGTCACATCATCTGCTCCCAACTGGCCTTGGACAGAAATAGACTAGAATGAGGAGGCTCTGTGGTCCTAAGTGCCACACTCAAAGCTATAAATATTACTGGGGTGACAGTGCCAGCCTTGGCTGGGAATGAGTGCAGTGTCTCAGGGAACTGCGAAGCCAGGGTACAGGGCATGGGCCAGGGTGGCAAAGGACAAGGTGCTCCGTCTTCCTCAGCCCTTTGGTCCTCAGATTTCACAAGCCAATGACACAGACCTTCTGAAACAGCAGGAGGGCCTTCAGAACACTCTGAACCTCTCATTGTTTACACAACAGTGGCTGCTATGAGCCTGCAGGGTTAATCTTACTGCAGCACCATGTTAGAAGCAGGGAGACTTGGAGGCACGGAGACATTGAGCCTAAATGGGGATTCACAGCCTGGCAAGTGGGGGTAAACCAGTGGACAGTGGTCCTCAAGTGTGTCCATTCAGTATAACATCCGATTATTATTATTATTACTAGTAATAGTAGTAAAAATCTGCAAATGAAACTTCAATTTAACCTCTGTTGGACCAGATGAGCAGAGCTGTCTGTGGTCAGAGTTCTGACACCTGTGCTTGATGGGGTAGAGACAACTGTCATTCACTCCCCAAATCTAGTAGCTCCCCTGATAGACTAGCTACTAGTAGCTACCAGCTACCAGACCGCATCCCCAAGCCTGGCTCCTCTTGTCCTAGGACAACAGGTCTAGGCCTCCAGAAACCTCCAACCAGCCTCTTAGCATTGTGTTATCTGTCTCTTGATGGCATGTGGTTCTAATTGACAGTTACCTGAATCCGAGACACACTCAGGTTTACATGGGGTGATTGACATCATTTTTTAAAAGCTAAAGTTGTCATCTAAACCCCTCCCTTCTCAGCTCTCCATTATAACAGGTGCCAAGCCATGATTATTTTCTAAATGATCTCAACATACATAGGTGACTTTCATTAAGAAATTACTTGAGGACATTTTATTAGACTGGAAATAAATATGAATGGGGACTTTTCTACCAAACTCATTCATGAAAATGGAACAGCATCCAAACTTGATTGGATTTTCTTAGGTATGGGTCAGCTGAGTAAGTGAATGGGTGGAATGATTGTCACATGGGATCTAAGTGGTCCTAGCTCTTCTCTGCCTTCCCTGTCACCTGTAAAATAATATTTATGACGTTCGTATGCTTCCCCCAAACACCCACCTGTTCAGGCCCATCTTGAGGGTGGGAAGCTCCCCAAGACCCAGGCTGGGGCAGCGGCCGGCGTGTGTCCCGTGCCGGTGGCAGTGACCAGTCTTTGTCCGCCTAGCTACCCGCGGGGCCATCAAGCTCCTCAATGGGGCTCCCTTCCCAGCGTCCTCAAGGAGGGGGAGCAGGGATGAAGCATCCCTGTACCTAGAGCACTGTACGCAGCTGGAGGAGGAGGGAGTCAGGCTCATGTTCAAGCAGACACGAGGTGCTAAGGCCACCTCTACATGTAGACTTGAGTACATGCAGGTCCTAGGCAACGAGCAGCCTTTGTAAATTGTGTGCTCCAATGTCTCTCCCCACCAGGCAAGACAGTTGCATTGTATTTATAAGTTGTGAGAAGGTTGGTGGTGAGTATGTTGCACGTACATGTGCCCTGGCATACCCTGTTCCTCTCAGCATTGTTGTCGTGCTCTAGGGGTCCGAGCCCCCACATCTTGCCCCTTCTCCATACAAGCACTATCCTGGCCTAAGAGGGGCTGGCGCCCTCTCCTTTGTCGGATGGGACCTCCATATAGGGCACTCTGCCTTCTGTTCCATGTCCTCCCCCGGCCCTAAGAGACATGAGGGGACACAGTGAGACCGTTCAGCACCCAACATCTGGGCCCCATCTTTTGGCCACTGTAGACTGGAACCATGGGACAAAGGAGTAGAGCAAGGACTGATTAAAAGTGTCACTCCTCATTTAAATCCACAAATTCCTTTACTAAGGAAAAACCTGAGTGTGAAAAGTGACTGAAATGTTTGTTTGGGTGAGGTGATGTCTCAAGACCAGCAAATTCCAAGACTCTTGGATAGTCTCCAAGACCCAATGAGATTATTGAGGCACAGTGATTCATTAGAACCCTTCTGAGGACAGTGACTAGGATGTCAACGACACAGCCAGCCAGCCAAAGACATGGCACACTCATCTAGGAAAACATGTATGGCACTGCTTCTAAATCCCTGGAGGGTCCTAAGGGAAGAGGTGTGGGCTGAAGCAGAGTGGTGCCCCAAGGAAGACGAGGGACAGTCGAGGAAGGTCAACAGCAAGACCATGGGACACAGGCTGCCTGGCCTGTGAGGAAACCAAACAATGCAGACCTGAAGTAGGAGAACATTCCTGTATTCACTGAATCAATATATCAAGCAGGACTTCACTGTGGTGGGGCCACTGCTAAGCTTAGGTGACCAGAGCAGGTACAGGGGCTGAATTATTGACTGAATGAATGAATGAAGGAATGTTTACGTACTGGCAGAAGCAGGAGCTGAAGACCATATAGGCCAGGTCAGCCATGTATGGATGTAAAACAGTGACAGGCAGGCAAGGGCTTTTGCTTTCAGGGAGCCTACATTCTGGTGGAGGAGATAAACTATAAAAAATTTTAAAAATTTAATTATACAAGCAGTAGAGATAGGGTTATGCAGAACATTTAAATAGGATAGGAAGAGGGAGAGCTGGTCTGTCCTATGAAGGAGATGGTAGGATAATTGTCAGGCAGGAGCTGAAGGTCCCCTTAGCAAGAGATCTCCAGGTGAGGGGGCCCCCCTTGAGATTTCTCCTATTTGGGGCCCACCAGATCACAGCTGGCCCCTTGCCCACTGGCTCACTAATGCCTTCTGAGTGAGTGCTTCCAGAGGTGGGCATGGCTGAAGGGATCCTCCCCTGTGGGTGTGCAGATGGGCCTAGGGCCTGAGTACAGTGGGATATGGCTTCCGCTTCCTTCTACCTGCAGCCCCCCCTCACATGGCACCAGCTGCACAGCTTGATTGTATAACTGCTTGGCCTGTGTTTACAGCCCAGCTCAGCAAAAAGCTTGTAAATCTCCTCTCACATTATGAAATGCCAGCAATTTCACAGCCAGGGATTCCTGTTCTCATAAAGTCTCCACACCAGCAGACTTGCATCTAAAAGTGGCTTCTGGGCTGACAGATTAATATTGGAACTGCCCTCAAGCCAAAGCCTGGCCAGGCAACCTCAAGGCTGCTCAGAACCAAGGGCTCCATGACAGCCCCTAGGAGTAAGAGCAGGGTGGCCAGCCTGGCTGCCTAATGTGACCCTCAAATATGGCTCCCCAGAAAGCAACCCCACCCCGGGAACCTAGGAGCTGGGACACATTTATTTTTGACATTATTTGAAGGGGGGGGGAAACATACCTGTAAGCAATGTGTGTAGCTATCATGGGGAGATAACCACATCTAATGATTCCTAACACAGCCTCCACTAGGAAGACCCATAGAGTCTCTGAAAGATAGGAATACAGAGAGCTGCACTGCCACCCACAGATATCCTGACTCAATAAAATCAGGAGTCTAAAAGCAGGGCCCCTGCATCTGCCTCAGGTTCCACAAATACAGATTTGCTACCTATGCATAAGAAAAGGAAGGACATTGTGGCAGCCTTGTGACATGGCCCCCAGTGATTGCACACCCCCTGCTACTCACATAGCTATGTGATATCCGCTCAGGAGTGGGCAGGATCTCACAACAGACTCCCATTAACAAAATGAACACAGATTGAAGGAACATCACTTCAAGGCTAGCTTATAAAAAGGCTGCAGCTTCTCTTTTTTGCATCCCCTAGCCTTCTCTTGCCTGCTTTCAGGGAATTATGGGGTGTGCTGTGGAGAGACTTGTGTAGTAAGGAACTGATGTCTCTTGTTTACAGCCATGTGATGATGATGGGAGTGTTAATGAGGGTGTAAAGACAGTGGCACCCTTGCACCTCAGCTGGTGGGGATGTGAAATGGTGCAATGATTTTGAAACACAGACTGTTACTTCCTGAAAAAGTTAAATATTAACTTATCACTTGACAAAAGAAATGAAAATGTGTCCATATGAAGACTTGTTCTTAAATATAATAACAGCATTATTGGTGGCTGGCAAAACTGGAAATAATCCAAATTTCCATCAACAGGTGAATGATTCAACAAATTGTGGTGTTCATACAATGAGCCATTACTTGGTAGTGAAAAATAACAGAGAACTGATTCATTCTACATCATGAATGGCCATGAACACAGTGTGCTAAGTGAAAGGAGCCACACATAAAAGATTGTTTGATTCTGTTGGCATGAAATGTTCTTAAAAAGCAAACCTATAGTGACAAATAGTAGATTCGTGCTGCCTGGGATTAGGATCAAATGAAGCAAATAAACACAAGGAAATGTTTAGATGATTTAAAAAATTCGAATACTGGATTGTGGGTATGGTTGCATAGGTACAAAGATTTATTAAAAATCATTGAATTGCATAGTTACAGTGGGTTGAATTTATATTATGCAAATTATACCTCAATAAAGCTATAAAAAAATTTATGCTCATAACCTTTAACTCGGTAATTCATGTTAAGGGCATTATCAGAAATATACACAAAACTTTAGGTCAGTATACTCATAACAAGAAGCTTTTTTTCAGTACTGGAAATTAAGTCCAAGTCCTTATATATTCTAAATAATAGAATCTTTTTAAGTGAATGAATAACTGAAATCTGAATGCTTATTGATAAGGTAATAAATGATAATAAATATAAGGTAATAAATGATTGAGGAGTGGGAAGCTACCTGATAGAATAGTGCACCATCATTTAAAAATGATTTGTACAAAGGATTTCTAAGGAACTGGGTTGATGTTTAGATGACAGTACATAACTGTTCTTATGACCAAATTTCTCCTACAGCAAAATGAGCTTATATATAAATGTTCATTTTTAAACATAGCTGCATTTGTGATGCAAGTGTATGAGAATATATATATATATATATATGTATATATACACACACACATACACATATATAACCAGATGCATACATGAATATTCCTGATTTTTTTTCCAAAAACACGTGTGCATTTTTAAATCAGAAGAGAAACAATCTGGGGAAGGGAAAGTGGTGGCAAGTCCCCTGTCTGGGTCAGAGGCCGGGCTGTGGCTTTCCCTGCACACCCTGACTCAGCGAAATGACCTGGAAGGCCTAACAGCAGCTGCAGGGGTCACCCCTGGAAACAGCTGCCCTCAGCCCATTCATCCCAGTGTGGACTAATCAGTCTGTTAGGACAGGGCAGGGCCTGATGCCAGGACACTGCTCTTTATTGACCAAGAGGAAAGGGGGCTTCTGCCACAGGGAGGCCTCCAGGGCTGGCTTCTCTATCATTGCAGCGTTCCAGGAGGGAGAGGGGCAGTGCCTATGGAAACAGATGCATGAAATGGAGAAGCTGCTATAATCCCAGGCCTCAGGGTGCAGCTGTGGCCTCCTGAGGAGCGTTAAACACTGGGAACAGAACTTGGGTCTGAACTCAGACTCTGCTATGAAGCCACATTCCGTGAGGCCTGGGCCAAGCTACCAGACCTCATAGAAATACCAATTTCTCTACCTGTATAGAGGGGTCAATTGCACTCCCTACATCCCAAGTGGCCACCTATATCCCTGGGTAAAAGGATCCAAGGAATGAGAGGATTGTGTTAGGTGTTAGTTCCTGGGGTTGCTGTCACACAGTACTGCAGCCTGAATGCTTAAGACAGCACAAACCTATTGGGTCACAGTTCTGGATGCTGGATGTCCAAAATCAGGGTGTCTGCAGGCTGTGCTCCCTCTGAGGGTTGGAGGAAGACACCCTCTTTGCTTCTTCCTGGCTTTTGGAGGTTGCCAACAACTCTTACTGCTCTTGGCTGGTCAAGTTCTGTCTCACGGTGTGGCCTTCCTCCCTCTGTGCAAGTCTCTGCTGCTGTTACAGACACTGATCATTAGGGTGGGGACCAGTCCAGTGTGGCCTCATCTTAACTAATTATATCTATAAAGACCCAGTTGGTTTCCAGATAAGGCTGGAGGCTCTGGGTAGGCATGAACTTTGGAGGATGTTTAGTTCGCTGTGTGTTGCTATAACAGAATACCACAGACTTGGTAACGTATAAACAATACAAGTTCATCTGATTCATGGGTCCAGGGGCTGGGAAGTCCAAGAAGCCAGCCTCTGGCAAGCCTTCATGCTGTGCCGTGGCATGAACTAAGGGCATGCAAGCCCTCCTGAGAGAGACCAAAAGAAAGGGGCCACTTCACAAAACAAAAGCAAATTAGCACTGATGCACTGGGGATTAAATTCCCAACACTTGAACTCTTGGGGGCCACACTGATCCCATAGCAGGAGACACTATTCAGCCCAGCACAGGGGTATTGGGCGGCATAAATAGGGGAAACCACCTGCAGTCCCCTTTGGGTTTCCAAGGCACTGAACAGAGAGACTCAGTGTTTCCCAAAGCTGAGCTGAGAACCCATCGGTATCTGAAGAAACCCTGCACGTTATCAGCTTGAAAAAAGACCATAATTTGAAGTATGGTTTCTATAAAATACAAATCACTTTCACACCATCATAAAGTAAAAAAGAATTATAAATCCAACCCTGGTAATCGGAGGATCACCCATGCCGTCCCATTTGGGCTGGGGTTATGACTTAGGAATCAGGGAGGAAGGGCACATTGATTGCACTGCAATGGTGGCTTGTTTTGGGTTCATCTTCTAGTAATCTCATTGCTCCTGAAATAAGCACTGTGCCTCCATCTTGTAAGATGCCGGAAGCACACACAAGCACAAAGAACATTAAAATGTGCCAGAATCACATCTTTCACAGTTAAACTACTTCTGATATTTTTGCATAAGAACATCAATATTTATATACTCGTGTCTTTGAAAGCAACATCCTGCTGTAAACAGATTTTTGTAAACTTTTTGTTTGGTACCAGGGATCTAACTCAGGTCTTCTCACTTGCAAGGCAAGCGGTAACACCACTGAGCTAAATCCCCTGCCCCATAACCCATTTTGATGCTAATCATTTTATGAATATCTTCCTGAATCATATTTTTCAACTCTCCCTCCCTTTCACTTCCCCCTACCCCCATTGCATAAAGGAATGTATTCCACTTAGGGATCTCTGCCTCTTCTGAATTTTCTCATTTTTAGAACTCTACACAATCCAACAGCAGCTGAACGGAGCCAATGCCTTAGGAAAGGAATGATGCCCAAAACTTGGGCAACTTTTGAGCTTTGGGGTGTCAAAAAGTCTATTCCCTCCAGAGACTGTGATCAACTAAAGATGACCTTAAACTCTCTGCTCCATTAAGAGATGGGGTCTAGTTGGGAGTGGTGGTGCATGCCTGTAATCCCAGCTACTTGGGTGGCTGAGGCAAGAGGATCTCAAGTTTGAGGCTGGCATGGGGAACTTAGCAAAACCTTGCTTCAAAATAACAATTTAAAAGAGCTGAGGGGTGGTAGAGCACTTATCTAGCATGTGTGTGAAGTTCTGTGTTCAATTTCTAGCACTATAAGAAAGAGAGGAAAGAGAAAGAAAGAGGAAGAAAGCAAGCAAGCAAGAAAAGAGCAAGAAAGGAATGAGGTAGGGTCTGTATTCCATCCTGCTGAAGCCCCATGGTCTGTGTGATGGCTTGAATGACAGAGAAAGGCAGCAATGATGCTGGCCCAGTTCCTGGGTCCCAGACTTAAGAGACTGGCAGTTTTGGCTTCCCGCTCCAGAAGACACACTCCCAATCTCAGTTTCAACACCCTGAGGTAGCCACACTATGAGACCTTAGAGGGTGACACTTAATGTAAAGAGACCATATGGCCACAAAGCACCTAGGTACTTAAAGAACCACCTTGGAAGAGGGTCCTTCAGCCCCCAGGTAAAGTATCTGCACTATTTTATCTAGCAACCCTAAATGAAAATAAACTATGCGTGTTATAGTATCAGGGGCTGCACACCCCACAACCACCTGCCTGAGGACTCAGCAAGGAAAAGAATAAGGCAACGGGGGTCCAGGATGGTGAGAGCTCTTGCCAGGCTAAGACCACGAGGCTCCAGACTTGCCACAATTTACTGGGCACACAGCATTGCAGGGGGCATAAGTGCAGGTATGGGGAACAGCAGGGCTAAGGTGCTGACATGAGATAGGCTTCTGAAAAGAGGGGCAACGTTTTCCAGTGAAGAGCAGGTCTTGGTTAGTGAGTAACCTGTTCATTTCCTACAGCTAACGTTGGTTCTGGAGGTGCCGTCACACAAGAGTCACAGTCTACAGCGGTGATGTTATCTTGCTATCACTGGCTCCTCAGAGTTACCGGCCACTGTGGCCACTGGCATAGAGTGCTGTCTCTGCACGCCAGCCGAAGGCTCATCCAGCAAGTCATATAGGCCTAGGACAGACTCACAGTTTTATCGATGGCCATTTCATAAGCCAATCCCATAATGTTTATACCTGCTAGCACAGTTTCAAGCTAGTCTCCGGCATTATAGGAGCCCCATGTGTTGGCTTAGACCTGTAATTCTAGCTACTTGGGAGGTGGAGACAGGAAGATTTCTAGTCAAGGCCACCGGGGCAACTTAGCCAGATCTTGTCTCAAAACAAAATACAAAGGGCTGGGGATATAGGTCAGTGGTACAGCATTTGCCCAGCATATGTGAGGTCCTAGGTTCAAACCCCAGTAACACCAAACAATGAAATAAAACAAAATGGACATGTTGTACCACTAAGATTCAGCCTGTAGTTTGTCAGGCACTACTATATAGCCAGAGCAGTAGGAACAGAAAGGAATTTGGGATAGATGATAAAGCAGATTAGAAGTATCCAGTCCATAGAGTCATTTTTAGCACCAGTGGAAGCAAAATGTAATAACAAACAAGGACAGTAACAACAAACTTCCCCAATGGGAGTAGGAGACAGGGGTAAGGACAAGAGCCAAGTACCATGTCACCTTCTCCTTCCTCCCTCTCCCAGGCTGTGTCCCTGAAGAGAAGCTGGAGTTGGGGAGAAGAGAGGATTTACCCCGAGCCAGAGGTTTGTTCTCAGAAAGCAGAGGGAAACCGGGTGTCTTAGTCCATTTTCTGCTGCTATAACAGAATACCCGAGGGTGGGTGATTTATAATGGACAGAGGTTCAATTGGCTCACAGTTCTGAAGGCTGGCACATTGAAGACTGAGAAGTTCATTTTTTCTCTGATCCCTTTATTGATCCCACCACGAAGGTAAATCCCTATAATCTAACACCTCCCCTTAAGCCCCACCTCCCAACACCACTGTGCTGAAGATTAAGTTTCGCACATAAATATTTTCAGGAACACATCACAAGCACAGCCCTGGGCCTTCGCTTTTGCATGGCCAGGGGATTGGAGTGATGCTCTTGCCTCCTGAGAAAGCATGGAAATCCTGCTGCAGAGCCTGTGGACCTCAGAGGACGGTGTCAGGGTGTGGACAGGTGACAAGGCCCCAAACATCCTGCTGGCCTCTCCAAGTGGACGCCCTAGCCCTACCCACCCTGCTGTTCCCAGGCCTTGGCACTGAGCCTGTGCCTGGCCTTGGGAAAGGCAGGGCAGCCCTTGCATTCACCAAGCCTGAGTTCCCCTCTTAAGAACTTACTAGTTTATGCAAATGAAGAGAACATGCAAATGAGTGCCTGTGACAATTAAAGTGGAATAAGATGGAAAGCCATGCATGCCAGAGGCGGAGGATCTTCACTCTCCAGTGAGTGCTCTCAGGATTTGTCACCTGTGGGTGCAACAGAAAGAGGAAGAACAAGGACAAGACAAATCCACATGGTGGAGAGGCCCCACGGTCACAGCCCAGGCCAGCCGTGTCCGCTGGGACCACGTCCCTGAATCCCAGCCTCTGGGCACTGGAGCCGGCTCTGCAGGACTGGTAGGAAATGCTGGGACACCAGTGCCCCCCAGGAGCAACTGCAACTCTAACAGATGACGGAGGTGGAGCAATGCCTCGGTGCCCCCACCCTCAGGCCAGGTGTGTGAACACCAGTTCCCAGAGGTCCCTGCCCACGACGTTGACTTGCTTGGCAGTGGTCCTTTTATTTGCTTTCTTCCTTCATCTCTCCATCTCTTCTTTACCCCCATCAACATTCCCTGGGATCAACTAAAAAACAAATCACTAATGAGCAGGGCATGGTGGAGCAGGCCTTTAATCCCAGCACTCGGAGGCTGAGGCAGGAGGATTGCTCTGAGTTCGAGACCAACCTGGGCTACATAGTGAGTCCCAGGTCAGTCTCAACTACATAGTGAAACCCTGTCTCAAAAAATAAATAAATAAATAAATAAACCAGTAGCATTCAAATTTTGTCTCAGATGTTAATTTTGGGCAGACATAGATGAAGACACATTATATGAGGAAAGATATCTGAAAGAGTTGTTTCATCTCTTCATCTGCAGTGGCGAAGGTGAACCTGAAGGACAGGACACGTGAATTCAGCCAGGCCCAGAAAGACAAACACTCTCCCTAGAAATCTAGAAAAGTCAGCTTCATAGAAGCAGAAGATACAATGATAGTTGCCAGGGGGTGGGGGTAGAGGGGCTGAAATGTCCTCAAAGGGTTTGTTTGGCAGGATGAATAAACTCTGGAGATCTAAGCATGGCCGCTACAGTTAATAATGTTGAATTGAATACTTGAAACTTCTTAAAAGAGTAGATCTTAAGTGTTCTTAACCATACGCTCAGAAAAGATAACTTATGTGAGCTGATGGGTAGGTTAATTCCCTTGACTGTAGTGATAATTACATACTGTATCTGAAAGCACCTGGTGATGATTTAAAAAGCAATCATCAGTTTTTAAAACTAAATTTCCGTCCAATTTTCCAACACATGGCTTTGGGGCAGATTTCTAGGAACCCTAGCGTGTGAGAGCAGAAGGCTGCCTGGGACTCAATTGCCCTTTTCTTCCCAGACACACGGCTGGCATTTTCCTGTCCCTGACACAAACAGTGCTGTGACAAACACCCTTCTGGGGAAACTGGAGTCAAGTTAGTATAAACAGTCCCAACCCCAGGGACACACAAACACACCACACACCACACAGCCATATACACGCATGGCCCGCAGTAGACCGCATCCCAGGGCCTCATCCCCTCCCCTGCAGGCCTCGGGGAGCAACCCTGTCATCAGGGTCCAAGTCTCCCAGGCCTGGGAAGCAAAGGGCTCATGTGCAGGGTGAACAGCCCTGACTCCATTGTGAACTGAAGTCAAGGGAGCTCGGCCAAGCTACTGCCATGAGGGTCCACAGCCTCCCTGCCCTCCAGTGAGCACTCAGTACATCCACGTTTACCACGAAGATGATGACACCCCTTAGAGGGAGTTCCCTTGAGCAGTTCGCAACCCGAGTTCCTAAATGGGTGCTACAAGGCATCGTCCTCTCAAGGTCTGTGAGCTCCAACTGGAACAGCAGTCCCCATCTGCGGGTGATGCGGGGTCCTCAAGACCTCCCACTCAACTCAGGCCCTGCTGTGCATCAGCCCAGAAAAGGAGCAGAGACTTCAGTGAGTAGAACAAGGAAGGGCCGGGAAGGCAGACTCTAACTGAGGCCTTAGCCCTCTCCTAAGTTGGCTCCCTGGGCTCAGACCTGCTAATTAAAGACCTAGCAGATGAAAGAGGGGGCTTCTGGGAGCAGCCCAGAGCCTGACAAGATGAAAGCTAAGCCTAAGTGCTGGTTTAGGGCCTCCCCTGGGAGGAGCCTAAGTGTTCCTCATTATACACAATTGAGAGATTGTAACTGTGGAAACCTGTGGAGCCTCTCAGAGCCGCCTCTGGCCTGGCCTCAGCCTTCTGGGAGCCGGGGGGCTGAGCATCCTGGGCTTCAGCCCTGCGCAGGCAGAGGGCACGAGACACGGCCACACTTGGAGGGACGCAGCCTGGCATGGTCCAGCTGGCCTGTCTAACTCTTGACCCTGGCTGTGGAACGTTGCTCAGCGCTCCAAGCCTTTACAGTGGACTCTTCTTTTCCTCATTGAGTTTATTGGCACATTTAGGTACACAGTATAGTTACATTCATCATTGGGATCTCGTACCTTTACATGACATACAGTGGACTCTTGACTTACGAACTCAATTCGTTCCAGAGGGCTGGTTGTCACTCAAGTTGCTCAACTGAAGGCTCAGGCTCCCCTATGCAGCCTTCAAAGTCTCTCTTCTACACCCAAGGCGATGTCCTTGGAGAGACTCTGGCCCAGGATTTCTCAACCCCATACAGGAAAGGATGTTGCGATGCTCCTGCCAGGACTCTTTAAGGGTTAAATCTGATCTGAGACCATCTGGAAGCACAAGTGGCCAATATGTGAGTCGTAACTCAAGACTTTGGTCATAAGTTCAAACTAAAATTCCAGTCATAACCCAAGCATGTCAGGCTGGTCGTAACCCCCGGTCCGCTGTATTTCTTTACATCTTTACATATACATATATATTTCCTCTCTCCTTGCAAGAGTGTTAGCTTGTGGAAGACTTTGTATTCATTCTCTATGGTTCCCATGACAATTTCCCACAAACTTGGTGGCTTTGAATGACAATTTATTATCTTACAGTTCTGATGGCTGCATCTCACCAGGTGACAGTGAAGGTCAGCTGTGCGGAGGATCGGTCTCCTTACCCTTTCCTGGCTCTGGAAGTGCCTGGGCTGGCCCTCTCCAGCCTGGGATTGCAGCCCTCTGACCCCTGCACCTTTCCCACCTGGCGGACTCTGGCTCTCCTGCCTCCTGCTTGTACCTACAAGGACCTCCGTGATCACTTCCGGCCTCCTCCCTCTGCCAGGCTGCCTGGCAACTTTCATTCCATCTGCATCCTTGCCTCCCCCAAGCCACAGCTCCAAGAATCAGGACTCGACACGTTTAGGGGGCTGCCACCCTAGGTACCGCAGGAGTCCTGTTCACTGCCACACCCCCAGGGCCGGGAATAGTGCCCAACCTGTGGTGAACTCTCAGTAAAGATGCCCCGAATGCTGAAGTGAATAAATACATGACGACACCATCGAGAATAACATTTAACATCCCGGCAATCAGTTATCATGTTTATCCAGTGCCAGTGCTGTTTAAAGCGCTTTGCATGAATTAACTCATTGCATCCCTAACAGTTCTGGGAAGCTCATTTTATTATCTGTTTTGCTCTACAGACGAGGAAAGTAAGGCTACTCAGCCAGTGCATGGGGAAGCTGGGATCTGATCGAATACTGGCTGCGTGTGCAGCCCCTCATGGGGCTCTTTACATTTCTGATCTCATTTCATCCTTGTGAGAGACTGTGAAAGAGGCAGGTGCAAGATGAGCCCTGGTCTAAACCGACACAGAGTTCAGTCGCTGGCTCAACCAGGGGATTCTAGGAGCTGCTGCGGCTTCTGGCTTCCTGAGTGTCCTGTGTCGCCAGTGTAACCAGGACCCTGTGGCCTCCAGGAGAAGGCAGGCGCCCGTGTTCTTGCCACGATGAGGGGCTCCCATCTTGGGCCCTGTGCCTGGGGCTCTGCCCCAGCCTTGAAACTCATGCCCAGGCCTCTTGTTCTCCCAGAAGCAGGCTGCGACTGTCAACTGCAACCGGACCCAGCAACGCTGCCTCCTCGAAACTTGTCTCTCAAGAGAAGGGAGCAGCTTCAAACCTCACCCGGGGCTCAAGTCGCACTGCCCACTTCCCTCACGACAAGAATGGGGGCCCCGTAGCTGAGCCCTAGCCGTGTTTTCCACTTCCCAGGGCTTCTCCCTGTTGGGACATTGGCCTGGTCTGCAGCCCGAGAGATAAGATGTTTCCCAGGAGTGACCCTTGCTCCAGCCACTCCGACTGGCTCCCCTATCTTGCCCTTCGAGGCCAGGCACACAGGCTGTCAGGAGCCCTCACCGGGCCTCTGTGGAGAGGGTGCCGCTCTGTCGGGCCAGAGAGCTGGCCCTGCCCCTCTCACTTACATCTTAACCTTTGCAGTAGAAGCCAAGCGCAGGGAGACTCATTTGTGCCAGGAGCACAGTGGGGCATCGCATTTTCTGTTCCTGCCAGTACATTTTTCTAGGTCAGTGTCAGATCAGGGAAATCCAATACTGCATGTCCCAACGTTTTATTTGAAAACAGAGAAGTGGCCTTCCAAAATAAATAGTGTTTACAAGCAGAGTCTGGAGAAGCCTCCCTTCGAAATGGACTCAAGGCCCAGGGAGGATGGATGCTTCCTGGCTTGGTCGCTGTGAACCAATGCCAGCCCCAGCCCCAGGCCTCCAGCAGTCAGCTTGAGGGAGAATGCGTGCACATACATGTGTGTGCTTTATGCAGGGGTGGGGGCGAGACAGGGTCTTGCTATGCAGTCCAGGCAGGCCTTGAACTCACTAATGTAGCCCAGGCTAGCTGAGAACTCACATTACGATCTTGCCCCCGCCTCCTAGGTGCCGTTGCCTAGCTACACGTGTGTACTGATATGTGCAATATGCCTGTGCATTTCGACAATGTGTTCCCATGTGTCTGTGAGGGTCTCAGGGCAGGGGTGGCATAAGCCTTGGGGAGATTAGAAATGTGCATTTATATGTGTACAAGGGTGTGCATGCAGTGTGAACGCCTGTGCATGATTTAAACCAGCCTGGCTCTGAACACTGCCCCCACCCCTGCATCAGAGCTCCTCCTGTCCTTTGTCTTAACCCACTGAGGCACATAGCCAGGGGCTCAGCTCTCCATATACTGCAGCATGCATTTCCTGTACCTTCTCAGGGCTATGTACATGTGTCATATGGGCCAAGAGTGCATTTCGGGTGACCATGGGCCAGCAATTTGAACTCAGGGTACGTGAACAGCTCCCCACATGGTCCCACATGCTGCGCACGAAGGCTGCTGGGACGGGTCCCCCGACAGCCAGCCGTACCGCAGTTTCTCTCACAGACCGTCCTACCTTTGCTGCCTGCACAATCTCCCCGAGCTGTGCCTCTCCACCAATAAACTTTACTCTTCACTTCCGCCTTCCTTGAGTCCTGGCCTGGGCTGCCTCTCCTGCCCAGCCTCCAAACCACTCCCTGCTACTACTGTTCTCCCCTCGGCTCTGCGGTCCAAGCCCTGTGCTGTACCATTCCCCCCACCCTGTGAGGCCTTCCCAGATCAGCCTTCTTGTAAACCCAGTGTTTGTCCCCAGGTCCAGTGTCACTGGAGGACACTTTGGCCTGCGCATCGCTGAGGAACGGCTGCCATCACTCTCCTTCCCACCTGCGCTGCAATCTCCGGCCAGTTAAGAATCCACCCTGTGCTCCCTTTGAGTGTGCTGCGGAGCCTGAACACAAGTAGGTCAGTGGTCAGGAACAAGCCAGGGTGGGGAGAAGTGAGGCCATAAAACCAAGCCAGCCCAGCCTTCAGTGACTCACCTGCTGTGCCTCCTTTACTGGGAACTGTAGGAGCTGGGTGATGTTACCCTCGCTTACTACACAAGAAAGCAGAGGCTGAGTGAAATTAAGTGACTTGGAGACCAGAAATGCATTAAACAGCAAAGTCAGGGTTTAATCCTAGCTCTGTCGGAAACTCTCATAACCTTGCCATTGCCATACCAGTGGAAGGGGTAGAAGGGAGGGTACCACAGGACCAAGAACATGCTAAAATGCTGAAGCACACCCGTGCAGAAACCAACAGGGCAAGCTCTGGATGCAGGTGGCTTACCAGACCTTTTGGTGCTAGAAACACTCGTTTCTAAGCAGGCGCATATGGTAGCCACCAGCCAGGTGTGACCACCGAATGCCTGAAATGTGGCTAATGGAACTAAGGGACTGGATTTTGCACTTTATTTAGACTTCATTAATTTAATCTAAATAGCCCCATGCAGACTGGCTACCATATTGGACAGTGCTTCCCAACATCAATGTGTTAAGCCAATGTGGAAAAAAATGGTAATTGCATAATACCGGGGCTGCACGCTCCCTGTCACAAGGAAGTGACTCCCAACTTGTTGGACATCAGATGTGCTGAGTTCATGTCCCCTGATACTGAAGAATGAAGAATGGACACAGGACAGAAGAGGTTAAGAGTAGGAAAAGTAGGGCCGGGGATTTAGCTCAGCGGTTCAGTGGCCTGCCTTGCAAGTGCAAGGACCCAAGTTCAATCCCTGTATCAAAAAAAAAAGAAAAAAGAAAAGGAAAGGTGGACA
>NW_022900928.1:17422195-17448937 GCF_012274545.1 Fukomys damarensis
CCCTGTATCAAAAAAAAAAAGAAAAAGAGTAGGAAAGGTGTACAGAAAGAAAGCTCCTGAGAGATTGGAAGGGTCCTGTAAGGGGGTTGCCACCAACATTCTTTGCCAAGGGCATTTTATATAGCAAATCACAACTTGGGTAACTATGGGTCAAACTACAATCAACCTATAAGACTACAAACATAGTTGCTTAGCTAATATTGATCCAATAGGGAAGCAAGGCACATAGCCAGGGTATATGATGGTTATCACTAACTCCAGCTTGTCTCTAAGTTCTAACATAGAAAGCATTCCTGGAAAGGGACAGGAGTATGGGTCAGGGTGTGCTGGTCACCCACCTATGTGTCTGAGACCTTACCTTGGCTCCCTGGACTGGGTGGTGCTAATTATAGTTCAGTCTCGAGCTGTTGTCTGTCTCTAGGGAGCCCTGCAGACCCAGGGCTCTCCTAATTCACCTCTTGCCACAATCTTGGCGAGTCTCATCTCTGGCACTGACTCCCTTAAGAGCCTGGTCCCTCTCTGACTGCCTGTTAATTTCTACCTAGCTTAGCTGTCTATAAGCTAATGGGCCCCCACCTTCCAGGAGCATCACCAAAGGGAAGAGGATCAATGTCTCCAAGACCTGTAGTCCATTTCAGGCACACTAGCTCTTAATGATGGCCAAGTTTTCCACCTGCTTCCAGCCTCTGCACCTGGAACACCCACACGTATGTGACTGTGACAATCCCAGCATAGGAAGTGCACAGGACCTTCCTGCCAGTTCTAGTGTGGTGACTGTCCCTCATTCTCCGCACAGTGCCTGGCCTTGGGCAGGGCTGGGGTCCAAAGGGTGACCCAGAGCCCAGCAGTGGAAGACAGTGATGAATGGAGCCTCCCTGCCCTTCAACTTTGAGTGTGCTGCCTGATGGTTGGTTGAGAGCATGACCAGCATCACAAGAGGAGAACCAAGGAAAGACCAAAATGGGTCTGGCCCTGTGGGAAGGGACACCCCTGCCCCATGGGATCTCCCAGGAAGCAATTCTTCTGGAAGCACTTTGGTGCCACCTCCTGGTTACCTTGCAAAATGCCATACCAGGCACTGCCACAGGCAGGAAGCAGCAGCACCAGGCACTGCAGACTGCTGGAGGGTACTTTCTGGCCTCCTGGCTGGGCCCAGTTTGGGCTCAGAGCAGCGTTGCTCCCTCTGCTGCAAGGAAAAGCACCTTGCCAGCTGTGCTGGGGAAGGGTCAGGAGAGGCAGCTATGTGAGACTGGAATGGGAACTTTCCTGAGTTCAGGATTCCTGGCTGGTGGTCCCTCCCACACATACTGTACCAAGCTCTGCATTCACAGAATGAAGCCGGGCATGGTCCTCAGTGGCAGCTGCTATAGAGGTGGCTGTGGAGAGTAGGCAGAATGTGTGATGGAAAAGCCAGTCTCAGGGTAGGGAGAGCTGGCTATGAATGGGGTAGAAGGAAGCACCGTGCAAGCAGGAAGGGGTCCCCTTCCTGGAGGCAGAGCCCTGGGTAAGTAGGAGAGGGTGGTCCACTGGGGTGCAGTCCCAGGTGGCTGTGAAGTGGAGGATGTCCCGGGGGGAAAGGTCTGGAGTGAAGCATCTGGGATGAGGCTGGAGAGGTGCAGAGTCCAGTTCACCGAGGACTTGCTTTCTGCAGCCCCCACACCAGCAGATCCCCAAGGTCAGGCCCACAGAGCTCCTGAACCCGTGTTCTTTTATCTGTGGCTGCCTGAGGCAGGGACAGATCCAGAAGATCTGGCTACACAGCAGGGGGTCAGGAGCAGAACCAGCAACCTCCCTTCCCTCTCTGGGCCTTTATCCCCCATTGTGAAATTGATAGACTGAACTCTGGCTTAACCAGCCTGGGCCCTGAAGGACAGGAAGAGAGTGAAGTGTGGCAGTGATGTTTTTTTCAGCCATTTAATACTGTGAACACTGTTCCTAACTCTTACATCAAAGAGATGCAGATGGTGAGTGGGCTTTGGCTTGACACCCACCGCAGTTCTGTGGCTCATGTGTGAATACACCCAGCCTCCTCCACCCCCAGCCACTCCTGGTCTCCTCCCTCTTCATGTCTCATGCAACCACCAAGGCCTGATGCAAACGCACCTCCTCCAGCAAACCTCTCCTAACATGGCCAGTCCAAGTCAGTCTCTCTCACCTCTGGTAGCATTTTCGGCTTACTGGTGAGCGTGCGTGTGTGTGTGTGTGTGTGTGTGTGTGTATACATGTGTTCATGCGTGCTCCCTTCCCTGCACCAGATCTGTGCTGTTCCACACAGGAGCCACGGGTCACATGTGACTATTGAGCATCATCAAACCTGTGTCCAGCCCATCTAGTAGGAGAGGGAGGGTCAGACATGGGAGCCTCTGAGGACCTCAGGGTGCCAGGCCCTGACTTCTTAGCTCCTCTTCCCATCGGCCACGAAGAGGCAGCAGCAGGATGGGCATCAGTCCTGTCCTGCAGCGGGAGGGTTCTGCCATCCCATGACTGCTCAGGGCCTGTCTCCTCTCCCTTTCCTGCATCTGTGTTTCAGTCAGAGCGATTCTGCCCTCCTGCACTCCCTCTGCAGACTTCCTGCCTCGCCACTGTCACGGCCTGCCCTCAGCCATGTCCCCCGTGCAATCTTTCCCAGGTTTTGCTCTTCCCTTCAGATCCAGTCGGGTCCCTCTGGTGAGCGTCACACAGCCCTACCACCACACACCGGCCCTTGGAGCCCTCCTGGGCCCCAGTAATATGGCGGCTCTCAGACAAGGCCAGCTCGGTCTCAGTGGGTCTCAGTCCCCTTCCTAGCCCCGCAAGTGAACCACCGCACCCCAGCCCAGCCTCCCCTTCCGGGGGTGCAGCCATCCAGGGGCTCACTCTTAGCTCCGGGCCCATCAGTCTATGCGCTGGAACATGATCCTGCTACCACAAGGTGGCGCTGCTCGCATAGCCTTCCACCCTCCACTCCGGCCCCCACCAAACACATCCACCCCACCCGACTCGCTGGGACCTCAGGCCAGGTCTGCATCCAAAAAAAATATCCCTGCATTTGGAAGAAGTTTTCCCTGGACTGGTAGTTGAATTTCTGCCTCGGCCTTCAACTGCCAAAGGTTCAGAAGAAAGAATTCCGCTGTGGAAAATGGCCCTCAGTGAGTGTGCACTTAAAAGTCAAGCAGGTTAGAGACTCGTGGCCAAATCCCCTCCAGACTGCCCTGTGCCTGAGGCCTCAGGCAACCTCACACGCGCAAGAGGCGCCTGCCACACCCGCGGAGCAGACAGCACGTGGGCGCTCACGTGTGCAAACAAGGGACAGAGCAGGGTGGCCTCGCACATTACTGAGCGGAGTTTTTTGTCTTTCCTTTATGTTTTAGCTGCAAGATGTTTTATTTTAAAAATTTAACTCTTACAGAAATGCCATATATGCAAAATGGGCCGGGGGCATAAGATTATGGCTGCTCCGGTTGCAGGTGTAGGGACAGAAGGATCTCTTCCCACTTTGCAGAATTTTCTGAATCATGATTTGAAAATTACTGGCCTAGCAATTGGCTCCTTCCATATGAGAAAAAAGAAGGATTCCGAGAGGCAAGAGGACTCGTGTAGGGTGCTTTTATTTCTCTAACAGATGGCCAGCCTCTCCTTAAGAGTGTCGCGACCCCGGGCAGAATGGCAGTGGTATGTGACATGACCGACGCCTGTACCCAGCTCTGCTCGGTCCACCCTCAGCAGCGGTCCTCCCACCTGACCTTCGCAGTACCCCCGGGAGCTGGGCAGGGAGGGTAGATGCTCCATTTACCTGAAGAGAGACCAGGCACGGAGAGCCAGGCTTGCTCCAGAGTACATGAGCAATGTGCCCACTACAACTAAAATAGAAGACTAGTATGGGGGACAATTCAAGGCAAAGACCCACAGTTGAACTGATGCTAGGCTTTGTGGAAAGAAGGCAGCATGCTGCTAGGTTTTGACACACAAGCAAAAAAAAAAAAACAAGAAAAATGAGATCAGAGACTCCTTCTGGAGAGTAGGAATCTCGCCTTCTTCATTTTTATAGCTCCCAGGCCAAGCACAATAATGCGGGCCCATCGCAAGCTTCTGAACATTCACTGAATGAATAAACAATGTGACAGAGATACATAAATAAGTATCTCTGGCTCCTGAGACAAGCGATTAAAATGCTGCCCAAGTTAACGGCATTTCCATAACCCACAGAGGCAGTCTTGGGGGACATCGTGCAGGGAGGGGGCTCACAGGGCACAGGGACCCATTGGTCTTTGTCGCCTGTCTCTCTGAACAGTAACCCATGGTGAAAAGGTAGGCTTCAAATACTGCAGGCTTCCTGCAGCATTTTTACTGTTTAAATATTTTATTTAGCTATTCTTTTTCTTCCTACTAAGGATGACTATGAATTACATCTTGAGGAATGTACCATGGAAAAGTCAGATGCATATTTCATAATACAATATTTCAAGACTTAGACTTAAAATTTTAAAGAGGCTGCATGTAGCCAGGCATGGTGGGGGATACCTGTAATCTCAGCCCTCTGGCAGTCTGAGGCAGGGGGATTGTAAGTTTGAGCCCAGCCTAGGCAATTCAGCAACTTAGCAAGACCGTGACTCCAGATTTTAAAAAAATAAAAAGGGCTGGAAATGTAGCCCAGGGTGAAGGCCCTTAGGTTCCGTCTCCAGTACAGTCTGTATGTCAGTCAGTAGGTGGCTGTATGATCTTGTACATGTACAGTTCAACTGCGGTGGGTGCTGGGAGAAACCATGATTAGCAGCCCAGTGCTGTAACAATTTATCAAACCCAGCATGGCCAAGAATGAGTGCTGTTGATGAAGGTATGGTTTGAAGTGATCCTGTGAGTTCGGGCCTTAGTCTGGCAGTGTTGAGGTGGGCGGAATTGGTCATGGGACACCGCCATGGAAGGGGCTAATGTGACCTTGTGGGGTGAGTTCACTCTCCTCCTAGGAATGCATTATTATGAAGCAAGGCACTGATGTGCTTAGCCCCGTCTGCATATGGCTCTTCCGTTTCCTGTTCTCTACTATGCTGTGATACAGCCCAGCCAGCCAGCAACATCATGAGCCAAGTAAACCTCTACTTTATAAGGGACCCAGCCTCGGGTGTTTTGTTAAAGCAACATAGAGTAAATTAAAACAGTGGGGAAGCAAGAATGAATAAGACAAGCCCAGTGAAGCTTGCCAGGTAGATGGGACAGGAGAAGCCATAGATAACTGCAGTACAAGGTTGCTTGCAAATAAAAAGAAATATTGCGAGCCTGTCCACTGAGAGCCTTTAATGGTTTCATCGGCTCCCCTTCTTTCACTAGTGGGTACAAAATGAAGCCCCCCCCTCTTTATATATGCAGTGCATCTTTTGTCCCTACAGAAATGGAATCACATTGTCTGCATTTTTCTACAATCTTTGCAAATTAACACATTGTGAGCAGCTTCGCTCATTCTAAAGGCTTTCTGTGCTGTTCATCCTTTTCATACTTCCTGAGTGCCTAATCTGTACCAGACACAATGCCGGGCGCCATGTAACAGGGGATGAAACATGCTCCCTGCCCTCAGGTAGCTCAAGCCATAGGAAAGTTTCATAATTCAGAAAATAGTTTTCCTATCGCTGGGTATTTCATTGGTAAATCCTCCTCTCTGTTCATAATGATGATTATAGCTAAAATTTATCCAGTGTTTACTATGAGCCGGGAACAGTGAGAGGTATGTCGATTATTTCATTTAACCTTTGCAGGTCTGCAATAGATGAGGAAATGGAAGATAAGGGTTAATAATTTGCTAAGATCATGCAGCTATCAAAATGTCTAAGCCAGGAGTCAAACTTGAGCTTTTGGATTCCTGGCCCAGACCTTTCCACCCATATGCAGCAGTGCTACAGTGAAGGTAACACACACCTGTAACCCCAGCTACCTGGAGGTGGAGCCAGAAGGAGTGTGCTTGAGGCCTGGGCAACTGAGCAACATCCTGTCTCAACCAAAAAAGCAAAACTCCAATAAATATATTTGTTTGTAAACCTCTTTACATTCATGGGACTGTATCTGAAGAACAGTTTCTTGGAATTGGAATGCGTATGCTGAAGGGTATGCAAATATTCGTCAAAATAAACTTTATGAGGAAGATGAAAAGATCCAACCTTGCATCGTTGAAAAATCATTTTTGTGACGGTAAAGCCCATAGCAACCAGTCATGCAACGAGGACGGGAAACGTGGAGAAGCCCAAAGTGAGGTGCGGTGTAACAGTACAATGCGTAGTGGACTTTGAAGAGTTACTAAGGAAAGGAAACGAGCGATGCTAGTCTACACTATAGGCACTAGACTTGGTCGCAACAGAATTTCTGGGTGTTAGGACCAGGCACTGATATTCAAAAGCTTTCAGGAAATTCCATTGTGTACCCAATGCTGAGAAATAAAAATCAGTAACCGTGGCCACTACATATCACCAGATTTTTTAATAAAACCTCCCTCATAAATAAATGAATATTTAAAAATGGTACTTTCACATGAAAACCAACTCAGTTTCTGGTGCACCAGGAACTGCGTAATGAAGATTAGAGCAATGAAATGGCCTTTTATTTCTCTTTCTTCAGGAAAAAAAAAAAAAAGCTCTTTCCCTCTTAGAATTACTGTGTTTAGTATTTGTTTCTGGTGTGTCATTTTGACCCAGAAACTAAAACTACAGTACTGATGAGTTTACATAGGGTGAAAGTAGGAAGCCATGTGAAAGTAACATCATATTATGTTCTTTCTTGCTATTTTCCCAAAAATTCACTGAACAAGTGCATTTACTGTGATTTTAAGTCTGTGAACTATTTGGAATTCACATAGGTTTTATTTACTGCCTTCTGCTCCTCCATGGGGTGTCTGGGGAGTCCTTGGACAAGGCCTTGGTGTAACCATCAGGGAGCCAGACAAGACACGGGCAACAAGGAGGTGCCACCCACACACCCTGCTGCGAACAGTGCCGGGACCTCCAGACTGGAGAGTAGAAATGGAACCAAGAATTCCAGCTGGCTTAAAGGGATTATGGATCATTCACACTGGTGTGAAGGAGCGGAGGAAAGGCCACCATGCTGTCTTTAGAGGAAGCTGAACGATGTTAAAACACTTTGGGAACTAGAAAGGCACAGGATAAAGAAACACTTTTCAGTGTGGGGATAGTCCATGCGTTGCAGCATGATCAGCTTCCCCAGCCCATGGCCACTGACCCCAGTCCGCCCCACACCCAAGTCACATTTCCAGTGCTGGGGGTTAGCACCGGAAGCAGTGAAGGCCATCCCCTGTCACTTCCATGGCAAGCTTGAAGCTTCCAGGAACCGATTTACTGTGTGCTACAGAGCAATAAAACCAGGAAAGCTGTTAAAGAGGCTGTATCATCACTTTGAGACTGTGGTAAGGTCAGTTGCCTAAGAACTAGTTTTGATTTGGGGAAAGGTATTAAGGGATATTAAAGAGAAAAAATATGACAGTTGATAAAGACTAGTAAGGCAGATCTTATATAGGGGAACCATTATAATAAGTATGGGAGTCACTAAAACGGGGTCTTGGAGTGGGGACAGAAAATGAACACAACTCTGAATACGGTGCAGCCAAAAAGCAGAGTAGGGGCCCACATTTGTCTCTAGAGACCTACAGGGTAGCTGCACAGGCCCTTCTGTTTTTTAAAATAACTTTTAGAGATATAATTCACATATTAACCATCTTCAGTAGTGTTATACCGTATACCTCCCAAAGCCTTCTGTACTCATAGGTAGGACTTTGGGGAGTGACTGGATCGTGCACGGGTGTGTGATACTGGATTACTCCACTGGTTGCTTTAGCATGGCTCTGGCTGCAGACGATGGACTTTCTAAAGAGGGAAGATAACATGGGTGTGGGTGGCAGCAACCAATAGCCTTGTAGCCTGGATGGAATCCAAAGGGAAAAAAAGAAGGAAGTCATGCTGCCTCCCGCCTGCCATACCACAGACTGTATCTCCTCTGCTGTGCCCATCTATCATGCCTCTGTGCCATGGAATCAGCCAGCTATGGACTGAAGCCTCTGTAAATTGTGAGATAAAATAACCCTTTTTCCTTAAACTTATGGCTGTCAGGTATTTTGACCCAGCAATGAGAAAGTAACTAATACAAGTAGCTTTTAGTGTGTACACACATGGAGATGCACAACTGCCATAACAATTTTAGAACATTTTCATCCCCTCAAAAAGAAACCCCACATGCATTAGCAGTCACACCTCATCTCCCTCCCAGCCCTGCCCACAGCCCTAGGTGACCATTGGTCTATCTCCTGCTCCCTATGGATGTGGACATTTCAGGTAAGTGGAATCATATAATACGTAGTCCCTTTCTTACAGGCTTCTTTCACTTATACAATGATTCCTTAGCACAAATGAGAGCATGGTGTGTTCTCAGCATAATGTTGACCTACACCGTAACATGTATCATTTCCTTCTGTTGTTTAATGACATCCCATTGTGGAGGTGTCACACATTTTGATATTAATTTAGCGGTGAGTGGGCATTTGGGTCGTTGTCGCATTTTGACTACTATGAGCAACACTACTGTGAACATTCATCTCCAAACTTTGGTACAGATGTTTTCATTTCTATTGAGTAGCTCTGAGTGGAGTTGCTGGGTCAGATGGTAACTCTATGTTTAGCTGTCTGAATAACTGCCAGATTTTTCCAAAGCATCACATAGGACACTTATTATTAGCTGATACATATGATCCCAGGAGCCTTCTGGAGAGAGCACTGGTCGGAGATTTTTCCCCTGACTTCTGCTAGGCTGGAATCAGAAGAGGGGGAGAGGTAGCTCCTAAGCGGGGCTACTTGGTGTTAAATTGGTCCTGGCTCCTGTGGGCAGGCCTGGGCCCAAGGCTGCAGTCCATGGCTGGACACAGACCCACCTCATCTGTGAGGTGAACCTGGAAATGGGCCTCCTACTTGTGTCTGCAACATGCTGTCTGCCTGTTGCAGGGTACAGATATGCAGCTGCTGGCGACCTCAAGAGATGGGGGGAGGCCAAGTTCTAGAACCCAACACCCAGTGTCTTAGATACTTTCCCATCACTGGGACAAAATACCCAACACTTGCAACTCAAAGAAAGGGAGGTTTACTTTGGCTCACAATTTCAGTGGGTTCAGTCCACGGTCAACAGGTTCCAAGGCAGAAACAGCATGACAGAGGGAAATGGCCAAAGAAAGGTGGTCAACTCATGGCAGCCAGGAAGCAGAGAGAAGAGGAGGGAACCAGAGACAAGAATGCACCCTTCCAGGTCACACTTCCAGAGACCCACCTTCTACCAGGCCCCATCTCCCAACAGCACATTCAGCTACTGAATACGTCAATAGATGAGTCCACTGATGAGTATAGCACCATCATGATCAATGACCTTAACCATGCATGAGAATTTGGGGGAGCATTTTAGATCTACATCATAACACACAACATGGAAGGATACAACATTTATTATGTGTCTGCTGTGTGCCATATGCCTGAGGTGGGATACATTCACTTAGTGGTCCCAAAGGGCCAAGTCATGGGCACTGTGATCCTTCCTGGGGTGACCCAGCTTTAGGAAGAATCTGGTGCTGTATCTGTTCCTTTTTCATTCTTCCTCCATTAGATTTTTAGAAATTTCCATCACGCCCTCCCCTACAATTTCAATACCACAAATACACTATTTGTTATACACCATGTGTACATGTGCTTTCAACACAAAGAAGATGGTTTTGCCCACATGCAATGAATTCTTGGCCCTTTCCCCACTGAGAGGGCCGTCCTCCTACACAGCACACTCCAGACAATAAACAGTGTGAAGTAATAGTAGCTCATGTCCAGTGAGGTGACAAAATGAGCCACAAACCAAAGCAAGAAATGCTAGGCACTGCCACATAAACAGAAGGGCCATTCTCCTTGTAGAGAGAGGTAGTAGGAAACAGGGCAGTTAGATACCACACAACCTTCCTCTTTTTCCACTTCTCCCTGGCCACCATGAAGAAAGAGCTTCACCCTTTCATGTGACTCCTGAGAACCTCCTTTAGCAGCACAGTGGGAAGTGCAGGTGGTGGGGAAGCCATGGGCACATCTCCTACAGGTTGATGTCGTGGGCAGCTGGAGAGAAAGTACGTACTACTGTCTAGAAGATTGTAAACTTAACCCAGTGGTGGCAAAAGTATAGCATGCGAGTTATTTGTTTTGTTTTTAAGACAAAGGGTGTTATGTATGAGGTGTTTCTTCTAAACTAAAACCTCAGTACTTAGGTTTATACAGTGTTTGCACTTTGTGACAAATAGGTGAGTTTGGGGTTGCAGGATTAGCAATTATCTTTAAAAGGTTCTCCATAACTGCCCTAACCCTAACCCTAAACCTAGACCTTTCCCTAGCCCTAACCTAAATTCTAACTCTAACCCCAAAACAAAATGTACCTGAACTTAACCCTACCCCTATCCCTTGACCAAGACCTAGCCCTAGCCATAGCACTGACCCTAAACCTAAAACTAAATCTAACCTTAGCCTTAAACTTAAAACTAGCCCGAACTGCAACCCTTACAAAAGCCCTAGCCATAACTCTAGCCCTAAACCTAACCCTAACACCACACTCTAAAATTAACCACTAAACATAATCCAACCTAGCCCTGACTCTAATCCTCCTAGTCCCAGCTCTAAACCTAAGTATAACCCTAACACTAATCCTAGCAGCAATCTTCATTTGAAACAGCAGGACAAATTTGTTATATCAGACTTCTAATCTGCAGATCATGCTACTGAGACATTCAGAACTCTGCAGCTTCCAGTTTTTCTACAGAGCTAAAAACCACTTTTGAAGGGTCCAAGTCTACAAACAACAACTTCCTAACCCTAATTGTAACCCTATTCCTAACATTAGCTCTAGCCTAGTCAAGGCTTAGCTCAAATCCTAGCACTAATACTAACACTGAAAGGCAATAACCCTAACTTCAAATTTAAACCTAGGCCTAGTTCTAGCTCTAAACCTAAAACTAAACCTAAATCTAAACTCAGACCTAATCCTAACCCTAGCCCTAATCCTAATCCTACACAACCCTAACACTAACCCTAAACCTAAATCCAGTCCTACCCCAACCCCAACCCCAGCTCTAACCCTAACAGCAGCTTTCACTTAAACAGCAGAACAAATCTATGATATCAGTTAGTCTTCTAACCTAAAGTTCAAGCTAGTGAGACATTCAAAACTCTACTGAACAGAGCTGAATAGCACTTTTTGGGCCAAATTGTTATTCACTAGAGGGCTGATATATGTGCACTCTAAAAATCAGCACTGCAGATAGACAGACATTTCAGAGAGCACAGTGAAATTCTAGTCTTTATATCTAGTCTATCCCAAAACAGTGAGAGGTCTAGCTATTTGCAGTTACAAACTACATTTTGTGAACTATTCTTTTATTCACTTCCAAGTATACAAGATTGCCAACAAAATCCAAGTTGGCAACCTTCATTTAAAACAGCAGAACACTGGGGCTGGGGGTTTAGCTCAGTGGCAACATGCCTGCCTTGTAAGCATGAGGTCCTGAGTTAGATCCCCAGTACCACAAAAATAAATAAATGAATGAATAAATAAATAAATAAAGCAGCAGATCAAATCTGTGATATCAGTTAGTCTTCTAACCTAAAGTTTAAGCTAGTGAGACAACTCTGCTGCCTCCTGCTTTTCAACAGAGCTGAACAGCACTTTTGAGGCCAAACTACTATTCACTATAGCATCCTGATATACATGCACTCTGAAAATCGATATTGCAGATAAGCAGACATCCCAGAGAGCACAGCCAGACTCCATTTCTAGTATTTCGTCTATACTTACACACTGTTTGCAGTCACAAACTGCACTTTATGCACTATTCTTCCATTCACTTCTATGGGAACAAGTGTGCCAAGGAAAATCTCAATCTGCAAACTTCATTTAAAAGAGCAGAGTTAAATACAACAAAGAGCCTAGGAGCCAGGCTGGGCAGCAATGAAGGACATGCCTTTTAAACTCCAGTTGATTTTATAGAAACATTGGCTGGCTTGCTTAGTCTCCTCTGAAACTAATTCCATGTCCTTCTGCTGGCAGCTCAGGGCCCAGTAGAGGCCATCTTCCTTGGCCTCTGAGTGTATCTTCGGGTGACTCTGGGCAGGGCCCTGCCTTCACCTTCTGTAAGAAAAACCTCAAGGCCTTCCACCATCAGAAGTGAAATAGCATGCTAGATGTAGGGAGCTTCTCTCCCTTCTTATTAATTGCATGCAATTATGTTTTATTGTATTTGAAGTGCTGAAATCAAAGCAGGCATCTTGTGCATGCTAGGCAAGGACTCTACTGCTGAGCTACATCCTCAATTCTTATACAGTGATTTTCTTCCCCTTTCTTCTTCCCTTCTTGTTTTAAGGATCTGGTTTATAACAACATGGGGTACAATGGGAAGTATGTATTTGGTCTTTGACCCAATCTTCCCTGGCACATAACTCCTGACACCTTTGGAGTCCCCCAGGGTGACGTGAATGTCTTTTGTATGCTGTTGAGATGATCAGTGACCAGGGCTACAAAATAATTTCATGTCTGGTCACCAAAATAGCCAAGAATGATTAGAGGACTGGAACTCTCAACCCCAATCCCAGCTAAAATGGGGGTTAATCACCATGACCAGTGATTAAATTAATCACATCTATATAGTAGAACCTTCATAAAGACCCCAAACAACACAAATTGGAGTTTCTGAGTTGGTGTGTTACCTTTCTGTCGCTATGACAAAATGCCTGAGATAATCAACTTATAAGGAAGAAAGGTTTGTTTTGACTCATAGTTTCAGAGGGTTCAGTCCATGGCTGGTAGGCTCTGTTGCTTTGGGGCCTGTGATGAAGCAGAACGTTAGTGGGGGAAGGATTGGCAGAGCAAAGCTGCTCATCTCATAGTGGCCAGGAAGCAGAGACACAGGAGGGGTCATAGTACCAATCTCCCCTTCATGAACACACCTCCAATGACCTTCCCTCCTTCTGATGGGCCCTGCCTCCTAAAGGGCCCACCACCTCCCAGTAGCCCCACAGGCTGGTTGGTGACCAAGCCTTTTGAGATATTTAAGATGCAAACCACAGCAGATGGCGAGCACAGTGTTCTGGGAGCCTGGTACACCCAGAGAGAGCAGAATCTCCAAACAACTCCACCCTTTGCATCGTTTTTTGTTCCTGGGTTTTATCCTTGAAAATAAACTGGTAATAATCAGTGGTGCTGCTGCCTGCCTTGCAAGCGCAAGGTCCCAAGTTCCATCCCCAATACCAAAACCAAATAAGCCAAAGTACTAAAATAAACTGGTAAGGTTAAGTGAAGTGCTTACTAGGTGCTATAAGTATAACAAATAGGTGATAGCTGAATGTTTTTCTGCGTACTATCCTGATAAATTATCAAACCAGACAAGGGATTGTGGAACCCTTGATTACAGCTGGTGGGCATGGTGACAACCTGGCCCTTTCACTGGCTCTGCAGTGGGGGTGACCTTGCAGGACTGAGCTCTGAATCTTTGGGGCCTGCACTGACTCTGATAATCAGCATCAGGATGGAGCTGAATTGTTGGACACCCTGCTGGTGTCAGAAAAGTTAGAAAACTGGCTGAGGCTGTCAAACCCTTCACAATCATATCAAAGCAACCGTGAGTTAAAGATGCTCTCAGAGCTTTGCCCAGTGAAACCCAAGCCCTGTGCCCTTCACCAATTCTATCTCTCTGATGGGTGTGGACAGCCCTGGGGAATAGGCAGGTTATCACCCCCACCTTCCAGATGTGCCACCCCAGTTTAAAAGAAGCGAAGAAATGCCACATCACCAGCTGGAGTGGCCCAGCTGGGATTTCACTCCAGATGGACTCTGCAGTATGCACTGGTTTGAAAAAAAATGACTTGTGAACTGGTTTGTAATATTTTGCATAGGTGATGAGCACACATTTTACAAATTTCATCAGGTGCAGGAAAGTAAACAGGAGATAGTCCATGCTGATTGATACTCAGTGATGTACTAAGCATGCTGTTCACACCTTTCAATTTTTTTTTTTTTTGCCTTAGCAATCTATCTTGGGCATCATGATGGCCTTGTGGACATTTCATATGAATGTAATCATATCATTTTTGTCCTTTTTATGTGTCCAGCCACATTGTAGCATATATCAGTACTTCATTTTTTATGGCACACTAATATTCCTGTGTGTATATGCCATAGTTTGCTTACCCATTGGTCTGTGTGGATATCTGAGCTGTTTCTACCTTTTGGCTCTTTTGAACAGAGCCACCATGAGCACAGTGTACTATGTATGTACTCGTTTGAGCACCTATTTTCAGTTCTAGGTGTGGAGTTGTTAGGTCTTACAGTGATTCTATATTTAACTTTTTGAGGGGTTGTCAAACTATTTTCCACAGCGATGGGACCCTACCGTACTCCCACCAACAATGTACAAGGGTTCCAGTGTTCCCACATCCTCAGCAACATCTGATATGGGTATAAATGCCTCCGGATGATGTCAAGTGACATCTCACTTCCCCTCCCTAATGCTGCTGAGCACCTCTTCCCGGTAAGGTGGTGATGGGTGGTTGGCCATTTGTTTATCTGCTCTGGAGAAGGGTTTCTCAGTCCTTTGTCCATTTCTTCGATTGGGATTTTTGTCTTTGTGTCATTGGCTTGTAGGCACTTTCTGCCTATTCTGGCTGCTAGACCCCCATCAAACACCAGCCTCACTTTCTTCCCGTCTCTGCTCATCGGAGAAACTTCTCTAATGGGGCTCAGCAAAAGGGCAACTTGTCACTGAGCGACACCTAGAGTGTTATTTCTTCCTCCCGGTGCTGGTGTGCAGTGGGGAAGGCAGTTTTCAGGTCTCTTTCTACCCCACAGAATGCGCACTCTATCAAAACAGGGCCTTCGCTCTTTCCTTCATCTCTCCTCTAGCACCTATAATCCCCCAATAAATGTTTGTAGCATGAATGAATGAGGATAAAAACACTTAACTCTTTTCACAGGTAAAAATAATTCCTTGTGGTTTTATAAAATATGAATCTTAAACCCCAGTTTCTCAAACCTAATTTCTCTGCTCATCTAACTTTTTTTTTTTTTCATACTGAGAATTGAACCCAGGGCCTTCACCCTGAATTACAACTCCAGCCCTTTTAATTTTAATATTTTTTAATTTATTTTTTAGACAGGATCTTGCTAAGTTGCTGTTTCCAGGCTGGGCTTGAAATGTGAGTCCTCCTGCCTCAACCGCCCAGAGTTCTGGATGATATTTAAATTTTAACAGATGTTCGGTTCCATCTGACCTCATGTCCCCCAGCTTGCTCTAGGATGCATCAAGCCATCAGATCACAAAGGCAGCCTGTCCCCAACCTTCGCGCACCTGGGCCAAAGCTGCCTGTTCTAACGGGCACAGGAACTGCTGCCAAACGAGTCTCCAGTCCACTGGCTTTCAGGGTCTCCTTGTCTCCACCCTCACCTTCCCTTGGAGGTGACACTTGGCATTTTTTCAGCTCTGCCCTTTGAATATCAGCACACTCTGTAAACTTTACTCTTTGTCCACCTGTTTCCTGGGACCCTCTACATGAGTCCATTTTCCTGAACCGACTTTGTACCTGTTCCTCCACGGATGGTCCTGTGATTTGAAACCAATCAATGGTTGGTTGAAAACACTTGGAAACTTAGAACTTGGAAAGCATCTCAGGGTTTTTTCCATTTTATCTATAGTCACAATCTCTTTTTACCTGGGTTGGGGTGCGAACAGCAATACCATCTATCTCTGCTCACCACTAGGAGAGGAGCCCAAATAGAGCCAGGCCTTATAGCACACAAGTCTAGGGCGCCATTCAGAAGCCTGTCTCATACCCTTGACCCCCATGAGTCTGATGCTTGCTGAAGTCTGCGGACCACCAGCCCAGAACATGATGGGTGTTGGGATGTACTCCTGGCGGTGTCCCTCAGCTGCAGGACCATTGGGTGAATTTTCAAAGCAACCCAGCCAAATAACAAGGAGCTGTCACTTTGCAAAGGTATTAAGCACAGGAACCCACAGCTAGGATCTGCCTCTGATCCAGAGGAATAGATAGAGCATGGCCACCGTGGGGTTCACTTGTTGGTAACAAAAGGGTCGCCACCCTTAACAGCAGAACTCTAGTATGTACTGGGTAATCATAAGGCAATATAGTAACATTGACTGAAAACTACCAAGATAAAGCCAAACCTTGACCCCTTCATTCCTCCCAGTGAGCACTGACCCACTTCCTCTAAAAGTTAATGTGTAGACCTTCTTATCTAAAGCTAAAAGGCCTTCTGTGAGGCTGGAGGGAATGGTCTTGTCAGATTTTCAATTTTAAACTTATAACTTGGGACACAAAGCACAAAATCTCAGAAGATGTACGAGGAGCCAGATGATTAAAAAAAAAGACATTCTTGAGATAACCACATTTGCTGCCTAGAACCTTCTACCCACATCTTCAAACTGTAAAAAAAAAAAAAAAAAATCTGTCACCCTGACGATACAATTCTGTTCCTGGAATTTAGGCGCTGTGCCTCTTGATGGTGAACCCTGAACTAAATAAACTTGCATTTACTTTTATTTTCACCTGGGTAAATTCTTTTACTATCCATGTCCCTGGCTCTCCATACGCTGTCTTGTAGGCCAATAATGACAGAGGAATCAAAATGAAAAGATGTGTTAGGGACCTAGAGTCTTCCTTCGCTTAAAAAAAAAAAAAAAAGCCCTGACTGCAGAGGCCCAGTGGGTAACTAAAAGCAGGATAAAATCTTGGTGTCTCTGGTCATTTTGTATCTGTCTCTTCCATTACCTTAAACTTTGGGTCAGATTCCTACCACCTCTGCATGTAGGTATATTAATCACTTAAAGAGTGATTGTGTAAAAACTAGTAATGCAAAGCAGATCAGTCCTAAATGTATGGACCGACCTTATCACTCTTGTCTGCTCTCAAGACTAAAGGCGCCAAGATAAAAATAACTAAGATATTTTCAAGATTCCAGAAAAAGCAAGGCCTGTGGGCAGATCACCTCATGATGCGACAGCCTCCTAAAGAAGCAATCACTTCCCCATGGGAATCAAATTGTCCCCTCATGGGACAACGACCCGAGGGACAGGACCTGGAAGAACCAGACCTGAGATAAAGATCAACCAGACCACAGTTTTACCAAGACTCCTAACTACGCATTCCTGTTGCCCCTGCCACAACTCTTGCCCTACATAATCCTGGGACTCTTGTCAGTACCCAAACACAGAGTTCAGGGCAATTGTCCTGTTTTTCAGTACAGCTAATAAAGCTCCTTCCCTGATTTCATCACCACCACTTGTCTCTTCTATTGGCTTTTCGGGACAGGTGACCAAACCTGGTCCCCTAGGACCTCCCCAAACCAGGGCTTTCACCCTAAAACTCCAGTAACAAAGACAGTTTGAGCAATCTCTTTCCAAACTGCTTTGATCATAGGAAATCTTCCCCTTGTTCACTGTGGGGCTTTAGACAAATCCCTCCGTTTGAAGTTTGCTCACTTTCGTTGGAGAATCAGTGCCTATTGTGTCTCAGGAGAGGGTGTGGAGAGCCTGTAATCCCGAGACAAGAAAAGCAGTCTAAAATGTGAGCATCCCAGCAATATGCCTAGGAGTGGCTGGGAGCATGTTCTGGGTACAGAACTTGTTTATTATGTGAACTTGTGACCCAGCGTCCTGGCAGCTCTGTGCACAAGGGAGATAAAATGTTTGCCTGCATAAACAGAGCTGTCTGCACCAGACCCTCCCCCGCCCTCTGTGGTCTCAGACCTTTTGCTGGGAGGTGGGGGGGGGCTCCCTCAGCCTGCCTTCCCAGGAGCTCCGGCGGGCATACAAAGGGGTTCTGTTCCCTGCCCATTTGGCAAAGCTCTGTTGGTAATAATGTCAACGTTGATAACAAATAGCAGCCGCCACCCCTTGCTGCTTATGCGTGCCAGGCACTTCGCTTTAAGGCACTATTTCTCCTAAGACTTACAGCAGTCCCCCAAGGCAGATACAGTTCCTGGCCTCCTTTTTATAAACAAGGAAAATGGAGCTCAGAGAAGTGGAGAAACATGTCCAAGTCACCAGGAGAGTAAGTAACAGAGAGCTGGCATTGCCCCAGAGCTCCTGATTTTACGGTTAAATTGCAGTGTCTTCTCATAAGGATTTGGTTTTTTTGAGGTAGGAGCAACTATATAAAAATAAAAAGTTTCAAGGGGCACACTAGATTATCCAGATTATAAACCTAGAAGGCAGCAAACACAGTTCTGTTCCCGCTGTGATTCCTTCCCCCTTTGCATCTCTGTCTGAAACACCTAGTCTCAGACAGAGCCCTTTTCCTGAGAACAGACCCTTCTCACCTGTGGAGCTGACAGGTTTTGAGTGGCCAATTTGTGCTGCACTTAAAACACCCAGATGCCAGAGTTCAACACACCTGTTCGATCTCCTGGCTCTAATCATAAGCAAATTACTTTACATCTCCTCCCCATTTCTTTTATTTTGGATGTAACTTATGTACATTAAATTCAGTCTTTCACATTTCAGCTTTGACCGATAGGCTCCAATAACACGTACCTACCCCCACGATCGAGGCAGAGAATCCTCCAAATGTCCTGGCCTCCTTTAACTGCCAACCTCTCCAGCCTCTGGCAGCCAGCGATCTGTTTGCAGTTCCGATAGTTTTGTCTCTTCTAGAACAAGTCCATCAATGAAATGAGTAGGGAGCCTTTTGAATCTAGCATCTTCTCAGTGCATTTTGTGTTTGAGATGCGTCTATATAGTTGTTAAGATTGGCAGTTCCTTCCTTGTTACTGTTGGCCCGCAAGAGTCTTTTAAGTAGTAATACCTAGTCTGAGAGGTACTTCACAGGAAATACCTGTCAGGCTGTTAGAGCAGCACCTGTTAGGTCTTGGATCACTGTTTTCAGGAGGGCACAACCAGAAGCCAGGATGGGCTCTTAGGTGCACGGACACATACACTGGAGACGTCCCAGATGGTCTGAGTGACTGCTGATGATATAGAACGCATGTGGCATTTGCTTCAGTGATGATGGAAGTTAAAACTGAGGCAACAATGTGAAATTAATTACAGGCAAATGCTTTCATCGAGAAAGAAGAAAACAGGAAGGAACTGGAACTTAAAGAGAAGCGGGCACCCCTCTGACAAGAAAAGCAGACTAGCCTATTAACAAAAGAGAGAGACCAGCTTTTTGTTGTTGTTGTTGTTTTGTTTGTTTTGTTTTTTGAGATAGGGTCTCATTATGTAGTTGAGACTGACTTGGAACTCACTTTGTAGCCCAGGCTGGTCTCGAAACTCACAGTGATCCTCCTGCCTCAGCCTCCCAAGTGCTGGGATTACAGGTGTGCACCACCATGCCTGACAAGACCAGCTTTTAAAGGTGTCATCAAGGTGGGCTAGGTCTGGTGGTTTTCCAGTGGGTCACTAGTGTAGCATTTTTGGGAGAGGTTTTCCTTGTGTCTTAGGGAACTTCCTCCCTGTATAGGATATGACTTAGTGGTCCTTCTCACCCTTGCAGATGTCATGGGGCCTCCTGCTGTCAAAGTGCACCTGGTCCTTGCAATAAGAGTGGGAAAGTTAAGGGAAAGTATGTTTCAAACATTGTTGGCCAGAAAGGATAGGGAAAAAATGCATCTTCCTTCTTTCATGGATAACAAGCCATGGATTAAGGCTCAAGAATCTCTTGTCCCCCTGAGGGTCCCTATGGAGAGCACAGCCATACTGACCTGTGATTCACCCGAGCAGTGTGGATGTGCCATCACCCATAGCAAAGGGCTAGTTCAGCTGGTGATCTGATCTATTGCCTAGCAGATGTGGATAGGGAAAAAATGCATCTTCCTTCTTTCATGGATAACAAGCCATGGATTAAGGCTCAAGAATCTCTTGTCCCCCTGAGGGTCCCTATGGAGAGCACAGCCATACTGACCTGTGATTCACCCGAGCAGTGTGGATGTGCCATCACCCATAGCAAAGGGCTAGTTCAGCTGGTGATCTGATCTATTGCCTAGCAGATGTAACTCATAATAATTGTGATTTTATCGCAGCTCGTGACAGGTCCCTGCCCTATTTCAGTGGGGACCAGGAGCCCTTGGGCATCAACATGCCCATGGGCTGGAGAACCCTGAGAGACTTAGGTCCTGGATGTTAGGGTCTGAGTCAGAACACGAATCCAGCATCCTCTGGCTCTAGTCATCTTTCTCCCTACCTCTCCAGGAGATTCCAGCCACATCCCTTGGAAAGCAAGCACTGCCGGGCCTGGCCAAGCTGTTCTGAAGATCAGAGAGGAGGCTGATAGGAAGGGACAAGGGCTTTGCAGTGAGGCTTGGTGAATCACAGTCCTTACCAAGGGCGTTTCCTGGTGGCCTGCAGAACCAGATCACAGCATTAAGATGTCCTACCTCATACCTGCTAAATCAGCGTCTCTAAGTGCAACACACAGGCCTCTGTATTTTCCAGTAAACTTCTGTAAGGGTGATTTTGTTATGCAGCCAACGTCAAACACTACTCCAGAGGGCTGGGGCTGGGGCTCAGTGGTGAAATGCACAGGGCCCTGGGTTCAACCCTTAGTACTACAAGGGACTGGACTTCTGTGATGCCCCCCAAAATGAATGAACCAACCAACCAACCAAACAAGACACTACCCCAAAGGAGAAATAAACATATTGTTCTGTCCCCAAGTAGTGGAGAGAATTGGCAAAAACATTTCTAGATATTCCTCCCTCACAGTTGCATAATTAACATAAATCTTCACTTTTTCTCTTTTTGGTGCTTGTTCCACCAAAATTCTCTTGCTCCGTAGCCATCTTCCGGCATCTTCCAGTACATGAAGGGACACACAGAGCGCATGGATCCACCTGCTAAATAAAAAACCAAGAGAACCCTGCTCGAGGCTCAGCCTTCTTGTGCTGCGCTCCAAGGGTGATGGCCAGCAGTAAGGTCCTCTGGGTGTTTTTTGCACCCACCCACGGAAACTTGGCAAATTCAATGTATGTTTTGGATATTCAGTGGCTGTTACTCATGGAAACCCTGAATCCACATGGACATGCTTTCCAAAGGCAGATGGAGTTTCCATTCAGAAAAATCTTGGCACCAATTTCTTCAGAACAATAGCAAGTTACAGGCAGAACCAGGGCAGGCTCTGTGAAGCTGGTGGCTGGCACAGCCGGTCAAGGGTTGGCTGACAAAGGAGCAGTGTCCCTAGTGACTTGCTCCTGCTCAGCGGAAGCAGGTGGAATGTCTGTGTCCTACAGCGCTCAAAGGAGATAACGTGTTCTAACACAGCCCATCCTTGAGAGTTGCTGTGTTAAAATATAGGAGGCCTGCCCTTCAGACATCTGAAAGAAACATCAGTGTTTAAGTGTTAGGCATGTAGTTAGATGTTAGCGGACTGAGAGACAAAGGTGTAGAATAGCATGCTTTGCCAGTTATAGTTCAGTAAGGAAACAAAGACCTCAAAGTATAGTCCAGTTATAAATCATATGTTAGTTCTCAGACCCTCCATGTTGAGAATAAGGCATACAGCATTCCTGGTTGCCATAATCTTTGGGCCAGCGATATCAGAAAACAAAATGGTCTTTAAAGACTCTCTAGCTTTGGGCTGGGACCTGGTTTAAGATAAGAACCTAACCTTTTACAAAATTTCTTTTGTAAGTTTCTCACATGATTAAGGCCCCTTCGTTAAGGAAACCAAAACCATCTGAAAAGGACAGAAAGACGTTTTGTTATCCCAAAGTAACTTTTAAGTAAAACATCGATAAGCATCATAACTCCTTGGTTCCCTGAACACCAGGAGTGACTTCGGCATTTATAAAAAGTACCCAAATTTGCACTTGGTGCAGTTGCCATCATGCACATTTGCCTTCTTCCTTGAAGATGTAACTCATATATCTAATTTACAATATGCCCTAACCATACTTCTGTACAGCCGCCATGTTTCTTGATTGAATTCTTTTGCTAAGGGCACAAAAGGACCATCCCAGCTTCTCAGTGACATGAAGACAATTTGATAGATGGAGACAAAAAGCCACTAAACCTAGCTCATGCAAAAAGTAAAGTACAGTCTGGCCTCCATGTCTGTGGTTGGATGGAAAATATTCCAAACAACAGTATTTGCAACTATACTGAACACATACACTTTTCTCTTGTTGTTATTCCCTAAACAATACATAGTAACAACAATATCTGTAGCGTTTCCATTATATTAAGTGTTATCAGGAATACAAAAATGATTTAGTGTATATCGGAGGGGCCTGTGGGTGTAGCTCAGTGGTAGGCCTTGTGCTTAGTATGTGTGGTATCCTGGTTTCAAAGAAACAAGAAAAAAATAGAAGAAAAAAAGAACACAGAACGACATGCATGGGCTATATGCAAATGCTGTGCCATTTCATATAAGATTTGGCATCTACATCCTGGACTCAATTCCCAAGAACACAGAGGGTTGACTCAGATGAGAGTTATACAGGGCTGAAGATGTAGCCTGGCGGGATAGCACTTGCTTAGCATGTCCGAGGCCTTGCACTGCTAAATATTAAAAATAAAAACAAAACAAAAAAACAAAAACTGAGCTCCTGTTCAAAAAATAAAAAAATACAAAACTTCTTATGGGGACTAACGGCAGACGGTGCAGCTGGGTCTCAGGCCAGTAAAAACCAGCACCAATAGCCAGAGTGGCATCAGAAAGCAGAACGACTCCTCCCTTCCGGCCCTTCTCCTGTCCCTACCCTCAGGCCCACAGGCTTTTCTCCATGTTTTTCTCTTCCTCCATTCCAGCCTCAAATACAAGCAAGAGTCTGATGGGCCGGCTTCAGTCTGATCTCTCTTGATCTAATCAAGTGGGGTGGACACTGATGCTGATACTGCCCAACCCCAAACTCCCAGCATAGTTAACAGAGCCAGTGACGGATGTCCTTCGTTCTACAAGAGCCAAGGTGACGGCTGTCATCACTCTCCCTTCTTTGTGGGTGCGGTCTCTCCGCCATTGTCCATCACCCTTTCTAGTCATGGTGCTGTCCCTTAGCGGGCTTGCATTGACCCGGTACATCCTTATCAAGGCCCTGGGACTCGAGGGCTGTGAGGACAAGTGTCGTGTGCAGGCACACATGACATGCATTCTAGCAGGGAAAACAGACACTAAAGAGCTAGCAGATGAATTATCTCTGATCGTGACTCTGCTCGTTTTTGTTTCAAATTATGCTCAGGCGAGCCCATTTCAGATGGAAGGGAGAAGAAAGAAGAGATGGAAATGTGTAATAAAATCGCCCCTTCTCTAATATGGACAGTGATTAACATTTAAAAAATCAGTGAATAGTCATGCACCCAGAGTTTCCATGTGTCCCAGTCGTCTGAGGTATCCTGGTAGGAGGACCCCTCTCTCTCCAAGGGGAGAACAGTGGGAATTGCCTGATTAGCACATCTACTGGACAGAGCCATCACTCAGCTCCAACTCACACTCCACTCATAGCCACAAGGCACCAGAAAAGATTCTTGTGCAGAGAAAATGCTGCCCACACCTCACAGCAATGGAGGCGACTGCTGGTCTCAGAGGGTTAACATCTCCATCAAGAGAAGACCTAATAGGGTCTGGGGATTTAGCTCAGTGTTTCTGCAGCCTGCCTTGCAAACGCAAGGTCCCAAGTTCAATCCCTGGTACCAAGAAAAATTGATCCCTGGTACTAAAAAAAAAAAAAAATAGTCAAAAAGGGAGCTAACAAAATTCTGTGAGGCTGTAGGAAGACTTGGTGGTGATGGTGGTGGTAGTGTGTGTGTGTGTGTGTGTGTGTGATTTATTTTGTTTGTTGGAAGGAAGTTGCATTTTTTTTTACTAATTTATTCACAAAATTTTGCAAGCATACTAAGAATAGTAAAACAGACCTGCCCTAGATATATACTCACTGTAATTAATTCCTCCATGCAGATACACGCTTTTTCCATAAATAAAAGGTCACAACTATAAACGTCCCTCGTTCCTCCCCTGCCTGCAGAGGCCGCAGAGGCTGCCCACACAGCTTTGTATTTGTACTGCATGTGTAACATCCATAAATAATATGTGCCACTGTTTTGCATCTTAAATATGCACAAATGGTGTTCTGTACATCTCATTTTGATAGTGGCCGTTTCCACCCCACATTATGTGTTTGAGCCTTTGGTGACATTGCTGCCTATAACTGCAGTTCATTACTTTTACCGTCATGCAGTACTGTGTTGTTTGTAGAATCTCATTTTATCCATTCTCCTACTGAAAAGCTATACGTAGTTGTCACATTTTTGCCATTGCAAATATTGCTTCGATGAATATCTTTATGCAAGTCTTCTCAGGTGCATGGTTGGAAGTTTCCAATGGGTGGGCAGCTAGTTATGAAATTGCTGTGTGTCCACTACCTTTCTAGGTAATTCCCAGCAAATGACAAGCACCCTGCTGTCACTTCCTAAACCATGAAATCCTTTATGACTTGGTAGGTCCCTCACAAAGAAAAATGATGATTAGAATTTTTACAATAACTCTGCAAAGTGCCTCTACTACCCTAAAAAAATAAAATAATACAAAACAAGCATGGACCTAGTGGATTCAGAGCTAAGGGAGTGACCTAAGTGACACTGTGAGATTCAGAAGTTTCTCAGAGAGGATGGAGCTAGGCAGCTCTGGACACTCCCTGCCCTGCGGCCCTGGGCCCCTTACCTCACAGTGGTCATCCAGAGTGGAGCCTCTCCTTTCTCACCCTGGCCCAAGCTCTTTGGAGCCATCTCTGCAGTCTGGAAGGACTCAGGCTGGTGGTAGGGTGGCCAGAGCAGAGCAGGAAAGGCACTTAAATTTGAGGTTTACAGGTTTTTTTTTTCTTCCCTCCCTCCCTCCCTTCCTCCCTAACTTCCTTCCTAACTTCCTCCCCTCCCCCTCTCTCCCCTGAGGTAATTCTATTTTAGCAGGTGTACAAAATTTAGATCCTGTGTGAGGAAACACACAGCCCTTCAGCTGACATTTTGACTCACCAATGCCTCTGTGAGCTCAGCCAGGACCTCAAAGCAAAAGACCAGTCTGTGGCAGAAGGCAAGGCTCCTCTGGGGAAATTCCAGGTCTTTTCAGCCAGCAACATGGAGGACCAGAGGAGTGTGCTGTGCTCCGTAAATCTGCTGCTGCAGGCCCTTGCCTGGCCCTGAGTTCACCCCCCTCTGTGCCCTGCAGTTCAGCTGTCCTTTCTTCCAGTAAACACCGTGTGTGCCTTGTGATGAAGTTGTCCTCCAGAGACAGCCCCAGATCTCATGCAAGGGCTCAACGCCTCAAGAAAGCTAACAAATGACCAGGCCGGAGTTGCCAAACACCCAAGGGATAGAGCAGGGGATGCTGGGTGGTTGGGGGGACTTTCCTTGGATTCAGAAGGTCCCTGCTGTGAGGCCCAAAAGTTGAAAAGAGTGACTGGAAGCTGTAACTTGGTAACAAGCAAGTTTGTAGAGTTCTGCAAAAAGCAGCAGTTGGAGGAGCAAAGCCAGTGAGCACTAGCTTTAGTGGCTTCTGGGCTGGTCACTGAACTTCTTTGAGTCCCCCTGCCCTCACCTGTAAGATGGGTGACCGCTCTCATACAGTGCGATCAACACGATGCCCTATGCCAAGAAGCCCTCAGATATGCTTTCTCCCGGTGGACTCTTGTGGACTTGGGGTTATGGGTGACACAAAGCGGCCACAGTCCCTAAATGGGTTTGCTGCTCAGTGGCCTTCAGAAATCGCTCATCATACACTCCCAGTCCTCTCAGACTCCTTCCTGCTGAGTGCAGTAGAGAAGTGTGGCGGCTCTGGCTCAGGCTGTGGAGTCAGATTCCTGGGTTCAAATCCCAGTTCGACCACTTGCAAGCTGTAGGAGCTGAGGGAAGTTTTTCATTTATATAGTGGGAGTCAGAGGGGCAGTTCCAGCCTCAGAGGGTTGAGAACTCCATGAGTTGATCCCGGTGCCTGGCACACAGTGGGTGCTCAGTAACGATGCTGACAATCGATTATCAGCCACAGACGTAACCATCAGCCCATTCGTTTCTACAGGACCAAGTGTGTGCGGCTGAGGCCCTGGTAACACAGAAGTGAGTTGGTCCTTGTCCCGGGGATAGACACGCACCAGTCCATCTGTGGCAAGTGGGGCTCTGATGGGGGAGCCCTGTGAGAGGAAGGGGAGGAAAGGGGAAAGGTCAAGAGGCTCAGAGGTGAGAGAGAAAGAGAGGAGTCAGCAAGGACTCTCCAGTCAGAAAGAATACCCAGGTTTGAAATACACCCATCGCAAGTGTCCCGCACTTCTCCGCGTGATGCCCGCACTGTGGCAGGCACACATACTACTGTGCCCTCCATTTTCTTTTTCACTGGGGCAGGCAGATCTGCCGTGACCTCCGTGGACAGGCAGGAAGGAGCCGCGCGGGCTCCAGGTGTCTGATCCTCCCCTCTGTGCCAAGTCGTCTTTAGGAGCTTGCAGGCATCTCGGGGCTGCACTGCGAGCGGCGAATGGGGTGTCCTGGCTGCTGTACGGTGACCGCCGCCGGCGCAGAGATTGAAGGCCACCCTGCGGGACTGCGCGCTGGGAGGAGGCCGGCTTGGAGGCAGCGAGGTGCGACCCGAAGGACTGTTGCAAGTCGGGGGCCAGAGGTGACAGTGGCCTGTGAAGCCGCGGGGCGGGGGGTCGCAGGGAAGGAGGCGGCTTCAGGTAAAGTGGGTTTGGAGGCAGAACCCGAGGAGGCGCGGCCAATAGGCAGGC